>NW_016107381.1:2686130-2713720 GCF_001604975.1 Cebus imitator
CAACCAACCTCCCCTGAAGCTTGCCCTACGTCCTCAGTTTTAAATGAGATAATAAAATACCCTTGTTGATGCCCTTGAAGTTGAAGGCGCCTTAACAGTATCTACCTCAGCCACTTCCTAGCCGTGTGCCTTTGAGTAAGCCTCTTAATTCCCTTAACTCCATTTTTGCACCAGTACCTCTGTCCTAGAATTGTTTGGAGGAGTGAATGACAAGACATATGAAGCATTTGCAACCTTGCTGTGTCTAGTAGCTGGTAAGCGGGCAACAGCTCACAGTATGATTTTTGTTACAGGTCTTCTTGGTGCCTTCTAGCAAGAAAGTACGTCTGGGACAATAATGGCAGTTTCTGCACTTCCTTCATGTTTAGGTTTGTCGCCCCCTGGCCGTTTCTTCTAGAAATTTACAACAGAAACCATCACAATGGGAAGGGCTCCTGTCTTCTCTAGGGTGTGGCAATAAGGATCTTGGGCAGTCATCACTACCAAGCCTGTGAGTGGGTAGGAGCCTCAAGGAGAACAGACATGGGGGGTTCTTTTGCTTTTTAAACATTACAAAATTATTACATGTCCTTTTTTAGCACTATGAGAAAATAGAGATAAGCAACACAGGAAAAGGAAGACGAAGTTCACACCTGATCCCATCATCCAAAGAAATCACTTGCATGTTTTCTTTCAGACTTTTTTGGTCGTGGCTCCTTTGAGAAGGAAAGGAAAGAGGAAACACCAGTATCCTCATGTGCTACTTCTAGGAGGGTGCACTGGTAAAGCCTTTATTAGAAGGCAACTTTCCAGATGATTAAAAAATAGTAATAATGCACCTCTCCTTTCGCTCAGCCATTCTGCTTCTAGAAATCCACCCCTGGAAGCAACAACGGAGGTAGTAGGTACATAGATTCCAGGTGCCAGCACCTTTCTACACACTTTATGTGATTCAGTCAGTCCTCACAGCCATCTTACTTTATTTAATAACAGCTTCATTGAAATATAATTCATATATTAACTTAGTCCATTTAAACTGCTTTAACAAAACACCATAAATGGAATAGCTTATAGACAACAGAAATTTGTTTCTTACCATTCTGGAGGCTGGGAAGTCCTAGATCAACGCACGGGCAGATTCAGTGTCCATTAAGGGTCCACTTTCCGGCTTATAGATGGTGCCTTCTTGCTATGTCCTCACAGCGGAAGGGGTGGGGGGTCTCTCTCCAGCCTTTTAAGTAATGGAAATAATCACATTCAGGAGGGCCCCACCCTCATGACCTAATCACCTCCCAAACATCATCACATTGGTAATTAGGTTTCAATAGATGAATTTCAGGGGGACATAAACATTCAGACCATAGAACCATGCAATTCAACCATTTAAAGTACACAATTCAATGGCTTTTAGTATATTCACAGATACATGCAACCATCAGCACAGCAAATTTTAGAACATTTTTATCACCCCAAAAAGGAAACTTCATACTCATTAACATTTGCTCTCCGTTTCCTCCCTTCCAGGCCCTAAAAACCACTTATCTACTTTCTGTCATTATACATTTGGCTATTCTGGACATTTCATATAAATGGAATCATGTAATATGTAGCCTTTTATAACTGGCTTCTTGAACTTAGCATAATGTTTCAAAGGTCATTCATGTTGGATTCTGTATCAGTACTTCATATTTTTTAATGAGAAATAATATTCCTGTGTGTGAATATGCCAGATTTTGTTTATCTCTTCATTAGTTGATGAACAGTTGGGTTGTTTCCACCTTTTGGCTGTTATGAATAATGCTGCTATGAACATTTCTAAACAAATTTTTGTGGCAACATGTGTGTTTGTTTCTCTTGAATATATACCTATGAACGGAATTGCTGGGTTAAATTGTAACTCTGTGTTTAACATTTTGAGGGAACTCCCAGACTGTTTACAAAGCAGCTGCATCATTTTGTAGTCTCACCGCAGTGCATGGGGGCTCCAATTCATCCACATCTTCACCCGCACTTGTTATCTATTTTTAAAATTATATCCATGGCCAGTGAGCATAAAGTGCTGTCTCACCACGGTTTTCATTTGGATTTCCCTGATGGCTAGAGGGAGGAGATTATTATCATTACTTTCAATGCACAGATGAAGAAACTGAGGCAGGGAGGGTCATTAATTTATATACCATGACTTATTAAGTGTCCAAAATTGTGTGTGTACAACAGCACATGCAGAAAGAAGTTTGCTACAACACTATTCATGAAAACAAAGATTATGTTTACTAGCAGGGTTTTATCCCTACAGAGAACCATTATGCAACTATCAAAGAATGGGGAAGGACCATTCTGGCTGACATGGAATGATCTCCAAGACATATTGTTAGTGAAAAAAGCCAGCCACAGAATCATATGTACAGCACAAACCTGTTTATATTAATACATATAGGATTGGAAGGCTCCTCACCAAACTGTTCACAATATCCCCGAAAATGTAAGCTCCAAGACAGCGGGGATTTTTGTCATTTGGCATATGGCAAATGGCTGTATTGCCAACCTTCAAACAGCACATAATAACAGCAGAATCTGTTGTTAAATGAACAATTCCTTGAGAGAGAGGAATGGAAGGCAGGAATATATGCAGATGAACTCATTTTATTCTGAGACCCACGTCCTCTATACATGAATTCACGTAGTAGTTATATTATTTTTGATACAGAAAAAAATAATGAGAAATTCTTGGGGCCCTTAACAAGAAAAAGATGAGGTCCCCAGAGAGTTGGTATATAACTGAGGAATGGCCTCAGTCTTTTCTGAGGATGCTGTGAGGACCTTCTGGGCCACAGTGTCCCTCATTTCAAGTGAGTGCAGCTCCCACCCACCTGAGCTCCACCTCTTAGGGCTGAACTGGGGCTGATTCACCAGTGGGGCAGACACAGGTCTGCTCCTGCCCTGCTGGACATCCCGTGTTGATCAATAAGCTGCTCTTGCAGTTAACAGGAATCCAATGTTGCGATACTTGCAGTGAATCTTGTTTTCATGCCTGAGAAGATCTTAAAAATCAATAAGCATTAGAGGGACATGACCATGTATTGTTCGTTCTATTGTTTTTTCAATATTTGTTTAATTTTTCATTCCGGTTAAGCCCTCTGAAGAGGCCCAAGGATCGAGGGCTTCTTGTGAAACACAGACAGGTGCATACGTCACATCATTTAAGGCTAATGGCAGCTGAGTGAGTGGAGAGACAATTAGGGAAGGGACCAGGTGCTGTGGCTTGACTGTGTTTTGCCAGTCAAGTCAGGATAAAGGAATGCTCTACACTTTACAACAGCTGCAGATTATAAAACTCAAACAGTGAAAATGGCAAGTTGCACCAAAAATAAGGATTTGTGGGAGCCCGGACAAGAGATATGTAGGTTGGATGGACAACAGACTGCTCCTCACAGTTAAAGGGGATGTTATGGGTCTGATAATGTCTTCTCGATTTTTTTTTTTTTTTCTGAGATGGAGTCTCGTTCTGTCATCAAGGCTGGAGTGCAGTGGCACCATCTTGGCTCACTGCAACCTCTGCCTCCCAGGTTCAAGCGATACTCCTGCCTCAGCCTCCTGAGTAGCTGGGATTACAGGCACGTGCCACCACACTCAGCTAATTTTTGTATTTTTAGTAAAGACAGGGTTTCACCATGTTGGTCAGGCTAGTCTCAAACTCTTGACCTTGTGATCTGCCCACCTCGGCCTCCCAAAGTGCTGGGATTACAGGCGTGAGCCACCGTGCCTGGCCGTCTTTTTATAAGCAAGATATCTCCACATTCTCTTACTCTATCACTTTTCTCCTGCCAAGAAGGCACAGAGCCAGGTTTTCAATGGGGTACAGCATGGTCCTTGACTTCCCCCGACACAACCGTTCAAGCACCAAGTCCTGTTGATTTCACTCCAAAATCAGTTTTCATCGCATCTATTTCTCTCCATCCCCACTGTCATTCTTTTAGTCCAAGTCACTGTCACCCCGAGTCTAGATGTGTGCAGTAGCTTCCTAAGCTGTCTTCCTGCCTCAAGAAGAGTCCTGCTTCCCTCCACTTCCTTCTCCACACAGAGAAAGACTAAACTCGAGAGGCAGAGTTGCCTTGCGATTAGAGCAGTGTGGACTTTGGAGCCAGGATGCCTGAGCTCGAATCCTGACTCCTCCAGATATGTGACCGTGAGCTGGTAACTTCACTCTTCTGTGCTTTGGCTGGCTTATCTCTAAAGCAGAGTTGCTAATTTGTACATACTTGATAAAGGTACAGCAAGGATTAAGCGAACTCATATAGATGAAGTACTTAAAACGGGGGCTGCCAGATCCTAGCAGCTGCACATACATGAGCCAGCATCTTTCTTTTCTTATTTTTATTTTGAGACAGTCTCGCTCTTGTTGCCCAGGCTAGAGTGCAGTGGCGCGATCTCAGGTGATTGCAACCTCGACCTCCCAGGTTCAAGTGATTCTCCTGCCTCAGCCTCCTGAGTAGCTGGAATTTCTGGCACCTGCCACCATGCCCAGCTAATTTTTTGTATGTTTAGTAAAGATGGGGTTTCACCATGTTGTCCAGGCTGGTCTCGAAGTCCTGAGCTCAGGTGATCTGCCTGACTTAACCTCCCAAAGTGCTAGGATTACAGGTGTGAGCCACTGCCCCCCCTGAGTCAGCATCTTTCTGAAATGAAGCCCCCGTAGTTATGCTGTGGTCGGGACAAAGTCCAACATCCCCATATACATTTAAGACTCTGTAGGACCTGCCTACCTTTCTCTTCCCATCTCTTGGTGACTCTTCTTCATATTCGACACTTGTTAAATGTCTTTTTGTCCCTCTAGCAAGATAGGCCAGTAGGCCTACACACATGCTGTTCCCTCTGCCTAGTACAATCTCCCCCAAATTCTTCCCCATCCCTGCTTCAAGGATCACTCTTCTCTCAGGTCTTAGATGCTGGTTTCTTTAGAAGCATCCCTCATGCATCAAATTCTGATTAGGGGCCCTTCTTTGTGTTCCTATGGGACCCTTACCTCCCATCAATTCACTTGCTACTTTGTAGTTTCCAGTTTTTACTACAAAGTATTTCACACAGAAAAGCCAAAAGCCACAAGCATGGTGCCATGATGGTACAGTCAACTCCCGTATACTCCCAACAATTGGTAATGTTTTGCCGTATTTGCTCATTCTTTCTCTCTGTGCGTCTCTCCTTCTTTCTCTCTGTATTTATTTATTTTATTTCCAGGTAAATTACCAGCATCATGACATTTCACTCCTAAATATTCCAACTTGCATCTCCCCAAAAGAAAAAAAAAAGCTGAGGGGGTATTCTCCCACTCAAAACAATGCTCTCATCACACCTTAAAAAATGAATAATTCTCTAGTATCATTGAATGCTTGGTTTATATTCAAATTTTCCCAGTCATTTCCCAGTTTCCTCTTAGGGCCTTCCTGCTCCATTGCGTTTGAATTGCTCCTCCAATGGGCCAAGGGCTCTGTGAGGAATGGAAGGGGTCCTCTCTGCTCTCCTCTCCCAACACACAGATCAGGGCAGCCCTTCCATATGTGTTTGTTGAAAGAAAGAACAACCCCCCCCCAACCGCCATGCCCCACTTCCTCCAGCTGGGAAGGGTCCTTGGCCCACTACACACACACTGACCTTGGTAATGGCATAGCACCCCTTCTGTGGTTCAAGTCAGAAACCTGAGAGGCATTCCAGACCAACCCCACCCTCAGGTGGCTGCAACTCTCTCCAGCTTAAGCCCTCCCCACTCCCATAATCTCAGCCAGGGCTCTGGTTCTGCCCTTCATCTTCCCTCACCCATCCTCCTGAGCCCCTGATGCTCAAGTGCATCCCCGTCCGGCCTCAGATTTCCATCTAAAAGGCAAACCGACTATGGTCATAACTCTTCTTCAAACTCTTCTGTCTTCCTCCCAGGGCCCAACCTGCCTACCAAGTTCCAGTCTGGCAGCTCCTCCACCTCCTTCCTTCTCTCTTCTGACTCCTGCCCTCCCTTGATCCCTGGCCCATGCTCGAACAGTTCAAAACCATCCATAGGTCTCCAAGAACACCATGCTTTTCCATACCTCTGTGCTCTCTCCCTCAACCACCTGCTTCCAGCGCTTTACCTTCCTCTGAGAGCTGGAGAGAAGCTCAGACATCCTTTTTCCCAGGGCCCATTCAGTGACCTGCCCTTTCCTGGAAGGGAGCCCACAAAAGCCTTGGGCACAATAAATGTTTGTTAAATAATTGCTGAGTGGGTGAACAGAAATATCATCCTCCCCTTCCTCCCTGGACGGAGGCAGCTGCAGCTCTAGCCCACCCCAGGCCTTTGCCCTGGGCCCCAGCGTCAGCCCAGCCCAGCCTAGCTCTGCACTGCTGCCAGATGAACCTGACACGGCCTTGGCAGGCAGCCTCTGAACCATTGCCAGGCCCATTTGTAGCTTTCCCTTTTCTAAAGAAGAATGGGCAACAACAGGCTTGTTTTTTATTTGTAATGGGCTTTTTTTAATTTGTAAAGAAAATCATTAAAAATTTAAACAAAAAAGAGGGGAAAGAAAGAAAGGAAGAAAAAGAAAGGAAGAAAGAAAGAAAGAGCTTTATATTTGGAAGTCCTCTTTAGGTAAAGTATCTCCTGGGAGATAGAAGGTGCAATGATATGGCCCCTTCTGCTTTGAATAAAATTCTCAGAATGCAATATTGCTGATATATTTTGGATGTTGGTCTCCTCCAAATCTCATGTTGAAATGTGATTGCCAGCGTCGGAGTTAGGGTCTAGTGGAAGGTGTTTGGGTCATGAGGGCAGATCCTTCATGAACGACTTGATGCTGCCCTGGTGATAATGGAGTGGGTTCTCACTCTGCAAGTTCAAAAGACAGCTGGTTGTTTAAAGAGTCTGGCACGCTCTTGCTCCCTCTCTCACCATGTGACATGCCTGCTCCCCACTCACCTTCCACCATGAGTAAAAGCTCCCTGAGGCCTCACCGAAAGCTGAGCAGATGCAAGTGCCATGCTTGTACAGCCTGCAGAGCTATAAGCCAAATAAACCGCTTTTCTTTCTAAATCACCCAGTCTCAGGTATTCCTTGACAGCAACACAAAACAGACTAACAGAACTGCCTTTATGCATTTCTACCAAAAAAAAGATATTTCACTTGTACTTTGTTACTTTGCTGATTAAATTACACTGGGGTATGGATGGGGGACTTTCAAGCAGTCAAAGAACTCTCCTGGGTACGTGAGCTCATCTCACATCATACCTAAGAAGGCTCCTGAGGCACCTGTCACCCCTGTCGCCAGCCCCTGTGTCACACGTGGTGCAAGCAGAGATGAAGGGTTTTTTTTAACCTTTATAGCTTTCTGCTAACAAGAATATGTTTTACCAGCATAGACCAAACTCGAGCAGGTAAAGCTCTAAGAAGCCTGGATGGTGAAGGCCCAGAGAAGCATATCATAAAGTGGGTTAAAGCTTGAATCTCTACTCCCCTCCCTGCACTAGCTGAATAATCCCTTTTGGACAAATTCGTTAACCTTCCTGAGCTTCAGATTTCTCTTCCACATCTAGAAGAACTTTTAGGGGTCCTTAGGGAAACTAACTGAGATGTTGTTTGTGTAGCGGGATGTAAAAATGACTGTGGTCTCAGTTTGGGTAATGCCAAGAAAAAAAGACATGTTTCAAAGTGAGCTGTGACTCCATTGCCATCATGCAGGGTTGATGAAAGAAGTGGCATGAAGCAGGTCTCCCTCTTACCTGACCACCTCCAGCCCACGAAGAAGGCTGGGGGAGGAGAACAGTTGGTGGAGTAGAGGAGGAATTTTGGAGAGAGCGACAGGTGCACACCAAGTCCCAATTGCCCACTATCCACCCTCCAGGAGTGGCCTCCAAGATGCTGTGTCCCTGCAGGTTGACTGTCACTGAGGGCTGATGGCTGAATCATGTCTGAGAATCCCCAAATACAAGGGAGACGGAGTGGTCAGCTGGAATGAGGAGAAAGTGGTGGCTTTGGATTTTCTGGGAAAATGGAACCTGAGTATTTTCCACAAGCCAGAGTATACCATGGCCAACCTGTGGGATGTGTATGTCCTTCTGACAAGAACCACCAGGAAGGATGAAAATTCATCTTCAGAAAAAAGCTGACAGCACCTGTTGTGGCCTGAACTATCCTCCCAAAATTTATACAGTATGATGAAGCCCTAACCCCCAGGACCTCAAAATGTGACTGTATTTGGAAGCAGGACCTTTTAAAAAATGTGATTAGGTTAAAGTGAGGTCCTTAGGGTAGGCCTTAATCCACTCTGACTGGTGTCCTTATGAGAAGAGGCCATTTGGACACACAGAGAGACACCAGGATGCACACACAGAGGAAAGACCATGTGAGAACACAGTGAGACGGCAGCCATCCAGCAAGCCAAGGACAGAGACCTCAGGAGAAAACAAACCTGCCAACACCTTGATCCGGACTTTTAGCCTCCAGAACTGTGAGAAAATTAAGTTCTGCTGTTTAAGCCAGGGGTCCCCAACTCTCGAGCCATGGACCAGTACTGGTCTTTGGCCTGTTAGGAACCAGGCCGCACAGCAGGGAGAGAGAGAGAGAGCGAAGTTTCATCCATATTTACAGCTGCTCCCAACCATTCACATTACCACCTGAGCTCCACCACCTGTCAGACCAGCAGCAGCATTAGATCCTCATTGGAGCGTGAACCCTATCGTGAACTGCGCATGCGAGGGATCTAGGTGGCACGCTCCTTATGAGAATCTAATGCCTGATGATCTGTCACTGTCTCCCATCACCCCTATATGGGACCATCTAGTTGCAGAAAAACAAGCTCAGGACTCCCATTGATACTACACTATGGTGAGTTGTATAACTATTTCATCATATATTACAATGTAATAATAACAGAAATAAGGCTGGGCATGGTGGCTCACATTTGTAATCTCAGCACTTTGGGAGGCTGAGGCAGGCAGATCACAAAGTCAGGAGTTCGAGACCAGCCTGGCCAACATGGTGAAACTCCATCTCTACTAAAAACACAAAACTTTGCCCAGCATGGTGGTGCACGCCTGTAATTCCAGCTACTCGGGAGGCTGGGACAGGAGAATCACTTCAACTCAGAAGGCAGAGGTTGCAGTGAGCCAAGACTGTGCCATGGCACTCCAGGCTGGGCAACAGGAGAGAGGCTCCATCTCAAAACATTATAATAATAATAGAAATAAGGCAAACAATAAATTTAATGCACGTGAATCATCCTGAAACCATCCCCACCTGGTCTGTGAAAAAAAAGTGTCTTCCACAAAACCAGTCTCTGGTACCAAAAAAATTGGGGACTGCTGGTTTAAGTCACCCAGTCTGTGATATTTTGTTATGGCTGCCCCAGCAAAAAAAAAATCCAGCACTGCTATATGCCAGGGAACTAAGGAAGGAGTCTTATTATGAAACCAGCTTCAAGGGACCAGCAACTCAGAGATCCCCAAAGATGAGAAACAATGGTGCTTTCTGAAGTATCCACAAGATTGTGCCAAGAGAGAAAGGACTGGGTTTACACACCCCCCAGGACCTGCCAGTGAAATGTATTAATGTGGCAAGCATTAACCAAGGAAGGACCTCCAGCTCCTTTCCTGCCTCCTGATTTCTCCCCATCCCCTGCCAGGAGTCAGAATCCTCAGTGAGCCAGAGGAGGGAAGGATGGAAGCTTAAGGTGGGAAATGAGAAGCCAACCACAGATCCCCTTTCCCAGCTGCAGGCCTTCCTGAAGGAGGGACAGAAGTCTCCATTGGGAACCAAATTCGAAGGTCTGGCTGATTCCCTGGGACTGGACATCCCAATTGCTGAATGAGGCTGTGCTGGAACTAAAAGTGACTTAAGAACTTTTGATTCCTGAAGTGGGGCCAGAAGAGTTGTGGATCTGCGTTAATTTTCATCCCAGGGCAAGGGAAGAGTGAGAACTCACCGAAAAAAAATTAGGGACAACGAAAGGCAAAAAAGTAAGCTTGCTTCCGTAATATTCCCTGTGAGACCTGTGTATTTAACATATGTTTTCCTACACGTGAGGCAACTTAGCCTGGTCCCGGCCAAGAAAGAGATATCACTCATTGAGCAAGTCTTATCCTTTCAAATTTCTTCACTGTCATCATTGAGCATTCCATCTTCTTTAAGCAAGACAAAAGCTGATACCAATAGAAAAATTATTTAAAACAAAGAAACAAAAAACATTCCTTGAGCTGTCAACTTGGGTGCAGACATTGTATGAAGCCAGAGACTGAAGTCACCCTCTATACCCCAAGACCTAGAGAAGCAGGCTAACCCCAGACCAGCAGGGCTGGGCAGGCCTAATATTCCCATAACACTTCAGAGAAAACTGAGTTCAAATCCAGGCTTTGCTATTTAACAACTGTATTACCCCAGGCGAATGACTTAAATTCTCTGTACTTCAATTTCCTCACCCATAAAATAGAGGCCATAAAGTATCCATCCAATAGGGGTGTTATGTGGAATAGAGGAGGAAATAGATGCAAAACACTTAGAACGCTGCGTGACACAGGGCAAAGGACTCAATACATATAGCTATCATTACACATCATTGGCCCTCAAAGTGAAATCTTGTAATGACCTCGGTTTATTAGCACGGTGTTGTAAAAAAGTGCTTTACAAGGGGCATAATAATGAAAAGCGCAGATTCTAGAACCAGGCTGCCTGGGTTTGAATGAACCAAGAATCTGAGGCATGTTGTATAAGTGTTTTCTATCATTGCTATTCATACAGTGAGATACATACAGTAATATGTATACATATGCAACACACAGAGTAAGAGCTTAGTACTAGCAGCTATTATTAAGGGAACGGTCACCTCAATAAATCTACATGGGCCGTGAAGATCCCGGTCACCCAGAGATATCAGAGGTATTGAACAAGGCCAGACAGGCAGAGGGTATTTTCCTAATTTGGAGGCTGCTAAACTTGACCTCTGTCGCTTTTCATTATTTATTCAACAGCAGATGGTGGCTCTCCAGAAAATAGGATGTCTTGAAGCCAGAAACCCATCCTCCTTGGGCTAGATAGTCATTCCCTGCAACCACACCCCCTAGCCCCAAGCTTGCAGGAAAACAAGCTCAGGACTCCCATTGATTCTACACTATGTGAGTTGTATAATTATTTCCCTCTTGTGTTACCTGGTCTGGTTTCTTCTTCTAGGGCAGGTCCCAGCTTGCTGGGGAGAGGTGAAACATCATGGCCTTTCCCACCTTCCGAGAAGGGGATGTTCCAGTGGGTCCAGAGCTCTCCGGGCCTGGCTCACCACTCACTGACCTGGGGCCTGAAGACTGTCAGAGAAGCAGGCAGAAAATATGAAAGGCTAATACTCCCTGCAGGAAATCATTGTTTAGCCGATTCCAGAACTAAAAAAACAAATGCAACGTTGGAGAAAGAAGGGTAACGTGTCTTTCAAGGGCATTGTTACAGCCACTGCTTTGTGTGGTGGGGAAACAAAGCAGGCTGTGTCTGTGAGGACAATACTGTTGTGTTACTGGTCGCTTCTGTGTTACTCCTGGGGACAGCAGGATGAGAAACGAGGGCATAGTGTCTTCTCCGGTGGACTTCACTCATCATAGTAGCCAGGCCAATCAGAGTTGGGAGAGGAGCTTTGGACATTCAGCTTATGACATTAGGTAACAGGGGTCAGGGGACATGCTTTCAGGTGTGACCACCTGCCTATGTGGTAGTCTTCTATACAGGACAGATCACAAGTGTCCCATCCTCTTCTCTTACTTGCTTTCAGAAACTTACCACAAGCTAGAGCTGAAAAGAATGAGACGTATCATTTCTCCAAACACAGATGTCATCTACATCAACTCCTAACTTCTGTGATGGGACATCTGGCCGGGGCTAATCCCCAGCCAAGCAGCACGTTAGCAGCAGGGGGCAAGACTAGATGAATCTACAAAGTTGCATCCACTGAACCCCCATAACGAACCAGACACTAGGCCATGAGCAAGCTGGCAAAATGACCTCATTTGCTCCTGCCTTCAAATTCGGGCTCTGCAACTATTACCCATGGACTGTGAGCAAGTGTTTTCTCTGGGTGTTAGTTTTCCCATCTGTAAACTGGGATTATGATTGGGTTCCTGTGAGGATTAAATGAATTAATATATGCAAAACTCTTGGAACAGTGGCTGGCCCATAAAAGTGATCAAGAACCATAAATCACAAATTAGATGCCCACATTACACCTGAAACTTGCTTGGATTCATGAGGAGATAGTATGGGCGTGGTTGGAAAACCAGGATCCCAAGTGCCTGTATTTAGCCCTGCTTCCACCTGCTATGGTCTAAATTTACCCTGTTAGGTCCCTAAGGGAATTGGGCACTAATAAATATTCTCAAGTGTGAGGCAGGTGACAAATGTTTGGAGAGGGCCCACTGTGATGCAACAGTGTGTGGTGGGAACTGTGGGGATTTGGAAAGCTCATATCAGTCTTCGGGGGCAGCCAGGGCTCAGCCCCAGCCAACTGCTGCAATGCAGAAAGATGGAAACAGCATGGCTGGCCCTGCCAATTTCTAAAGAAAAGCCAGAAGCCTGGATTTTTTTTTTTTTTTTTTTTTTTTTTTTTTTAGATGGAGTCTCGCTCTGTCACCAGGCTGGAGTGCAGTGGCACGATCTCGGCTCACTGCAACCTCTGACCCCCTGGTTCAAGCAATTCTCCTGCTTCAGCCTCCCAAGTAGCTGGGATTACAGGCATCCACCAACACGCCCAGCTAATTTTTGTATTTTTAGTAGAGACAGGGTTTCACCATGTTGGCCAGGATGGTCTCGATCTCCTGACCTTGCGATCTGTCCGCCTTGGCCTCCCAAAGTGTTGGGATTACAGGTGTGAGCCACTGCGCCTGGCCAAGCCTGGATTTTTATGTCAAGTTTTCCAATTTTGAAACACTGGACCAAACACAACCTTGTTACGGTAAAGTGAGCCCTAAATCATGCAGCTGTAATGACTGATCTAGACACAGACAGCATTTCCAAGCCAGTGCAAGCTGGCTGACACTCAGAGCTTTTTTCCCCAACTTGCATTATGGTCTGAGTGTATGTGTCCCCGACAAATTCATATGTTGAAATCTTCACTCCCAAGGTGATGGTACTGTGGGTGGGATCTATGGGAGGTGATTAGGTCCTGAGTGTGGAGCCCTCATGAATGGGATTAGTGCCCTTATAAAAGAGGCCCACTGCCACCATTTGGGGACACAGTGAGAAGACATCATTTATGAACCAGGAAACTGTCTTCATCAAACATAGAATCTGCCAGTGCCTTGGTCTTGGACTTCCCAGCCTCCAGAACTATGAGGAGTACATTTCTATTGTTGATAAGCCACCCAGTTTATAGTGTTTTGCTATAGCCCATATGGACTAAGACGCGTGGTGAACTAATCAGGCCACTCTAAAGCCGCTCCTTGACGTACAGCAAGGGGCATAAAGCCAAAAAGACTGATCAGCCCTTTCCTCCTGCAACTCAGCCTCGTCTCTGGACTGAGACCAGGATGAGGAAAAGGGAACTAGGGAAATAACGGGAGAGTGGCAAGGGCTCTCCTTAAAGGACTACAGGACCCTTGGCCTAATCCACTTCCTGCAGGCATTCCTCTGATAAAGAAGGCAGCCAGGACTTAGTAGTAAAGCCAAAGGGGAGAATAGGGATTTATTTAAGCTCCCATAACCTTCATCAGTTATCTCAAATGAACAAAAGTAGTATAAGTGACAAAATGTGTTTGCTGTGCAGCAACTTCAAAACAAGACTGCTCACCATGAGATACCACTTCATACCCACTAAGATGGCTATAATCAAAAAGACAGAGCAAGTGACAAAAGGTGTTTGCTATGCCAGTGCAACTTCAAAACAAACTGGCTCACAACGAGATACTACTTCATACCCACTAGGATCGCTATAATCAACAAGAGCCAGATGCGGTGGCTCCCATCTGTAATCCCAGCTACTCAGAAGGCTGAGGCAGGAGGATCGTTTGAGGCCAGGAGTTTGAGACCAGCCTAAGCAGCATAGCAAACGTGTTTTAGGAACAAAATATATTTTTTGTCTGTAAAAAAAATAAAATAAAATTAGATGGGTATGGTTGCACATACTTGTAGTCCAACCTACTCAGAAGGCTGAAGTGGGAGGATCAATTGAGTCCAGGAGTTTGAGGCTGCAGTGAGCCATGATTATACCACTGTACTCCAGACTGGGTAAAAAAGCAGAGACCCCTATCTCTTAAAACAACAAAAAAATGTTGGTGCAGATGTGGAGAAATTGAAATCCTTATACGTTGCCGTTGGGACTCTAAAATGGTGCAGTCACTTTGGAAAATGGTCTTGTACTTCCTCAAAAGGTTAAACACAGAGTAATCATATGGCCCAGAAACTCCACTACTCCACTCTTCGGTACACACTCCAAGAGAAATGGAATATATGTCCACGCAAAAACTGTGTACATGATTGCTCATGGCAACATTACTCACAACAGCTAAAAAGTAAAAACAACCCAAATGTCTATCAACTGATGAATGAACCAAAATACGATATATCTATACAAAAAATATTCAGCAAAAAGGAATGAAGTACCTATACATGCTACAACATGAATGAACCTTGAAAAAGTTCCTCCTTTTATGCTAAGTAGAGGAAACCAGTACAAAAGACCACATATTGTATGATCCAATGTATAGGAAATGGTCCAGAAGGCAAATCCACAGAGACAGAAAGTAGATTAGTGATTGCCTAGGGCTGGGTGTGGTGGAGAGAATTGGGGGCAGAGGCAGGTGTTGATAGCTAAAGGATATGCTGTTTCTTTTGGGGATGATGAACGTGTTCTAACATTGTGGTGATAGGTGGACAACTCTGTGAGTATACTAAAATCCACTGAATTGTACACTTTAAATGGATAAATTCTATGGTATGTGAATGTTAATTCTATCTCAATAAAGCTATTACCAAAAAACAAAACAAAACCCCTCAGTACTAAGACCACTGCCTTTAATCATTTTCTATTAATAAATTCTGCGTCAATATCCCTCTCTCCATATCTGCCCCACTGGAGAAATCAGGGCAAGTGTTCCAAAACACTGGTTTCACCCAAGGCTCAGGGCTCAAACTCGGGTGACTAACTGGCCTGGTTTGCCCAGAACCGTCCCAGCATGAGTCCTGAAAATCCTATATCCCGGGAAAGCCCTCATCCCTGGGAAAACTGGGATGGTCGGTCCCCCTCGTGCAAACCTTTGCCCACAACACAGGTAAGTTCTGCCCTTTGGTGTTGCCAATGGCTAGAATGTCAGCAATCCCTCCCCTTTTGGGGTATAAATCATCCTTGAGCTCCCCCTAATGGACAAAACGTATTTTTATTATTGTTGTTCCCATTTTACGGATGATGAAACTGAGGTTCCAAGAGGGGAACTAATTTGCTAACAGTACCCAAGAGTCGGAAACTGAACCTAGGTCTTTTTCCAAAGCCCAAGGTAGCCCTTCCACTCATTAGATTGCCTCTCACCACCACCAGGTTGTCCAGGAACACTCTCAGCTTGTTCTTGCTGCCTGAGGCAGGGAGTCAGACATGCAAAGAGAAGAAGCATGAATTTATAGCTGTGGGATGACAAGGATACATGTACGGCTTGATGGGTAACAGTGCAGAATCTGGAGCCAGGCTGCCTATATTTGAATCTGGGCTTTGCCACTACTTAGCTGTGTGACCTCAGACCAGTTACTTAAACTGTCTATGTCTGTTTCTCCATATGCAAAATGGAAATAATAATACAGTGTATGTGCTTATATATGTATATGTATAATGTACACGTCTGTGTATATATGTTTGTGTGTGTGTGTGTGTATATATATATATATATATATATATAATATCACAGGCTAGCAATAGGAAGTAACTAAATCATTAAGTATGAGAGGCTTAGAACAGAGCTGGGCACATAACAGGTTTATTAAATAAATGAAAGTCAGCACTGATTCCTATACTCAGAATTGGGGAGAAATCAGATTTGGCCTAATGAAAACCAGGCAATGGAACCACAACATAGAAATGAACTCTGACATTCTGTTCAGAGTTCTGTTCCCACCCATGAAAATATTTATGGTTTAGAAATTGCTGGACATTCTGCAGGCCATAGACAAACCTTTCAATGCAGCATGGCATTGGCAATCTGGGTAGCCTGACCAAAATGGGATGACGTGTTGCCATTTATATCATACCTCCCCACGAGAGCAAGGAGAGCTGGGAATCCTCCCACCAAAGCAGTGCCTGTCGCTCAGCTCTGCTCTCTGAAATAGATGGGTGTGATCAACACCATTTTACAGAGGTGGAAACTGAGGCCCAGAGAGGTTCAAAAATGTGTACATGGAAAAGTGAATAATGTGTAGAATTTGGATTCCAACTTAGGTTGAATTCTAAAGCCCGTACGCTTTGTTGTCACCATACATTAGTCACTAATGCTGTATAACAAATTACCTCAAAGCTTCATAGCTTAAAACAACAAACATTTATAATCTTAATAGTGTTTGAAGGCCAGAAATCCAGGCATGGCTTAGCTGTGTGGTTCTGGCTCAGAATCTCTCATGAGGTTGCAGTTAAGCTGTTGGCCAAGACTACTTACTGCCTTCTTAAGTCTCTGCCAGACCTAGAGAATCTGCTTCTAAGATCGGTAATGAGGTTGTCGGTCACCTAGGACTCTCTGTAGGACTGCTTACAACATGGCAGCTTGCCTTCCCCAGAGCAAAGGATTCAAGTGAAAGAGAGCAGGGCACATGAGACAGCACGCAAGCCAGGGGACAGGAACTTCAGTTTTTTTGTTCGTTTTTGGTGCAGTCTCGTAAAATCTAATCTCAGAAGTGATATGCCATTCATACCCACCAGTTGCTTTGGTCATGGATACCAACCCTGGTATAAGGTGGGAAGTGTCTACACTAGGGTGTGAATACCAGGAGTCTGAGATCATTAAGGGCCATCTTGGAGGCTGGTGACCACACTCCTCATTGTTCTAAAGTAAGACAAGAAGTCACAGTCCTGCAAATAACAAGGCAATATCTTCAAATAAGTCACACAAGTTCATCTTAGTCTAATCACTTTCTTGAGTGCTTGTTTATTTAACAAACATTCAATTCACCAAAAGCAATGGGCCCAGCCCTATAGATACAAACAGGAGTTAAACCTAGAACCTACATTGAGTTATGACAGAAAACAGGAATCAGGCCATGAGGGCTCAAGGAAAAGAGGGGCCAAGAAAGACAGCTTGAATCAGGACTCTGTGACAAAATGGTTCTAAAATCTTCTAATCCAGGAATGGGTTTCTCCTTAGACAATTTGATTTTTGTTTTCCTGGGCCTTAACAACACCCCACAGAAAATGGAGGCAGAGAGGGGAAGGGGGAGGAGAGGAGACAAAGGAACAAATGTTCTTACCAGCTTACCAATTTCTGGAATTTCACAAATGGACATTCTTTCTTAAGCTCGAATTTATCAGAACCCATTTTTTTGAGCTGGAATTTGCTTTATAAAAAGTGGAGGGCTGAAAGAGAAAAGAGCCACCCAAATATTAAAGGTAGATAAAGGAAATGTCTATTTTGATGTACAGCCTCTGAGCACTGTGCAAGTCAGAGTCCAGTAAGGATCATGCAAAATCACTCTTTACAATTATACTCCTTATAATTACCTTCTTGAATAAATGAATTAAATCATTTCCATAAACCACCTCCCCCGTCTCACCCCTGTGTAACAAGAGCCTAGCTAGGTAGTAGCTTTCATTCCATTCCTCTCCTCTCCCCTCTTCCAAACACTTCCTCGCCTGCTCTTGGAACCAGATCTCCTCTATGACTATGGGAAAGTTACTAAAAACCCTAAATTATTATTTCCCAGTCTGGATAATACTAATAATACTAGCTCCTATCTACTCCATAGGCTGAAAAACTATACACAGAGAAGTAATTTTACATTCTTCAAGACAGGATGTGTGTGCGTTTGTAAATTCCAAGAAGTTCGAGATACACAATCTCATTTTCATCCCAAGCACTGGTACGCTGATCACTCCTGAAAAGCTACGTTTCCAAGGTGCCTGCCAAGCCTGCAGGTGTATTCCCCAAATGGGCGAGCCCACCCACATGGGTCAAGGGAAAACCTGTTTCCCTGACCTGGTAAGTAGACAAGTGAAGCCAATTTCCTCCCCGAGTAAACCATCCTTCACCCTGGTCCCCCTAGTCCTTCGGTCCTAGAGTCCCAGGGTTTAGCAATCACGCCGCCGCGTCCGCCTTGATCCCGGCTCGACTCCCACAGCATCAAAACCCAGGCACCGTCCTCCACCCTGAAGGACTACAGCCCCCGGCAGGCCCCGCGGCAACAGGGAAAGCCACATGACGTCGCTTCGCTGGGTGCCGCGGTCATGTGACTTCGGAAAGATGGCTGCCCTGACGGCGGAGCATTTTGCAGCTCTTCCGAGCCTGCTCAAGGTAAATCGAAGGGGTGGGAACAGCATGAGATGGCCCTTTGTCTCAGAGACTTTAGACGGAGCAGGAATTGGGAACAAATTGGCCCTGGTTTGGAGCCACAACCCTGCTGCTTGTTCTCTGTGTGATCCCAGGCAAATCGTTGCGTCTTTCTGAAAAAGTAAGAAAAAAATACCGTTTTGACAGGAAGATAAGAGAAAAAAAATAAAATAATGGGCATGAAGGCGCAGTACAAATGCCCCCTCGTATTAGTCTCTGGGATTGGATTTCGGGATTGGTGCATTAGAGAGGTAGTTGCTGGATCCACGTTAGCAGTTCCTCATTTCATCCCGTAGCCCCTCCTGCACTCCATCACTGAGAAATTATCTCCTATTGCGTCAGCCCAGCCCTCCGAATGAGCTGTGAGTTCAATATTCCCCTGAGGTCCAGGTTTTCCTGTAAAGCTCAAATGAAATGATAGGTCGAATTTTTTTTTTTTTTTTTTTTTTTTTTTTTTTGAGACGTAGTCTCACTCTGTCGCCTAGTCTGGAGTGCAGTGGCGCGATCTCGGCTCACTGCAACCTCTGCCTCAGCCTCCTGAGTAGCTGGTATTACAGGCGCCCGCCACCACGCCTGGCTAATTTTTGTATTTTTAGTAAAGACAGGGTTTCACCATCTTGGCCAGGCTGGTCTTGAACTCCTGACCTAGTGATCCATCCGCCTCGGCCTTCCAAAGTGCTGGGATTACAGGCATGAATCACCGCGCCCGGCTGGAATTATTTAACATGATTTGCCATGTGGGAGAAAAGGCAGCTTTATTTCCCTTTGTAGAGCTTGTCGCTGTTTGCTCCCTGACTGTCTCATAAGAATGGTACATTCATCAGCGACCTTTTCTTTCTCTCTCTCTTCCTTTTTTTTTTTTTTTTTTTAAACTCCAGGTAAATAGGGTTGAGTTAGTCTCCTCAATTTATGGCACATCATCATCATGGGTCCATGTAATAGACTCTGTTTTGCTTTAGTTGTTTATTTTTCAATTACCTTCTCAGTGTTCGTTAGCGTTCTCCACTCCTAAAGGGATCTACTCTTTTGTTCACAAGTGTTAACGCCCAACAAGTAGAACACTAATACCTGGCACACAGCATGTGCTCAGTAAATAGCTGTTAAATTAATTATAAATGAAGTAACAGAGCTGGGACTGGAAACCTAGGGCTCTCAGCTACCAGCCCCGTGCCTTTTCACCTTCATTTTGGCTGCTTTTACCTACCCCCACCCCCAAGCCTGTTGGTCTTAGGCACTCTTTTGTTTTAAAAACTTTAAAAGATTAATGTGTAGCATACATATAGAAAAGTGCAAAAATCATAAATGTACATTTAAATGATTTATTACACACCAATGTAACCACCACCAAGGTAAAAAAATGAAATGTTACCAGTACCCTAAAAGTTCCCCTTTTGCCCCTTCTTTGCTTCCTCGCTCTCTTCCCCAATGGTAACCACTATCTTTGCTTCTGAACAATCCATTTAATATTGCCCATGTTTGAACTTTACATAAATGGAATAACACAACATATACTTTTTTTTATGCCTGGCTTCTTTTGCTCACCATTATGTAGCAGTAGTTCATTGATTTTCATTGCTACTGTCCTATGTACTTTCTTTTCTTTTTTAAAAAAATACTTAGACTTTTTATTATGAGATAATTATAAATCCATATGTAGTTGTAAGAAATAATATAGGCTGGGCGCGGTGGTTTACACCTGTAATCCCACTTTGGGAGGCCGAGGTGGCCAGATCAGGAGGTCAGGAGATTAAGACCATCTTGGCCAACATGGTGAAACCCCATCTCTACTAAAATACAAAAAATTAGTCGGGTGTGGTGGTGCCTGTCTGTAGTCCCAGCTACTCAGGAAGCTGATGCAAGAGAATCGCTTGAACACAGGAGGCGGAGGTTGCAGTGAGCCGAGATTGAGCCACTGCACTCCAGCCTGGCGACAGAGCAAGACTGTGTCTCAAAAAAAAAAAAAAAAAAAAAAAAGGCCGGGCACGGTGGCTCACGCCTGTAATCCCAGCACTTTGGGAGGCCGAGGCGGGTGGATCACGAGGTCAAGAGATCGAGACCATCCTGGTCAACATGGTGAAACCCCGTCTCTACTAAAACTACAAAAAATTAGCTGGGCATGGTGGCGCGTGCCTGTAATCCCAGCTACTCAGGAGGCTGAGGCAGGAGAATTGCCTGAACCCAGGAGGCGGAGGTTGCGGTGAGCGGAGATCGCACCATTGCACTCCAGCCTGGGTAACAGGAGCGAAACTCTGTCTCAAAAAAAAAAAAACAGAAAGAAATACTAATTATCTCATTTATCCTTTACCCAATTTCCCCCAGTTCTGCAGGATTCTGCAGATCTATGCATAATATACATACTATATAGTGTATAGTATATACACTATATAGTATGTATACTATTAAGTATAGTTCTGTATATATGTATAGTATGTATATAACATAGTATACATACTATATAATATGTACATATTATTATGTATAGTATGTATACAACCTGTACTATGTATATATATTATATTTATATAATATATAACATATATATTTACTCGATAGTATACCTATTATGTATAGTATGTATACTACTATGTATAGCAGAATCCTGCAGAAGTGGGGAAATTGGGTAGATAAATGGTATGTTGATACCTAATGTCAAAGGTATTAACATTGACACTCAACATATAAAACATTTCTATCACCACAAAGATTCCTCATGCTACTCTTTTATAGCCACACCCTCCTTAACCTTTGGCATTATTCATTTCTCTAATTTTGTCATTTCAAAAATGCCATATAAATGCCATGTAAATACAGTAAGTAACCTTCTGAGATTGACTTTTTTCACTCAACCTAGTTTTCATCTATGTTGTATGTATATTCCTTTCCTTTTTATTTTTTTTTCCTTTTTATTGCTGAGTGGTATTTCATGTAATGACGGTACAAAAGTTTTGTGTTGTGTAGTTTTCAGTATATACATACTGTATTTCATTTTTTGAACAATTGCAAATGGTATTTTACTTATTTATTTATTTTTTTGAGAGACAGAGTCTTGCTCTGTGGCCCAGGCTGGAGTGCAGTGGTGCAATCTCAGCTCACTGCAACCTCCACCTCCTGGGTTCAAGCAGTTCTCATGCCTCAGCCTACCAAGTAGCTGGGACTGCAGGTGCCTGCCACCACCCCAGGCTAATTTTTTTGTGTATATTTTTAGTACAGACAAGGTTTCACTACGTTGGCCAGGCTGGTCTCAAACATCTGGCCGCAAGTGATCCACCCACCTTGGCCTCCCAAAGTGCTGGGATTATAGATGTAAGCCATCACGCCCAGCCCATGTTTTTAATTTTAGTGTCCACATGTTCATTGCTAATATATAGAAACAACTGATTTATGTATGTTTATCTTCTACATGCAAACTTGCTAAACTCAATGTTTCTAGGAGTTTTTGGTATACTCCTTGGGATATTCTACATAGAAAATTATGTTATTTGCAAATAGAGACAGTTTTATTTCTTCCTTTCTGATCTGCACACATTTTATTTCCTTTTCTTGCCTTATTTTAGTGGCTAGAACATTCAGCACTATGTCGATTCAGAGTGGAGAAAGCAGATCCCTTGCCTTGTTCTCAGTTTTGGAGGCAAAGCGTTTAGCCTCTCACCATTAAGTATAATGTTAACTGCAGGTTTTTTGTAGATGCTGTTTATCAATATAGGGAAGTTCTCTTCTATTCCTATTTTTCTGAGGGTTTTTATCAAGAATGGATGTTTAATTTTATCAAATGCTTTCTCTGCATTGATTTATATCATGTGATTTTCTTTAATGTGGTAGATTACATAGATTTTCAAATAGTGAACTAGGCTTCCATCTGTGGAATAAATCCCACCTGGTCATAGTGTATAATTATATAGTTATATATTATAGTATACACATATATAATTGTATGTATCTGCTAATTTTATGTATATAAAATTGATCTCTATTTGCTAATATTTTGCTTAGAATTTTTGCATCTATTTTTATGAGGGATATTGATCTGTGGTTTTGTTATTTTTCTGTACAATTTTGTGCACTCTTGGTATCAGGGTAATACTAGCTTTGTAGCTACATAAAATCATTTGGAGAGTACTCCATCTTCTGTTTTTCTGGAGAAGATTGTATATAATCAGTTCATTCTTTTTAAAATGTTTGTTAGAATTCTCCAAACTATCTGAGCCTAGAGATTTCTTTGAAAAGTTTTAAAATTGTGAATTCAATTTTCTTGATAGTTATAGGCCTCTTCAAATTATCAATTTTATATTAGGGGAATGGAAGTAGTTTGTGTTATTTGAAGAATTGGTCCATTTTATTTAAACTATCACATTTATGTTTATAGAATTATTCATGAAGTTTCCATTATCCTTCTGATGTCTGCAGGATCTGTGGTCATATCCTCTTATTTCATTCCCAATACTGATAATTTGTATTTTGCCTCTTAACTTTGTCATCTTGCTAGAGGTTTATCGATTTTTACTGACATTGTCAAAGAACCAGCTGTTTGTTTCATTGATTTTTCTGTTTTCAATTTCATTGGTTTCTGCTCTTATCACTGTTACTTCCAGTGCTTCCTTTGGGTTTATCATGCTTTCCTTTTTATAGGTTCTTGAGGTGGTAGCTTAGATTGTCAATTTGAGACTTTTCCTCTTTTCTAGTGTATGCTGTAATGTTAATTTCTAGTTAATATGCTATAATGTATTTCTAGTTAATGCTGTAAGTTTTCCTCTAACCACTTGCTAGGCTGTGCCTCACAAATGTTGATAGTGTGTTTTCATTCTCACTTATTCAGTGTTATTTTTAAAATATCCCTGAGACTTTCCCTTTAACATAGGAATTATTTAGAGGTGGACTGTTTAAGTTTATAAGTGTTCAGATATTTTTCTGTTACCTTTCTGTTATTGATTTCTACTTCGATTCCATTGTGGTCACATAGAACACACTGCATTACTTCATTTCTTTTGAATTTGATGAAGTTTGTTTTATGGCCCAGAATATTAGATGTCTGGGTATGTGTTTAGTGGGCACTTGAAATGAATTTGTATTCTGCTGTTACTAGGTATTGTTTCATAAATGTTAATTTAATCAATTGATGGTATTGTTGAGTTTCTTCTATATCCTTGTTGAATATGTTTGGTTATGTCAGTTGTTGAAAGAGGAGTGTTGAAGTCTTCAGTTATATTTGTCTTTCAGTCTGTTTCTTACAATTCTGATAGTTTTTGCTTCACATATTTTGCAATTCTGTTGTTATCTTTTATTATTATATAATGTTCCTCCCTGTCTCTGGTAATTTTCTTTGCCAGTGAAGTTTACTTTATCTATTATTAATTTAACCACTTCTCTCCTCTGATTAATGTTTGCATGATATATCTTTTTTCATTCCTTTACTTTCACCCTGCCTTATAGCTTATATTTGAAGGGAGATTTGTTGTTGTTGTTGTTGTTGTTGTTGTTGTTGTTGTTGTTGAGACAGAATCTTGCTCTGTCACCCAGGCTGGAGTGCAGTGGTGCAATCTCAGTTCACTGCAGCCTTGACTTCCAGGCGTAAGCAGTCTTCCCACCTCAGCCTCCCGAGTAGCTGGTACTACAGGCAAGCACCACCATACCTAGCTAATTTTTGTATTTTTTTTTTTTTTTTTTTGAGACGGAGTTTCACTCATGTTACCCAGGCTGGAGTGCAATGGCGCGATCTCCGCTCACCGCAACCTCCACCTCCTGGGTTCAGGCAATTCTCCTGCCTCAGCCTCCTGAGTAGCTGGGATTACAGGCACGCACCACCATGCCCAGCTAATTTTTTGTATTTTTAGCAGAGACGGGGTTTCACCATGTTGACCAGGATGGTCTCAATCTCTTGACCTCGTGATCCACCCGCCTCGGCCTCCCAAAGTGCTGGGGTTACAGGCTTGAGCCACCGCGCCCGGCCGATTTTTGTATTTTTTTTTGTAGAGAGGGGGTTTTACCATGTTGCTCAGGCTGGTGTTAAACTTCTGGGCTCAAGTGATCCACCTGCCGTGGCCTCACAAAGTGCTGGGATTACAAGCCTGAGCCATCAGGCGTGACCAAGGGTTTCTTATAGATAGCATTTGAGTCATATTTTTAATCCACTGTGCCAATTTTTGTCTTTTAATTGGTATACTTAGACTATTAACATTTACATGTAATGCATTAATTTACATATAATTTACATATAATGTAACTTACATATAAAATAATTTACATAATCATTTGTATGTTAGGGCTTCAAGTCTACTATTTTATTTTTGTTTTCTACCTGTTCTCTCTTGGTTTTTCTTTCATTTTACTTTTTCCTGCCTCCCATAAGTTATTTTAACATTTTTTTAGAATTCCATTTTGATTTATCTGTAATGTTTTAAAGTGTGTTTCTTTTTATAGCCTTTTTAGTGGTTGCCCTAATTACTACATTCCATATACATAACTTATCACAGTCTCTTGGTGTCATCATTTTACCTGTTAGGGCAAAGTATAGAAACCTTACCTCCCTTTATACCCCTTTATCTTCCCTCGTTTATAATTGTCTTAAATATTTCCTCTACATACATTTAGAGCCATATCAGACAGTATTATATTTTTTGCTTCAGCCTTCAAAGATAATAGAAAACTCAAGAAAAGAAAGAAAGTCTATAGTATTTATCATAATTTTGTTTGCCCTGTTCTGTCTGCCTGATTGTGATAGTTGATTTTAGGTGTTGACTTGATTGAGGGATGCCTACATGGTTGGTGAAGCATTGTTTCTGAGGGTGTCAGTGAGGGTGTTGCCAGAGGAAATTGATGTGTGAGTCAGTGAACTGAGGGAGAAAGACCTGCCCTCAATGTGGGCAGGTACCAACGCATTGGCTGGGGACCCAGCTGGGCCAAACGGGTGGATTTCTCTTTCTCTTTCACTCTGCTCTCTCTCTCCTTTCTAAAGAATGATGCCGTTTCTCCTCTTGCCTTTGGACATCACATTCTGGGTTCTTCATTTTTTTGGACTCCGGGACTTAACACCAGTGGCCTTACAGTGGCTGTTAGTCTTTTGGCTTCAAACTGGGGGCTGTGCCATCAGCTTCCCTCGTCTAAGGTTGCTAGACTTTGACTGAGCCAAGCTACCAGCTACCTTGGTCCTCCAGCTTGCAGATGGCCTATTGTGGGACTTTGCCTCTGTGATCATGTAAGCCATTTCCCCCTAATAAATCCCTTCTCACTTATCCTGTTGGTTTTGTCTCTCTGGAGAGCTCTGGCTAGGACACTGGTGTTCCACTGGTATCTTGTTTCATTGTTTCCATTCTGCTTAGAGAACTTGTTTTGACCATTCTTTTACAGCAGATATTCTTAGTTTTTCTTCATCTGAAAATGTCTTGATTTCCTCTTCATTCCTGAAGGATATTTTTGCTGGGTGTAAGATTCCAAGTTGACAGGTTTTTTTTCCCTTTCAGCGCCTGAAAAATATTGTCACTTCTTTCTTCCTTCCGTGGTTTCTGATATGAACTCTACTTTTATTCCAATTGTTTTTTAATAGGTAAGGTGTTATTTCTCTTTGCTTTAAAGATTTTTTCTTTGTCTTTCATTTTCAGAAGTTCAATTATATGTCCTAGTATGGATTTCTTTGGATTTATCGGATTTATCCTGTTTAGGGTTCACTCAGGTTCTTGAAATGGTATAGGAGTATGTCTCTAAGTAAACTTGGAAAGTTTTCAGCTATTATTTCTTTGAATATTTTTTCAGTCTTTCCCTCTTTCATCATCTCCTTCTAGGACTCCAATGATATGAATGTTAGGTCTTTCATTATAGTCCCACATGTCCATGAGGCTCTGTTCATAATTTTGTCTGTTTTCTCTGTTTTTCCGATTGGATAATTTCTACTGTTCTGTCTTTTGGTTCACTGATTCTTTATTCTTTCTATTTTGGTGCTGAGCCAATCTACTGAGATTTTTATTTTGGTTATTTTGTTTTTCAGTTCTAAAATTTCCATTTTGTTGTTCTTTATATCTTCTACTTCTTGGCTGAGGCAATTTAAAATGTTTCAAACAAGTTCACAATTATTTGTTGAAGCATATTTATCCTGGCTACTTAAAATTCTTTGTCAGATAATTTCAACATCTGTCATCTTGGTATTGACATCTGTTGATTACCTTTTTCTCATTCAGTTTGAGATATTCCTGGTTCTTGGTTTGATGAATGATTTTCATGTTTTATGTTCTGAGAATGGATTTTATTTAAATCTTATGTTTAAATCTTAGCTGGCTTTCTGTGGCACTGCTGAGGCAAGGGAAGGGGTGCCACCACATTACTATCAGTTAGAAGTTCAAGTCCAGGTTCCCCACTTGGCTTCTGTTGATACCTGAAAGCAGAGGTTCCTTGTTACCACTGGGTAGGAGAGGAATCTCTGACTCCACATGGTCTCCACTAGTATCACAGAATGATACTAGCTTGATACCAGCCAGTGAGGCTAAAGGTCTCAGCTTCCTACTTGGCCTTCTCTGCCATCTCCTCAGCAGGAGTGTTGGAGCACCTCATTATAGCATCACAAGTCTTCTCACTTAGGTCTAGGTCTCCCACTCAGTCTTTGTTGACGTAGAGGTGGGTGGGGCCGCAGTTCTTCCTGTGATATTTGGCTGGGGTGTAGCAGTTATTGTCTAAAAGTCTTCTGTCTTATGAGGCTGCCCCTTTATTGGTCCTTTAGTTAGAGAGAGCAGGTATTTACTGAGGCTTTTGTTTTCACTCTGCATCCATTGTCATTTCCAGGTTGCCCTCTTCTTCAGCTCAAAGTCTGAGATATATGAAGCAAAAAAAAAAAAAAAAAAAAAATCCAGGGAACTCACCATTGTGTAATTCCTTGTATTATGAGGTCCCTAGCAGATCTGCCTCCTTCTCTCCCCCTTCCAGAGTCTTATGTATGTTTTCTGTATAGTGTCCAGAGTTTTTAGTGGTACTTAGCAGAAGGATTAGGAAAAAGTATATCTATTTGATCTTTCCAGAAACCAAAGTCTTATGTACCTTTAAATTTTAAGTCTCAAAGGTATCATGTATGACTAAGACATTATTATTCAAAACATGTGTTTTCAGAGTCTGAGGTGTTTTTTTTTTTTTTT
>NW_016107381.1:2713730-2812683 GCF_001604975.1 Cebus imitator
TTTTTTTTTTTTTTTTTCCTGTCTGTGATTTAATTCATAGGCCTCCTCAAAAGATGTTGTCAGACAGCTGTGTCAAGAAAGCTTTTCCAGTTCAGCCCTTGGCTCAAAAAAACTCTTGGATATTACATGTTCCAGCTTGTCTGTGACCCAGGAGGAGGCAGAGGAAGTAAGTGTGGTCAGAAATGACCTTTGACCACTGGCCCTCTTAACTTCTTAGTCTCTTTCTTGACTTCCCAGTCATTGCCATGTCCAAAGAAAATCCCTTGAAACATCTGCTGACACTAGAGCAAACTTGGATAAATGAGACATGAATGGGAGAACTACACCCAGAATCAGAGCTCCTGACCATTTTCTTTTCAGACCTATTACCTAGACAATGTGGAACAAAAGCCAACCGTTTTGTGATTTTCTTTTTGAACCTGTCACTTGCTGATGCTGATGAGTTGTCTGCTGGATAGCTTAGGGCAGATATTTAAGGGATCTTTGAACAGAAGCTTTGAGGCCTGAATAAAATTCAGGAGTATGCACTGCTAGTTCCCATCAGCCTTTGTGAGGGGTGCTTTGTGTATCTCACTCCCTCCTCACCCCTCCGTCCCACAGAAGTCCCCTTCTCCTCAACTCACCTGATCTCAGCAGGTGGCCAAGAGGGAGATAAAGGTAACTCGTAGTAAGTTATTGTGTAGCAGTGACAGCCTTATCTTTCCAAGCCATATATGTTTTTAGAACAGCGGTTTCCTCATTTAAATGGGACTGTGTTTTTGGACTTTTTTATTTTTGAGACAGGGTCTAGTTTTGTTACCCAGGCTGGAGGGCAGTGGCATGAACATGGCTCACTGCAGCCTCGACCTCCCAGGCTCAAGCAATCCTCCCACCTCAGCTACACAAGTCGCTGAGACTACAGGCATGTGCCACCATGCCTGGCTAATTTTTGTATGTTTCATACAGGTGAAGTTTTGCCATGCTGCCCAGTCTGGTCTCCAACTCCGGAGTTCAAGCGATCCACCCACCTCAGCCTCCCAAAGTGCTAGGATTATAGGCATGAGCGACTGCACCTGGCCTGTGTTTTTTGTTTTTTGTTTTAATTCTGGATCTTTGTTTATTGAAATGACCTGTAGAAAAGGAAAAGGAAAAAGCAGGTTTATGGACTTGAAGACTTATTTTGGGTTCCCCCCAAAGTAGATTATTTGGGAGGTGATTCTAGAAAGCACAGAGCAGTGGGGAAAATCAAACAGGGAAGGCAAGTCAATAAAAGAGGATGTTAAGAGTGGTTACTGCTGTGGGAAAACTTGGGGTCCTGTAAGAAACCAAGTAGAACACCTGGAGGACAGGGAGGCTTGGCCGTTTATCCATGAACGCCCACTCTCATTGGCGGAAAGGTGACTCCCCTTCACTTCCAGGTTGTGTCGGGCAATCTGCAGTGATAACAGAGAAAGTCCTAAAGCAGAGAAACAGTTCCCTCCAGAGAGCTGTGTTTTTAGGTTAGCAAAGCATTATTGTATTCATAAGACCACCATAAACCACCCTTACACTTCGAAGTTACAGATTCACTTAGAAGGACCTAGGATGGGAACACAGCATTTTAGCAGGATGGGCAGACACTCCTCTTCCCAGGAGGAACCCACACAGCTGGCCAGGAGCTGTTTGTTCTCTTTGCCCTCCTAGGTGACAGTTGAGAGGAAAGGACATTGAATCCTACCACCCTGGATTCAAGGCCCTCACTCCACAGAACCCAGTATCCCGTGTCACAGTTCAGTAAGCATAGCTTCAGGTTCTCAAAAGGAGCCTGTAGCCACACGTAGGCAAGTCCAAAGCCACAGGCACCCCAGGTGTTTCTGCAGTCCTTTTAGTTCAGAGGCTGGGACCAATGCAGTGTTGCTTAGTAACCAGCTGACTTTCCAGTGCGCTCAGGTTACCAGGGAAACAGCACCAGAAAGTTAACTGAAGGTCAGATTCTCATGCAGAAGGAAAAGGGCTATATTAACTCTTTGGCCACAAGTGGAGAGTTTCTGGTAAGCTGACAGCTTCCTAGATCAGGCAGCTGCATCTGTCTTCTGAACCAACAGGTGAACTCCAAGGCAGGCTGAGGCACGTGGGACATGAGAATGTGCTGTGCGCAGAGGCCTCTGGTCTCGTGACTCAGCTGAATGACCAGGGCACTGTGCAGCCGTAGGGGTGTAGAGCCCTACCCCTAGCCCTGTCTTGTGCCCCCTGCCTGCTGCTTCTGTTACAGCTACAGGGTGGCTCCGTCTGTCTTGCAGCTGCTCCAGGCTCTGCACCGCCTCACTAGGTTGGTGGCATTCCGTGACTTGTCTTCTGCCGAGGCGATTCTGGCTCTCTTTCCAGAAAATTTCCACCAAAACCTCAAAAACCTACTGACAAAGATCATCCTAGAACATGTGTAAGTGCTCCTTTCTTAAAAGTCCCTTCTAACTTTTATATTTCTTATTATTTTTATTCCCATTCTAGAAATAATAATATGCTCAATTGTTGAAAACTTAGAAAGCACAGATAAGCAAAAAGAAAATAAGGCACCTATAATTCCACCAGGCAGAGGTTAGCAGTAGTCTTTTCTTAATAGAAAGCCTTTTAAGACATGTTTATTTTTTTCTCTTTGCACATCTGTAGGAGGTTGATGTTTTGTTTTTGCTTTTACAAAATGGATCATGCCATTTTATAACTTTCTTATTTGCTGTTAACAGTATTAACGATAGTGACATTTCAGGTCAGTATTTACCTTCAATATCATTGTAATAGTTAAACATACTCTATTATAGGAATAAATAATGTATAACTTAATTTTAAAATTTCTTAGTGTTGGACACTGAGCCTATTGGCACTTTTTCATTTTAGTGAACATTTTCAATGAAAATTTTGCTTGTGTGCTTCATTATTTTTTTTACTGGGTTAAAGGTAATGGACATTTTGAGGACTTGGCCTTAAATTTTCAAGGTGGCCATTAGAAAGATTGTAGTATTTTTCCACAGTAGTAGGATACAAGTGTGTCCCTCTCCCTACACCTTCACTGAGGGGATTTTTTCCTTCCATTTTTCCCAGTTCCACAAATGGCAAATGGTACCTCATTTCAGTGTTCCTACCTTTGACACTAATGATGTCAAGTATCTTTTTCATATGTTTATTGATCATTTTTATTTCTTTTGTGAAGTATCTGTATATTTTCTTGGCTGGAAAGTTCCTTTTAAGCACATACATTTTAAGCAGAATTGATTAACTGTTGGTCAGCAGAAATCTTGAACAGACATCTCTAATAGCAATAACTGATAATGCCTATTTACCAAAGGTTTTATTGTATATTAAGAACTTTCTCATACATGACCACATTTTATTCTGTTCATTGTAGCATTGGACAGGTCTGTTTGGATGTGTTTTTGCAGAAGATGCAATATTAGTGTATGCAGTAGGTGCTCAATAAAGAGAGGATAAGTTGACCTCCTTTTTTGTTTTGTCTTTCAGAACAATAGCACAGTAAGATTACAATACATTGTATTTTCTTCTTTTTTGTCCTAAACTATGAAAACTAACAACACTTATGGCCTTAACATCACTGAGCTTTGTAAAACAGATAAACAAAAGACTTTCTTGGAGAGAGGGATTTCTGTGGTGCTTTCCTGTTAGCAGGCGATGATAGGTCTGAAGATCACTGGAACGTCCAAGATCCTCTCTATCAGAAGAGTCAGTCTCATCCACTTTCCATTACTTTTTCCTCATTTTTCCCTCTTAAACAGGTCTACTTGGAGAACCGAAGCCCAGGCAAATCAGAGTGAGTACCAAGAAATCTGCCCCCCGCTTCTTACTTGTCTCTTCAGCCCCAGCCCTCAATCTGCCAGGTGACCAGAGATTTCGACAGAAACCAAAGTGAACCCTTCTAGTCTCAACCCATACTCTGTGTATGGTGGGGTTTTTTCCCTCATTCTACTTTTAACTTTTTTCTGATTATAAACATTATTATATAGGCATGTTGTTAAAAAACAGAAATATCCGCCAGGCACGGTGGCTCACACCTGTAATCCCAGCGCTTTCGGAGGCTGAGGCAGGTGGATCACGAGATCAGCCTGGCTAAGATGGTGAAACCCCATCTACTTAAAATACAGATATTAGCCGGGTTTGGGGTAGGGGTGGGGGGTGCCTATAATCCCATTACTCAGGAGGCAGAGAATTGCTTGAACCCTTTTATTTATTTTTTTTATTTTAAAGAATTTTAATACAAACAATAGAAACTATTTCAGTCCCTCTTAACATGTAAGACACTGACTCAAAATACTTTTATACCATTTTTTTCAAATATTGCACAGTATAGGTACAAAATTAATATTTACAATTACATTTTTCTTCCATAATATATAGCAAAAATCTTTAAACCTTTAACAGAAAATACATTTTTTTGAAAAAGCAAATATTCGTACATTTTAATTCCACCACCAAAGGAATATCCTGTACACAATTGTTAGAGTAGTTGATGTCTAAGATGGATGTTTTACAATTTCAGTTAAAAAAAATATATAACATGAAGCTGCTGCTGTCACAGATCACTGTAGTAAAAAGATATAAATGCAATACCATGTTGTAGAAACAATATATATATCCTCTGATATTTTACAAACTTTGTACTAAATTATACAATTAGAAAAGACCAATAAACCCGCTGGGAGGTAGAGGTTGCAGTAGAACCGAGACTGCACTCCAGCCTGGGCGACAGAGTGAGAATCTGCCTCAAAAAGAAAAAAAAAAAAAGCCTGGGCGACAGAGTGAGAATCTGCCTCAAAAAGAAAAAAAAAAACAGAACTATCCAAAGCAGAAAGCAAAGTACTTAAAATAATGCGATTTCAATTGTGAAAAAAAATTAACAGTAATTGAAATTAGTTTGAAAGACTGAATAAAAGTCCATGTTTAATAAATGGTCATTACACCATCTCTGAGCTAGCCACCGTGTTGGAGCAGTTTATCTGCATTAAGTCATTTAGTCTTCCCGACAGCCCTGTGAGCTAGGCTGATGAGCAAACAGAAGCTCAGAGGTTAGGTAAGTGGTAGCACCTGTGTTCAAGTCAAGTTTATTTTTCTCTAAAACAAGAGCTCTTACCACTATTTCTGAAGCTGCACATTTCTCAAGCCTCAGGCCATGATTTCTTCTCTGCCTTGTGTCACTTCTCATTCTGCCCTGAATCTGGAGGGCTGGCTGTTCAGGCGGAAGCCTGGATAGGCTGCCACTGGGAATTAGTACTAAGTGCAGCAGCACAGAGCACTGGGTAAGGCAGTGACTTGCTGTGGGTCTTGGGTTTGTCTGTCTCTCCCAGACTTGCTAGGTAGACCAATGTGTTGTATGTGTACAGTCCTCAAAGCCGCCTGTCATAGAATAAAGGCTTGTTAAACATGAGTGGCGTGAGCATTGAGCTGAGCGGTTCCTTCCACAGTCTCTCTGCCACGCCTGGTGGATCTGGACTGGAGAGTGGATATCAAAACCTCCTCAGACAGCATCAGCCGCATGGCCGTCCCCACCTGCCTGCTCCAGATGAAGGTACATTCACTGTCATGCCATTAGAAAGAAGAGGCCACACCCCTGTGGCCATCTAAAACACCAATCTCCAAGGTTTGGGATCTCTAACCCATATATTTTTTAAAATTATCATCCCCTTTATCCTCCTTTGTTTAGTTACAAAGTGTGTGTGTGCTACCATATTAACAAGTTGTGGACATATTAAAACAATAAAACAAATGCAAAACATATTTTTAAAATAATTTGTTGATACCTAAAAGTTACCCTATACTCTTAGCAGTTTAGCTTTAACCATAGTGTCGTGCTTCCAGACTTTGATTACTCTGCCTGATGATTTCAGTGTACTTTAGCCAACTTCTTGTCCAGTGATGAGCCTGTCATTATTTGTAACGTGGCTGATCTAGAGTTTCTACCAGCAGCTGGAGAAGTGTCAGGACTTCGTTTTCTTGCTCACACACCTTAGCTTCATTGGTGTTGTCTTTTTTTTTTTTTTGAGACGGAGTTTCACTCATGTTACCCAGGCTGGAGTGCAATGGCGCGATCTCCGCTCACTGCAACCTCCGCCTCCTGGGTTCAGGCAATTCTCCTGCCTCAGCCTCCTTAGTAGCTGGGATTACAGGCACGCACCACCATGCCCAGCTAATTTTTGTATTTTTAGTAGAGACGGGGTTTCACCGTGTTGACCAGGATGGTCTCGATCTCTTGACCTCGTGATCCACCCGCCTCGGCCTCCCAAAGTGCTGGGATTACAGGCTTGAGCCACCGCGCCCGGCGGTGTTGTCTTCATTTTATAGTTCTTTTCGGGAATCTTTTTAAGCCACATGTCCATTTTGTAGTGTTTGTTTAGTTAAAACTAGATATTTACATATCTACATAACCAGATACCCAAAAATTCAACACTTCTAAGAAAATGAAGAAGGGTGCCTCTAGCAATTAAGTTTTAAATAATAGTAAAGCTTAACTTCTTTATTTTTTTTAAACCAAAGGTTGTTATTACATCGAGATGTTATTACATCGAGATGTTCCTGCATCTCGATGAATTGTCTTATGTATCCAACAGAGCCCACTCCTTAAAGTACCATTGTAAACACACACCATGCTTTTCTTACTTGCATGCTGAGAGTTAGGGTGTCAGAGAGCTGAGTCTTGGCTTGGCCTTTTCTGATACCTACCCAAGGCACTTGTCGCAAATGGAGACTGACCCAGGCCTCTGAGGCATCTCCTTCACTCTCCCTTACCACTAAATGACTCAAGGGCTGATGCTCTAGTACTTAGGAAAGAGCCTGTCTTCAGAGTTTCAGCAGAACTGAGCTCAGCCTCGCAGGCTCATGGCTCACTTACAGGGAGATATGAAGAGGCAGGTATGACTTTCTAGGCTGTGTTCTCTTTTTTCAGATCCAGGAAGATCCCAGCCTATGTGGAGACAAACCCTCCATCTCAGCTGTCACCATGGAACTGAGCAAAGAAACACTGGATACCATGTTAGATGGCCTGGGCCGCATCCGAGACCAGCTCTCTGCCGTGGCCAGTAAATGATCCAGCCAGCTGCCAGTGCCACTGCCAGGACCCAGTTGCTCATGAGCGACAGAAGTCTCCCACATGCAGGATGCCCTTGCAGCTGCAGCTGATAACAGGCAGGATGGTGGGGATAGCAGGGGACTACTGCCATCCAGAAGTTACAGTTGGATTGAGAGGAAGCAGCCAGACCCCCTGCTGTTGTCCTCACGCATCTTTCTCTTGAAGCTGGAGAGCAGAAGCTCCCATCTTTGAAAAGCTCCTGAGTACAACTTCATTACCACCATGGCCAAGTGAGGGAACATTTGCATCCTCAGTTGCCTCTGTATATAGCTCTTTGGGAAATTCAGGCCCAAATCATGCAGCTTATCCAATAAGTTTGTTTCCAACATTAGCTCTAATTAGTTCATTTCCAATCCCAGAATACATGGAGGGAATCAGGCAGGTGATGCCACCAGTTCCCCCTCCTCTGTCAGAGCTCTAAGCCAGGAAGAACCCACAGAGCATGGTCCATCCAGAGCGTCCCCTGAGCTCCCTCCACCCCACGGGACCCCTTCTTTAGTGTAGGAAGTCTGAAATGGGTGCTAATTCCCTTCTTCATGAAACCAGGGCCCCCTTTCTTCATATAATGCAGCCACTCCTGGGGGAAGAAGTGGGAAAAATTGGAAATAAACAGTAGTTCTAAAACTTCCATGATTTTTGTAGCTTCTTTTGTACCCAAGTTGTGGCCTTTGGCAAGTACTTTCTCCAGGTTTTAAAGATGATCCCAACTTCCTAATTCCCAGTTAAGCCCTTGACCCATGGCATGACATAAAATCAGGCAAATGAATCTCACCACCTTCCGTGTTTTCACCTGTTATGTAGAACAAAAGGAAGCAAGGCTGACCGCAGTATGTGCTTGTTATGAGAGCTATGATGAAGGCGCTCCTTCCAGTTTAACCAAATGAGATCATCTCTGTCATGTGTCTGGTGCCTCATAGGGACTCCATGTGTGAAGATTCCCCCTTCACTCTCCAGATCATCCCCATGGCAACAGCTTGCAGCCTGCTCTTTGCTTTGTTTTGGCGGCTTCTCTGCTAGTTTGTGTATGGAGTGAATGGAGGAAGTAAATTCTCGGATTAAGAATATGCTCTCCGAAGTCAGACCCCCAAGGGCAGAAGCCAGCTCTGCTTCTCAGTGGTAAGGTGCTTGACCTCTAAATCTCAATTTTCACCCACTTTGTACTTTTTTCCTAAATTAAATGGGTATAATAATAGAACCCACTTGGTAGAACTTTTGTGAAAATTAAATGATATACCTAAAAATGTTTTGTACTGTTATAACTAATAGGCTTTGATTATTAATGGATGAGACTAGAAAGCTCAGTACATTTATTGTCTCATCTACTATAACAGGGTTGGTATGAGAATCAATATTATTATCCTCCCTTTATTGACCAGGAAACCAGCTCATTGAGATTGAGCCATCTGCTGGTAAATGGCCTCATTAAGAGGTGGACCCATATTTCTCTAGCCTTCTCTTCACAACACAGAACTCTGCAAGGAACATGGAATTCTGTGACTAGCGCCATATGGAAAAGGTTGAAACTGAAGTTAAGAGATCTTACCTCTGCCTACCCAGTGAGATACTAGGAAGATCAAGGGGAAAAAAATTCCATGCTCTTCTTTATTTGCTATAGGAAATGAACACTCAGGTTTTTTACATGCAATGACAAGAGGTCATGGACCCCAGAAGCCCTCCCACTACTTCCAAGTTGAGAGCCCCTGGTGGTACCCTCCAATTGAGCTCAGCCTTGTCACGAATTTATCCCTCTCCTTTCCTTTCATTCCCTGTGACCTGCAGAGAGAGATGTCAGATCCCTGTTCTCTTGGCCTCCCATGGGCATCCATAAGAAACTCTCTTGAGGTAAGAAGCTTAGTATAGGTGTCTGGGCAGTTGGACATTTCCTTTAGCCAGATCTGTCTGTCTGAACAGAGTCATCTGGATACATGATGCAGAGGGCATTTGATAAATAACTGGAAAAGTCAATACATATTTGCTACCCTTCACCTCATGTGTTCATTTAAGGCATTTGTTTTCCTTTGTTATGATGATGGATTGTTTGTAGATACCGTATTTCTGGTTGGCCTGACCCTATCTCAGAAGGGCCTCCTGGCTCTATCTTTCCATCTCAAAGGAAGCTGGTTCATTCTCTGCTTGTCTGGTTTTTCAGTAGTACTTTGTGCGATGAAGCAGCTATATACAAACTGTCCCTTCCTCAGGGTCTGGCAAGGTTTGGATGTCCAAACTTCAACCACAGAAGGACAATGATCAGTCTCACTGGTGCCTGTGCTGGCTGCCCAACACATTCCACCCACCCACCCACAGGAGTCAGCATCTGCCTCAGTCCTGATCAAATGCATGTGCCACAGTGATTGTCTCCTGAATGTTAATGATTCCAATCAACCAATCTGAGTCTGTCCCTGGGACTTTTTCTGCGTCCTGCCTCTAGGCTCTGGCAGTGAGGCCCGTGATGATGGGGTCCATCTTCCTGCCACATCGAAAGCCCATCTGCAGTTGGAGAGTCTATTTAGACCCCAGAGGTTGGGAAGAAGATGAGAAAATCTCAGTGCCTGATGCTAATCCCACTCTTCCTCCTGTGTATACATCAGGACGAACTAGGCTTGTGTTAAGGTGTACCCAGGATTTGTTTTAATCAGGAATGGTATGACTCACAGGCACAGAGGTGATTGTTACGAGGAAAAAGTCTGTGCTCACAGAACTCTAGAAATGAGGCATGGCATGCCACATAGGGCCACATGAAGAAGGACCATCTCTTTGGGGCTTTTGGGAAAGTTGGAACCAGATCCTCCTTTTCTTTCCCCTTTATCATTAAACATTGAGTCACTCATCTCCAGGGAGTGACTGGGAAATTAATCACGCCAGCAGCAGACAACAGCAAAGAAGTGTGCGATCCGAACATTTGCGGGATGCTGTGATCCCTGGAGGAGACCTTTACACTGACCCCACGAATGGCCCTCAACACATGTGCAAGCAAGGAGCAAGCATTCAGGCGAGTGCTCTTGCAGTTCTCCAAGGAAGAGGCTGAAATTTGACTCAGCAAAGCCCAAAGGGAAAAGGGAAAGTGGTTTATTGAGTGTCCTTGGGAGCATATCACATCCTAGACACTAGGCACTTTCATCTAAATGACTCTGATAACCCCATTGTTGTCAGTGCTCCTCAGTCAGTTGATCAGACTTGTCCCTTGGCACGAGGAGGGTAGTCAGTCACTCCTGGTCCCCTTTAGAGGGACCTTTTGAGAAAAGAATGTAGCCAGTTACATAACCCCAGGCGCTCTATCGTGGATCCTGGGCACTCCACCAACGTGGAGAAATAGGTTAGTCCCAGACGCATCACACAAGCCTATGAGGCAGCTCCAGGACTCAGCTTTTTAAGCATCGCAATTTCATCTGACAAAAGCACACAACACAATGCAGTAGCCATCAAACAGGAAGCATGAGCACTCCGCTCCCAGCTGTGCCTTGACAAGCAACAGCTGCTATCTGTAGGGTCTAGGTAAAAGTCAAGATCAGTCTAAGGACATTCCATCTCCATCTGGCATCAAACCACACTGCTCACTGCACCAGAACTAAATCCTTCGTTTTCAGGATTTGTTTTAATCAGATATCATCTTACTTCCTCACACAACTTTCTGAGGTTACTGGAGCATCCATTCACAAGTATTTGTGCGTTTTACTGAGACGTCAGCTCAGAGGAGTCCCAGGCTGAGCTGGAACTAGAATGTGGGGCTTTCAAATCAAAAGCCAGTGGTTTCTCCATTCCTGCCTTAATTTGGGGAAGAGAAAACTCATGATTCTTTACAACTAACCTAAATTCTCCCTTAATTTGGCAACTTTCAGCTCACTCTGTCATCAGTCCTGGCTTACCATCTCCATCTGGATCGTGGTCATTTTCTATTGCCTCCCTTTTCTGCTGATTTTTAGGTCCAAAGAGAAATTGGCATGAGGACCACACATTTGGGTCCTTCCCACACAAGCCAATTCTCTAAACACACACAGTGGGCACCATGTCCTTAGTCATTAGTCAAGCTCTGTGGTCTGGTATTCACAGATTTCCAGGAAACAAGTCCAGCGTGGTATGAGAGGCTCTCCATTGCTTGGTTCAGTAAGCTGCGATGTTATCAGAAGTGAGAGGGTTTTTTAAAATTATTATTTGTTTTAATATTTTAATCTAGAAACCATTGGCTACCTGGCATTTCGAACGTTTTCCAGTGGTTGAATATTTATAAGAACAATTATGAACCTATCACCACTGGCTTCCAAATATTGATCATTCCTAAACAGTCTCTTACCAGCATAATGTTGACCTTTGCACAACTTCCTTCTTTCTTTGGTGCTCACATTTCTGTGGTTTAATCGTCCTTTTTACAACTACTTTAAGAAAGAAAAAAAGATTTTCTAATAGTATTCCCTGGTTGGTGTCAGACGACCTTACTCTCTAAGGAGATTGGTTCTTTATTTGGCGAAGTATCAAGAGCTCTTAAAGGTAAGTCTGAGAGGCTGAGTTTCTGTTAGCCCCAGGCCCTTGGGAAAGTCTCTAATGGGCTTTGAGGTCTCATCTGTAAGTAGATAACTACTTAGGTAATACATCTCATAAATTTACAGTAAACTGCATTGACCCACAGGCTGAAGAATGGAACTTTCTTGGCTATTGTTATCAATATTGAACTAGCCATATGATCTAAGACGTGTACTACACAGTAAAATACAATACTATCCCAGCAAACTGAATGATAAATGATTTGAAAGATGCTTTGGGACATCAGGGGCATGGGGTCATTGTTATAAACAGGCTGGATCCCCAGTTCAGGGGATGGCCTCCGGTTAGAATTTCAGGAATTCTTATAACGCTCTTGCTCAAAATATTTTTGCTTATTTGCTGCTTAAACATTAGGGAGCAAGCATCGCTGTATTAGGATATTGATTTGGCTGCTTTAATAAAAGCCCAGCTTCCATGGATTAAAGAATTAGAAGTTTCTTTCTATGTAAAAGTCTGAGCTGGTAAGGGCTCTGAGTGAGTATGATGGTTCTGTGCTGGTCCATAGACTCAGAATCCTTCCATCCTGTTTCATCAGCCACCAGGCATTGCCCTCATTGCTGTGAGCGAAGCCTGTGCGCCATCGCCCTCCCAGCCTATATCCCAGCCATGGGAAAGGGGGAAGAGGAAGAGGATGAGGAAGAGGCAGGTATGCCCCAGAAGTTGCCACATTATTTTCACTCATACATGACCTATACTTAGCTGTAAGATAGCTTGGGAAATACAGTCTCTGCTGGGTGGTCTTGTGTGTAGCTAACACATTGAGGTGGGGGAGGGCAGGAGGATGAGCCAGTGGGTTTCTTTATTTTACTGAAATAGGATAGTGAGAGACAATTGACAGGTACTGTCATAAACACCCACTCAGCTGACTACAGCTCAGTGTGGCTTAATTTGCCCGTTGCTTTCCAGGAAGCAGGTTTTGTGCAGGAAGAGAACAGAGAGGAGCTATGGGGCGGTGGGGAGGAGCGGGTGGTGATGTAGGTGCTTCTTGAGGACAGAGACCATGTCTCATTCACTCAGTATCCACGATAGCTTCCACTGTGTCTGGCACACAGTAAATTGCCCCATAAATGTCCCTTTGCGTCCCACTTCTTCCACAAACTCACAGGATTTGACCTGTGTAGTAAACCATGCCTGAATTCGATTGAATGCAGTAGAATGGCAGACTGACAGAATTCACACTCACTTGAATTGCTCTTCCTAAATCGACCTCAGCTGGGCCCTGATTCACCAACTAGGTGATTTCATCATTCTCCACCTTGCTTTCATTCTCCAGCATTGATTTCTGGCCTTTATTAGCTTCGAGTCTGTGGACATGGGAGATTTATTCATAGCACAGCCTCCCAGCCACACTGTTTGGCTTGGGTGGGAAGAGGTAGGGCTTGGGAACTCTGGATGAGGGGAGGGTGGTAGGGAGCTGCTGCTGAGGTGGTAATGGAGGGGCAGACGTGGACCTTCTGAGCTCCTGCCGCTGTAGAGTTCAGGGGCCAGCACTTCAAGGGGTCAGCAAAGTCTCCAACTGCTGGGGAAGGGCAGGAAAGAGGCATTAGCCCTGGGCCTGCGCAGAGATGGCAGCACCATCACCAGGCCTTTGCCCCCACCATGCCCTCTCTCTGGAATGCCTTCCCTTAATCCTGGCCTAATTCCTGTTCATGCTTCTGGTTCAGGAGCAGCATCTAACAGGGGCCCAGGAACTAAAATTAACTGGCCTGTCTTCTCCACCTGCGTTTTTTCCATCATTCCTCGGCACACTGCATTTTAATGGTCTGTGTCCGTGCCTTCCCCCACACACTCTTCACCATTCTGTTTCCCACACCCGAGCGCACAGATAATGGGCAGCTTCTGTGGGTACCGAGAGTTTCCTGGCACCAGCTGAACTGGAAGTGTGTCTCTGGGGCCACTGCTATAAAAGAGATCATTGGTCAAGGGGCCATTTCCTGGTTGGTGACCCAAGGTTCTCAGGCGCAGAAGCCAAACCTCACCTGGGCGCAGTTGGAGCTTGCCTGAGATGCCCAGCAGATGGCGCAGTCGTCCTCCTTATCGTCCCACCCCGGCCTAAAATCGGAACAAAGACCAGGAAAGCTGGGGGAAGGCGGGGTAGTGGTCAGGCCTCTCCTAGAACCTCGCAAGGAGAGAAGCTTCCTGCAAAAGAAGCCCGCAGGGCCAGAACCCTTCACCTACAGAACTCCACTCAGGCTCCAGGCAACATAGGCAGAGAGGACAGAAGACAGAGCAGACAGGGCAGGCCCACCCAGGGCACCCATTCAACCTGTTCCCTAGACCCAGCTGCAGAAGCCACCGGGGTCTCCTAGGTGCTTCTGCCACAGGCTGCTGGATGCCAGAAATGCCACCATTAGGGCCCATTAGATACAACTCTTCCAGATCAGGTTTTACTCATGGCGACCATGCGGGGCCCGCAGTCAGTCCACAGTGGAACTTTCTACACCTGGACAGGTGGTGGAGCCAGGATTCAAATTAGGGCCTGTTCAGAGCTAAGTCTCAGTTCCTTCATCTCTAAAAAGGAGAGTCTCAGTTCCTTCATCTCTAAAAAGGAGAGATGGAGAGTATTTTTTCCTGGCAGTGCAGCTTAGAGGGGATTCACTGTACATGAAGGTGTCTGAGAAATAAAAGATGCCCAGTGTTGGTTAAACTTCAAATACGTACACAGGTGCCTCTGCTGGGGTGAGCCCTTCCACAGGTCAGAGGACTCATCAGTTCTTTTCTGAGAGTAGGTTTGGTGTGATGGGGTGGGGGTGGGACGTAGCAAGGAGCTCTTGTCGCCTCTGATCTGGACAAGTCCAGAGGCTTCCTATCTGGTTCCCCGCCTCCCATTGTGCCTCCCTGCCTCCCATCCCTCCTCCTCATTGCTGCAGGTGTCTTGCAAATGGAAATCTAATGTCACTCTCTTGCCTAAAATACTCAAACAGATACTCAGAAGAAAGCTCAAACTCGGAAAAATATTCAGTGTCCTTTACAACCTGATTTCTGACTACATTTTAGTCTCATGAAATAAAATTAATAAATGGGCTTAAATCAGAATCAGCAGTGCCAGGGCCAGGGGCTGGAGTGGGTCCTGGGTGATGATTCGGGTCAGCTCTGGGCACTAAGACCGGAAGGAGTGACAGGATGAGGAAGAAGGGAATGAGAGGGCTTGGTGGCCCGCAATGTCCAATTCTCGGTCCTCCTTTCCTTGAGGGCAGGGCCTGGGACAATGCCTGCAGTCATAATTTGTTGAATGCATGTAGGAATGAATGAACACAGGAAAGAAACAATGGCCATCCTCACAGGGACTAGGGTTCACTGAGTGCTCACTGTCAGTGCCACCAGCCACTGCCTTTTGCTAATCTCAGAGGCTGGAAAGGGCGCTGCTGGAGGACAGTAAGCCTAAGGAGAAGAGAGCTCGACTTAGCTGCACCATCTGGGACCCCACTCAAGGGGTCTGGGTAATGGTGGCATCAAGGGCAGAAATCCCAGAGCCTGCTATGCCCACAGCTTCTGAATGCTCTGTTCTGAACCTCCCAGGAAAGTCACCCGGGCTGCAGATCCCCAGGGAACCCCCATGGTCATCCAGGGTGCATGGGCTGCCCGGTCATCTGTTTCCCAGGATGGCTTTCTCCCTGGCACAGATGGTGAATCGAGACTTCCCTCTTCCCAGCCAGCTGCAGAAGACTACATTGCTGCAGTCTCTGCCTGGTCTCTCTCGTGACCCCATTTTCCACATCATTTGTCTCCACTCCTCTCCATATGTTGGTTTCATTTTAACCTTATCCAAAAAGAACTCCTCCCTCTCATTGGCCTGCTGAGCCATCTCACAAAATGAAATTCATAGCAGCTGAAGCAGTGGGAAGCTCTTCTCTTTGCTTATTCAGCAGAGACGTGGGTATTTCCTTCATCCCCAGTCACCACCTTCACACATCCTCATCATAATCTGTCACTTGGAATAGTGGATTGGCCTCTGAAGGGCACCCTGCCCTGGCCTTGTCCTCCCCGAGTCCAGCCTTCTCAGTGCTTTCCAGAAAGTAAACTTGATGTCATTTTACCTCCCAAACCTGGTCCCACCTTCCCAGGCTTCTCCATCTTAGTAAATAACAGCTCCAACCAGAAACGTGGGAAACATGAATGCCTTCTTCTCTGCCTGTGCTGTACCCACCTTCCTCCCATTTAATCCATTAGCAAGACTTGCTGGTTCTCTCTCCAAAATATACTCACATCGGTCCCTTTCTCTTCATCTCTGCACCAACTTGGTTAATGACTCTCTCATTTCTCACCTATAGTAGCCTCTAAGCATGATGACATCTGCCAACCTCTGCCTCCTGAGCTCGTAACACTCCTCAGCACTCCATTCATGCCAACCTTCCTTTAGTTCCAAGAGTCCTCCGAAGTCTTTCCAGCTGCAAGGCCTGCATCCCCTACCCACCCCGCGCCCTGCGCCAAACGGTAACATTCTTTCCCCTACTCTTGAAAAGATTGGGTTCTTCCCTTTTTTTATTATTATTTTTTTTAAGACAGAGTCTTGCTCTGTTGCTCAGGCTGGGTGCAGTGGCACGATCTTGGCGCACTGCAACCTCCACCTCCCGGGTTCAAGCAATTCTCCTGCCTCAGCCTCCTGAGTAGTTGGGATTACACCTGGCTGATTTTTGTATTTTTAGTAGAGACGGGGTTTCACCATATTGGTCAGGTGGATCTTGAACTCCTGACCTCAAGATCCGTCTGCCTCAGCCTCCCAAAGTGCTGGGATTACAGGTGTAAGCTACGGTGCCCGGCCACTTTCCATTTTTTTGAGACTCATCTAAAAGGTCACTTTCTTAGAGAAACTTTCTCAAGCTATGCTCTCTAAAGAGGATTCCTTCTTTTATTCGAAATCACAGCATCCTGTTCATTTCTTGCTCCCCCACCACTCCATGCCCTGGAAAGTCTTATTAACTCAATGAATTGATGTGCATTCTAATTTATTTACCATATTCATTATCTGTTTCCCCATTGGAGACATGGAAATGAGAAACTTGTCTATCTTGTTCAATGTTATAGCCCCACAGCCCAGCACAGGCATGGCATTGAGTACGTGCTCAATAAATATTTGCTAACCGAATGTAATAAATGAATGCAAGTTGCTTCATGGCACTGTCCTGCTTTTCTCTGTCAGTGGCTTCCCATTGTCCCCAGTATGTTGTCAAAACTCCAAACTCCATGGGGCGGCTCCATTAGAGTTTCTTCACGACCTTACCTCAGCTCACCTTTCCAGTGTCCTCATTAGGTTTACGGGGAATCAATCTGGAAAGGCTCAAGCCATAATGGGTTCCGTGGAGCAGACAAGAGCCTGGCAGTGAGAAAAAGGGACATTGAACAAATGATCTTTATGATTCCAGGCAGTGCTTCCATTCTGTGCAGCCTGAGATTTGTTTGGGTGTGTGGTTTGTTTGTTTGCTGTTTGCTTTTTAAACCATAGCTGAGATGAAACTCTGAGTCAAGAACCCACGGGAGAAATTTGAGAACAGAAGCTACAGCTCTTGCTGTCTCGGAGGGGTGGTTGGGAAGGGATATGCAGAGAACGGGAACCCCTGGTGCTGACTCAGGCCAGGCAACATCAGGAGTCTCAAGAAAACAAGTCCTGGAGATCGGCAGATCCGAGAGCGGGGGCCACACTGATCTTGTTCACCTTCTATTCCCAGTGCTTAGTCTTTGACACATGGTAGGTCCTTGGTGAAAGGTTGAGGGAAGTACATGCCATGGGGACCGGAAACCCCATTCCACTCATGTCACTGTTGAAGGTCATCGGGAGATCAGGAAAGCCCCCCAGGGCGTGCTCCCTCTGAAGGAGAAGCTTCAATGGATGGCAGGGGCAGGGCTCTTTGCCCCATTCGTCTCCTCTCTTCAGACCTCAACTGAACCTTCAGCTGCCCTGGTGAACGTGTCCTACTGGCCCAGCCTCAGTTCTGCTCCCTCCACTGATAAATGTATCTAACAGATTAAACATCTTTGCTGGCTGTTTGCAAAGTGGCTCTGTGTCTGCACAGGGTTTCTTCCCCGCCCCCCTTTTTTGAGGCAGGGTCTGGTTCTGCTGCCCGGACTGGAGTATAGCCAATCTTGGTTCACTGCAGACTCAACCACCTGGCCTCAAGCAGTCCTCCCACCTGAGCCTCCCAAGTAGCACACACCACAAAAGCCCAGCTGATTTTTTTTTTTTTTTTTTTTTTTTTTTTTTTGTACAGCTGCAGTCTGGCTTTGTTGCCCAGGCTGGTTGCAAACTCCTGGACTCAAGCAATTCTCCTGCCTCAGCCTCCTAATGTGCTGGGATTATAGGCATGAGTCACTGTGCTTAGCCCCCAGTTTCTTGTCCTACTCCCCCCAAGCCCAGCAGCACCAGGCAGCTGCTAGGATTGAAGAAGGCACTTCTGGGTCTCCAAGTCACCTTCCTCAGAGTGTTCCTTAGATTCCTAGGTGTGCATCTCTGGCTATAGACCTCCAGGCTCAGCTCTGACCACAGATATAAATTGAGCCTCTGCAGGAGGGATGGGGTAGGAAGGGCAGGGGGTATCTAGGGGGTTTTCACAAACCAGTCCTTCTAAGCAGCACAAGCTCTAAAAACTGTGTGCACCTCTGATTAATCCACTGAGATGAGTCCGCTGAGAGGGCAAAGTATTTGCACATTTTCATTGGACACCAGAAGTTGTCGCACAAAGCATCTGGTGGGCATGTACACTAGGTCTCTGAATCCTCATATTCTTCAGCGGTGGTTTTATTATCCCCACTTCTTCGGATCGGGAAGCAGAGCCTTGTGAAATAACTTGCTGGAGCCACAGCTAGCTCTGGCCCTAAGTCCACTGGGTTTTGGTTTCTGGACAAATTCAAGGCTGGGGAATTACAGTATGGAAAAGGATCATTCTCAGAAGAAAAAAGTGTCAAAATTGATGAGATGGACTTCAGGAGTGACAGTGATCTAAAATGTGAGCTCCAGGGAGAAGAAGGGGGCTGCCGCAGATGGACCGAGGCTGGTCAGGAACCAAGGAGGCTGCAGAGACGTTTGGGACCCTTGTGACATTAGGAGCAGTTGGAAATAGAGGAGGGAAAGCAAGAAGGAGGCTCAGGAGAGGATGACATCAAAGGGCTATCTTATGGCGGGGGGATGCATTTTATTCCAGGCAGCAGGGCAAGGTTGGGGAGGGGAGGACAGTGGGAAGGGGTAGCTGGCTGGCTTTGTAGGGTTATTCTCTGGCTTGGGGGTAGGGATGGTGAAAGCTGGTGCTTTAACATCAGGTGTTGCTGTGAGTTCTCTGGAAGCCTCCATCTAAGGGCCCTAACTCAGGTGCCTGTCTTCTCCACTGGCCACTCTGAACTCCCACTCAGCCTCAGTTTTCTGTGATCCACTCCATTTACAGATTTATTACTGTGTTGAAGCCACATCTGCCCAACCCCACCCCCAGGCCGAGGTTATACATGGCTTATAAAGCCTAAAATATTTACCATCAGGCTCTTTACAGGAAAAGTTGGATTAAAATTTGATGAAAAAATCGTATATGTTATACACTCTGCTTTTTTTCTTTTAATCTAATAACCTATCCTGAAGGTCTCTTTCTATCAGTACTTAAGAGATTCTTCATTCCTCTCCAGGGCACATAGAATACCATTGTCTGGATGGACTATGGTTTATTCAGCCAGTTTCCTATTGGTGGACAGTTAGGCTGTTACCAGCCTTCTGCTATCACAGATGATGCTGCAACAGATAAATTTGTACACGAAGCTAGAGAAAGTTCCAAGAAATGTATATGCCCAGATCTCAGCACAGATCTACTGAGCCAAGTGTCTTTGGAGTTGGAGCCCCAGGCATCTGTATTTTTAGGAATTCCCCAAGTGTTGCACGTACAGCCAGGTTGGGGAATCACATTTATAGCTCATGCCGTCTGATGACAAGGGAGGCTGCATCCTCCTTGCTGGTCGCATGAGAGTCCAGAGGGGGTTGCAAGCATCTCTCATCCCTGCAGAGGAATATCAGTCTTAAAGGCCTTGTTGGAACTGGTCCCCGAAAGATTGGAGGGAAAATTAGGAAGTCGAAGTGGTTTTGGGATCTTAGAGTTTTCTCTATTTCTATTGAGACACAGTCAGAGACCATTCTGGCCTGGGGCAATGATGGGGAGGTACAGGGGCTGTGGAGCATGTGGACGGACCCCAGGGGAGGCTGAGCTGAGGACATGACATCGGGCTGACACTGGAAGCATAAGTAAGAGTTAGCCAGAGGGAGGATGCAGGGAAGAAGATGGCCAGGCAGAGGGACAGCACGTGCAAAGGCTCAGAGGAGACAGACAGCAAAGGGCTCAGAGCTGACTGCAGGGATTCACACTCGGTCCACCTGGCTAGAACCTCCAACTCATGGGCCTGTAATTCTTTGATTCCTGTTTTTTTTCCTCCCTACTAGGCTGTGAGGTTTTTTAAATAAGGGTGGGACCTGTGCCCTCTTCCTTCATCCCTTTCTCTTTTTCCTCCCTCCCTTCTTTTCTTTCTTCCCTGCTTCCTTCCTCAGCCTCTTCATTATATCACTGGTGTCTCAAATACTGGCGAGTGAGTGACTGAGTGAATAGACGTCGGTCTGGGAGGTTGCCCCGGGAGAACCAGGTCTTGAGTGGTCTGCAATCATTCTGAAGCCCTTTCCCCTCTCCTCGGTCTCTCTGCCAGCACAGGACTTCCCAGGGGTGCCTCTACAGCACCTTCATGCCATCTCCAGCCCAGAGGTGAGGTGGCTGGGAGCCTGGCCAGCTAGGGGACAGTGGTAAGGAGTGGGTCCCCGCTGACCTGTCCTTCCTCAGGCTTCGTCATGAACCTTTTCCTTCTGAACCTTGCTGCCGATGAAGAGGCCCTGCAGAGGCTCTGTGCTCCATCCAGACAAGCAGTGGAAGCTGCATGGATAGCCCTCCCCAGGGCTGAGCTGCCAGGGCCCAGAGGCTACCACGACACAACACTCCCGGCCTCACAACACCCGTGTGCCAGCCTCGTCCAGTGCATCCCTTTTCCAAACCCCTTGAAGGGTCTCACTTTTCTAGGCTCTGCATTCTGTGATTCGTGCAGGGGGAGCACTACTCCGGAAAGAAGGCCGGCTATCAGCTGCCCATTCCCGAGGTAAGTCGCCCGCCCTCCCATCTGCTGAGTCCTAGGATAATAGAAACTCGCTCATGCTAGGAATGGGCCTGGATCAGGGACTCTTCCTACACCCTTGCTATTCTAGACAGTGCAGACCTGGCCATGACCTGCTGCCTTTCCTCAGAGCCCCACCCCGTGGCACCATCAAGTGAGGCTCCTTCGTGGTGGGTCCCTCGGGAGTTGTAAAGAGCGGTTCTCTTCTCTGTGTTCACAGCATGGGTCCCACGTGCCATGCCCTTCAGTTGCACAGTCTACACTAGTTCAGGTGTAGCCCTCACCTGGACTCCTGACATCGTCCTCACAGGCTTCACCCCTTCTGTTGTCCCCTGAAATCTATTCTGTACCTGAGGGCTGAGTGGTCACTTCAAACCCATCAGATGTCATCACTCCTATACTTAAAACCTGCCCTGGGCTCACCATAACGCCTGCGTTCCTTGTCCCAGCCGCCCGGGCTCAGCGGGTCCCTCTCCTTCCTGCACTTTCCCCAGGCACGCTGACCTCCCTCGGTTCCTCAATCACACCGAACTCCCTTCCGCCTGAGACCTTGGCACCAGCTCTTTCGTCGCTCTAGAACACACTTCCCTGGATCCACATGTGGCTATGCAGGGTTCAGCCCCAGTGTGACCTTCTCAGAAAGGCTTCCTTGACCACCCAACCCAGAGTCGCGGGGCCTCTGTTGGACGTATCGCACTTGCTGAAAAGATCTTGTTTGGTGTTGTCTGTGTACTCCCACTGGAAGATGAGCTCCAGGAGGGTGTGAACCCTGTTTGTCACTTTCACTGTGGGGTCCCCACCCTCTGGAGCTTGAATTCCCTTCTCTTTAGAGCTCTGCAGGAGCTGTATCTTTGTCACGGTTCTGAATCTTTTCAGCAAACACTTCTGTTAGGCAGGAGGTCCAGCAGCCCTTTGCTTTTGGTTTTCAAAACTTAACTAAGATTCACAAATTAGAGCTCAGATCCCATCTCAGAGGATGGAGAATACTCCAGCTGATTGCTTTCTCTTTCTTTGATGTGAAACCCTTTGATCTCTCCCACCTGCCTGCTGCCTCGCCCCATTCCATCTGCCTCCACCTTCCACGGATGGGCCCCTGGCCCCAGCCCTACTCCCTTGTCACCCATCCATCAAAGGAACACCAGATAGGCTCAGTAACCCCTGAGCGTATCTGAAACAAAGAAAACTAGGAAAAGAAGATACAAACAACAAGCAGGGAGGGGGCAGGGCTACCAGAGGCCCTGGTCACAGAAGAAGTCAGCCAAAAAGTGTACCAGGTGGCTGTGAGGGGCGCAACCCGGGCTCAGTGACTCACAGCCTGATGGATTCACTCTCGGTCAAGCTTCCCTCTGCGTGAGTAGCGCCCCCTGAGCCAGGGAGACTCTAGTGGAAAGTCCTAGAGAGCTATGTCTTAACACCAGCTTTGCCTTGGAATTTGTAAGGGGTCTTTATGGGTTTATTCCCTTGTCTCTTTAATCCTTAATCCCTGCCCTTACCCTCTGCCCCAGATAATTTGAGAAAGAAAATAATAGCAAATGTTTTTAGCATTTATTATGAGACGGAGACACTGTTCTGAGCCTTTTAAATGCTTAGACGATTTCATTCACACAACAACCTTGTAAAATGAGAACTATTATCGCCTTTTTTTTTTTTAACAGAAAACTGGGTACCAGGGAAGTTATGTAACTTGTCCAAGTTCACACAGTTAGTAAGGGGGAGAGCTGGAATTTGCTACTAGACAATCTCATTGCAGAGTGTGTGCTTTTAGCCACGCCAACACTTTTTCCCTAGTAAGATAATAGAAGTGAGCAAGCCTGTCAAATGTGACACCCCCATGTAAGCACTCATTATTATTCAACCTCTTCTTCCCTGGCTTCTAGCATCTCCTGTGTCTCTATTAAGAGTTCTTCTGCCCTGGGGCACAGAGGTGCACAGGTGCACCCCTACCTTCTCGGAGCCAAGTGCCCAGTGCACAGCCTGGCTTAACAGGTGCACAGGTGTTTATACATCTGGACTCCACCTGGAAGAGTTGTTGAGGAATGAGGGGAGGAGGATAAGATGGTGGAGAAGCTGGAGTTCTGAGTTAGCGATTACTGATCATTCTATTCGTAATAAAAAATAGCTAATGTTTATTGAGTTGTAATTCTGTGTCAGGCATGGTTTGAAGCATTTCAGATATCAACTGAAATGCTTGTGCTGTTGATAAGAGTAAGATTCTATTTCAGATCAGTTGATATTTGAAAAGTTTATGCTGTTCAACCTCACAGATGGCCTCCAGGGATCCTCACCTTCTGGTATCCTTATCCATGTTTAGTCCCATCCCAAACGGAGTCAGGGCTGACCTGTGTGACACCAGTGCATTGCAACCTCGCCCTTGGTCTCTTGGATCACTCACTCTGAGGGAAGCCTGCCACCATGCAGTGAGGACACTCAGGCGGTCCTGTGGCGTGGCCTGTGTGGAAAGGAGCTGAGGCCTCTGGTCAACAGCCACCTGAGTGAGACAGCTTGGAAGTGGATGCTCTAGCTCCATTTGAGCCTTCAGATGATGCAGCACCAGCCCACATGTGACAGCACCCTCGTGAGATGCCAGAACCACCCAGCAGAACACCCCTGAGTTCCTGGTCCATAGAAACTATGAGATGGTAAATGGTGGCTGTTTTATGGCACCACAAACCAAAACTAAAATTCTAAGGCCCCCTCCCAATCATATGAAGGGACTCCCTCCTCAGCCAGGGCACCCTTAAAATTTAACCTGAAAGACTGGTTCAGGCCATGAAGGGAAGTATGGGTTGGACATGTCTCATTATACATCTCTGGCATTAACATCAACAGAGACTTTAAGTCTGATAAGAAACATTTTACAATCTATTCTCTCTGAAGCCTAATACCTGAAGGCTTCCTTTGCAAATAAGAACTTTGGTCTCCACAATATTTTATCTTAACCCAGATATTCCTTTCTATAGATCTCAGGTCTTTAAATAACCAATTGTCAATTAGCAAATTTTTAAATCAGCCTACAAGCTGGAAGCCCCTGCTTCAAGTTGTCCCACCTTTCTGGACAAAACTAGTGTATTTCTTAAATGTATTTGATTGAAGTCTCATGAATCCCTAGAATGTATAAAACTAAGCTGTACTCCGACCACCTTGGGCATATGTGCTGAGGTCCTCCTGACGGCTGTGTCATAGGCCATGGTTACGCATATTTGCCTCAGAATAAACCTCTTCAAATATTTTACAGTGTTTGACTCTTTTTGTCAACAGCACTAAGTTTTGGGGTAATTTGTTTACGCTGCAAGAGGTAATGAATACATCAACTCATTTAGTCATTGAAACAACTTTACGAAGTAGATCCTTACATTGCCCAGCATAAAGCTAGAAGGAGGTGGAGGCAGGCTTGCAGCCCAAGGAGTCCCATCCCAGAGCCTGCTCTCTAGATGTTCATGGGATGGTGCCTTTCTCATGAGAGACTCTCCGGAAGACCTGGCAGACCACAGTACCAGGCTCTCTTCAGTATCACCTTAAAAAATAAAGAGTCCTGTGACCCTTCTCTAAATGTTTTGATTCACTTTGTCCAGAATGGGGCCTGCAGCCAATTCAACACCTGAGTATTTCAGGACTCCCCAGTCGTCTCAGAGCTCCTCAGCATGCAACCGTGGCTGTCTCGTTGAACTAGTCAGGAGGCTTAGATTATGCTGCAGTGACCAGCAATCTCAGTGGTTTAAAACCTGCAGAGGTATTTTTCTCCTTCCTGTCTCAATCTGACACCAGGTGGACAATTCTCCTCCATCTTGAACTATGCCATCTGGAACACATGGCTTCCTAAATCACTGTAACAAGGCAAGGAAAAGAAAGCAGAGACCACTGGATATGTTTATAAGGGCCAAGACTGGAAGTAACTTATATCATGCCCAATATTCATTGGCCAAAGCCCAGTCTCACGAGCCTAATACAGCTTCAAGGGAAGCTGGAAAACATGAAAAGCAAATGAATATTTGATGAATCACATCAGTGCTTTGCCACACCTATTATTTGCTGGCAATAATGTAATATTTTGCAGATATCTGTTTACTTTGATTTCTCAGTTAGATAGAAGCTCTTTGAGGTCAAGAATAACCTTTAATTTCCCCCTTACAGGGTTTGTAATGAGCCCTCCTGGTGATTCTGATACACGTTAAAGTTTATGAACCCTGTGCTCTGCTCTTGTGCTCCTTCTCCACCCCATCAGTTAGTTCTTTTGGTAACTAGCGCAGGTCTGTGGCTGATCACTTGGTCATTGCTAAATGTGTTCTTCTGGATAAACTGGTGATGCAGTCATTCTAAGGATGTGACTAGTGGCCATGTGACATAGAGTCTGACAGATCTGGGTGCAAATCCTGACTCTAGTCCTCACTTGGCAAGTTCTCTAAGCCTCGGTTCTTCTGCTTATGAAATAGGAATGATAATGACTGCCTTGGCCGGGCGCGGTGACTCACGCCTGTAATCCCAGCACTTTGGGAGGCCGAGGCGGGTGGATCACGAGGTCAAGAGATCGAGACCATCCTGGTCAACATGGTGAAACCCCGTCTCTACTAAAAATACAAAAAATTAGCTGGGCATGGTGGTGCGTGCCTGTAATCCCAGCTACTCAGGAGGCTGAGGCAGGAGAATTGCCTGAACCCAGGAGGCGGAGGCTGCGGTGAGCCGAGATTGCGCCATTGCACTCCAGCCTGGGTAACAAGAGCGAAACTCCGACTCAAAAAAAAAAATATATAATAATAATGACTGCCTTACAACGTTATAGTGGGAACTAAATGAAATCATTTGGAATATGAATTACCTGACACACTTCATGCAACAGAAAGAAGGCTCAAAAATGATACCTATTATAATCTACAAAACCCGGGGCATCAAGAAGGATGACATTCCTGGGGGCCTATGAGGCCCTATAAATTGTATGCAAATATTTTCTGTTTGCATGACTCTATAGAGACCTTCCGCTACTCACTTTCCTTGTTTATTTATAAAAGCACACATGTAATAATTCATCGTAAAATGTTTAAATATTACAGATTATAATAGCTCATGCATATTGAGTGCTTACCATATTCCAGGCACTGCTTTGGGTGCTTTGTATGCGTAACTCAAGAAGCCTGTGAGCTAGCTGCTGTGATTTTCATCCTTATTTTACAGATAAGGTACTGATTCACCGAGAGAAAGCTGCCAAAGGCCCCACCGCCAGTAAGTAGCTGAGTTGGTCCCAACAAAAACCCAAGTTGTCTAACTACACAGCATATCATATCTAATGTCAGTCATACTCAGACCACCAGCAGCAGCTCCTGGGAGCTTGTTAGAAATGCGAATTCTTAGGTCCCTCCCCAGATCTACTGATTCAGAGCTCTGGTTTGTAATGAGCCCTCCTGGTGATTCTGATACACGTTAAAGTTTACGAACACTGTGCTCTGCTCTTGTGCTCCTTCTCCACCCCATCAGTTAGTTCTTTTGGTAACTAGCGCAGGTCTGTGGCTTACTAAATGGACAAATTAATACTGCCACCTACACATAACTCTGGCTCAAAACGTTTCTTCTTGCATCTGATGTCAGAATCATCAGAAGGAAAAAGCCTACCCAAAATAAACTGGAAGGTGTCCTCCTTTGTCCTATTGGGGTCACCTGCACCCGTAGCTCTCCTCAAACAGGACAAGTCAGCCATCGGAGCAGATCACTGGTCAAAACCAGACCACAGCCCCATGCTGTGTGCATGCCAAGGAGAAAGGTAGAGAGTGGCTGGCTGTACCCCGGGGATGCTATTTTGTTCCCTGCCAAGTCCCATGCAACCCAAACAGGCGTGCAGCAAACAGATTGCAGCCCAGGACTCTCTTGGCCCTCTGCCCCAGCAGCTCCTGCCTTGACACCCAGCCTCTTCTCTGTGATCCCTCTGATATCCAGATGGCTGCAGACACAGTAGCAAAGGCAGCTCCAGGCAAGCAGCTCCCAAGCCAGCTGTGTATTTGATTAACAAGAAAGCCAGGCAGATGCAGCTTATCGGGAAGACTCACAAAGGCAGCGAGCAGACAGCCACAAAATGCCAACCTGTTTTATCCTCTGCCCAGCCAAGGGAGTTATTCATGTTGATTCTTATGTTTGTTAAATTATACCATAATGACAACCACTGTGATGAAACTCTTCCTATGGGTCAGGCATCCTGCATTACAACAACCTGTTAGTGGAGATAGTGTTATTATTATCCTAATTTACACATAAGGAAACTGAGGCTTAGAGTGACAAAATAACCCATCCAAGGTCACAGAGTTGGTAAGTAGTGAAGTCAGTTCTCAGACCTGGGTCTACTGGATTCCCGCACCTGTACGACTAACCACTGCACGACACAGTGCCAGCCAGCCTGGTGCACTTGAACTTGGGCCCGAGCAGGCCTGATGGGGCTCTTCACGCAGCTGCAACCCATCTTTGCAGCCTCCTGGAAAGCATCTCCCAAAGCTTATTGAGCTTAATGTTCCTAGCCACTTATTGACTAGATCCTCTTTGTTTAGAATTCAGTGTGATATTTTGTTGCTCATGGATTATTTTTGCATTAATTTTGATTTTTAAAAATATTGCATTAAAATATATTTTTGTTGGCTACTGAGCTTTCTGGCACTCCCTTAAGTTCTGTGCCCAAGGCAAGTGTCTCACTTACTTCACCCTAGTCCCAACCCTGTTTAATTCTACAAGATAGGCGCCGGTGCTGTGTGGATAAATTATTGCACATTTACAGATGGGGAAACTGAAGCTTGAGGGGGACAAGATGGTGGGTAATTTACCCAAGGGCACACTGCAGGTGACTTGGGATATATTTAGTCCTGCGATGGTCTGGTTCCTGTGCCTCTGTTCTCACTGCACAAAGTTGTCCCAGAGCATTTCCTTGAAGTCTTTCAGGACTGCTTTGCTACATGGCCTTCCAAGATGGCCAGAAATCCACCCTGGGACTCCTATATCACACAAGAGTGACACGGTGGCAGATTCTGCAGACCCACCAGGGCACATTGGCTCTGCTAACCCAGGTGAACTCCTTGGCCTTCAAAACAGAAGAGAGGGAAAGGGCTTCAAACTAGAAGGGTCCTGGAAGAGGGATCTACTGTGCCTTTCCTGAGGCTGGGTCTGCACTGAAGATGAAGAGCCATCTCCCAACCCACCCTGTTACCCACCCACCCAGCAGCCTGCGGGAGGATGAGGATCAGGCTCTTTGTCTCTTCTGTCTTTGGTTTCCCAGCTACTCTCTGAGAATTCACCTAATCTACTGAAGGGAAATGATGGAGGCACTCTTTCAATAGGGATGCTTTGTTTTTTTTTTTTTTTCTGGTTTAGGCCTCAGCTGGGTGTTTAACATTCCCAAGGAGACAGCTGGTCCAGGGAAGAATGGGCAGAGGCTTTGCCTTCACCCCAACCCTCGCTGGTCAGTTCTGTGTCTTGGCTCTGGCTGAAGGGCTCTGAGTCATAAATCCTGGGCTTTCTGGACAGAGGTCACTCTAGCAAGGTTAGGAGCCTGGAATGCAACCGACAGATATCACAGAGGGCAGCCAAAGGCTTCTAGCCTAGACAGCTAGACAGCTGAGATTTGTTTCAGAGGCTCAGAGCAGAATGTGGGATCCCAATGGCCATCCTAGGCCAAAATATAAACTATTCTCCAGAAGTGAAGGAGGAGAATTCAGCCCCAGTGCAAGCCCATCTTCTTGCTGTTACTGGTGTCTTCTGTCCCCAGGCCACTTTTCAGAGGGTTGGTCCCCCACTTCCTGGGTGATAAAGCCTCAGCTCTCAGCACTAGCACTATAGGGCACTAGAGGCCAGAGGTTTGGGGAGCTGTAGTCTCTTCCTTGGATATAGTCCCAAGTGGGAGATGTCTTCTGTGAATATCTATTTAGGCATCTCCCTGCCTCTGGCCCTTGAAATATAACAGAGTTATAAAGAAGAATTGACTATGTCACCCCAAATGCCCAGCCCAGGAGGACCACCCTGAAGTTTTAAGGGAGTAGTACTTTAAGAAATAATGATAGACATGGGGATGAGATATCACTTGGCTTGTATATAGTTATCTACTACTGCATAACAGATTATCCCCAAACTTAGTGACTTAAAACAGCATATTTATTTTCTCACAGTTAATGTATATCAGAAATCCAGGCACAGTTTAGCTGGGTACTCCACCTTAAGGTGTCTCACAAGACTGAAATCAATGTGCTGACTGGGGCTGTGGTCTTATCTGAAGGCTTTGCTGGGAAGGATACACTTCCAAGTGCATATTACTAGGATTCAGTTTCCAGCTGTTGGCTGGAGGTCACCCACAGTTCCTTGACAGATGGGCCTATTGATAAGGACAAACATATAAGAAGAATAAGAGAAGTCAGTCTTTTCTAAGCTAATCACGGAAGTGACCTCTCATCATTTTTGTCTTATTCTGTTGGTTAGAATCAGGTCAGTAGGTCCAGCCCTTGCTCCGGGAAGGGGATTACACAAGGGCAGGAATATCAGGAGGCAGAGATAAATGGGGTAATGTCAGAATCTGCCTCCAATACCTTGTTGGGGCTGAATAGGCTTTTTCTGCAAGCTATAAATTCATCTTTCTGGAAATCTTCCATTAGCTGCCGGGAGTTCCTTTTATAAGGTGGCCATAATGACAAAGGCTATAATGGATTGGACGAGAATAGAATACCTGACTAAAGACAGCCCCAGTGGAGTGGGGAGCTCAACCCCATCAGAACTCATTTTTTTTTTGGCAAGTTTGAATGGAAAACTCAGAGAAAGACAAAGATCATTCACTTATTTAAAAGAATTCCAGGCACTGGGTATAAAATAGTACACAAAACAGGCATGGTCCCTGTCTTCATGGGGTAGAATAGGCAGAAGTGTAAAGATGCAAAGTGCAAAAGCAGTAGGCAAGAATTTGGAAGGCCATGAACTAGGTAGGCCATCGGAGGCCACCAGAAAGCAGCAGCTGTGAAGGAGGTAGTGAGAAGAGGGAGAAAGATGGTCAGAAACGCAGCAGGAATAGAAGCAGAGCCAAAACATAGCTGAGCTGCCCCAGTGGCAAGCCCAGGTTTAAGGAGAAATGGATGCCTGCTCACTAGCTGAGCAACTCCATTGAAGAGATGCCATCCTTCCTGAAAATCCTGCAGATCAAGGAGGACTCCGATTGGTCCAGGTTGGGTCACTTGCCCATCATTGAACAAAGGGGCTGGAGTTCCCAACCGGCTGTCTCTGAGTCACCTGCTAGGTTAGGGGAAGGTGAAGAAGCTGCGGTCAGCTTCACTTAAAGCACACAAAAAATGGGTTTTGACTCCAGAGGTAGAGATCACTGGGCAGGTAAAACAACAGATGTCTATTATGTATGAAGTTTAGAATAGGAAAAGTAGGAATTGTTGGGTGCTAATGTCTCTCTGTGAGGCGTCACTGGACAGAGTTCGGATAGTGGTTTTTCTGTTTCTACACAACTATGGGGCATTCATTCTTCCAGTGGTTCTTTTGCCTGCAACTTCCACAGGTAATCCTCTTAACAAGTTCTGAATTCTGAGCACAATGAGCATGTTTGGATCCCTGGGCCAGTTGTTTAACTCGGAAACTCAGATGTTTACTTGCATTTCTAGCTTATTTATTTCTATTAGGCTACATGTTGAAGATTTTCTATATTGGCAACTTTTCTTTCAAATCTATTTTTTTTCCTATTCTCCTATTTTAGGTCACAGGACGTTGAAAAAGAGAGAGGATAACGCTCTCCCGATTTCGGCTGTGGGTTCACTCCAGAACACTGTTTGAAAAGTTCTTGGCATGCGTTGATTCATCCTTGTTTTCTTTGCAAATTCAAATCTTTGTCTAAGCTACTCTGAAGCCGTGGTGTGCTGAAACTGGCTGGCACTGACTCTTCAGAGTCTCTTTACTCAATGCTGCATTAGGCCATATCTCGTGGTTAGCTTGAAACTGACTATGGCGGAAGTATTTACACCATGGAAATCTGCAAACGCTACAATTCGTAGCTTTTCCCTACTCCCCCAACCCCAAAGAGTTGGTGGTTAAATATTTACCAGCACACCACTGCCTTTTAGGAAAAGCCTCCTGACATGGCCTTATTTTAACAACTTTCCTATTTCCTTGTGCTCTTTGGTCCATTTAAAAAATTGCGGCACAGCTGAGTTATTTAGTTTCTCTCTTTATCTCTACTACACTGCTACTTTTAACGTTTTCCCTCACCAGGGGGCTTGACAATGCAGTAGACTAGTTGATATACATCTCATTGCTGGGGACAGTGTAACAAAATCCTGAACTCTGCAGCAAATTTCTGTTTTCCTTCCTGAGGTTTATAAAAATACTTTAATTATATCCCTCAGTTTAGCTGTTGCCCATGGTTAAAATTCAGCTTCTATAGATATGCCTTCTGGTCTAGTAGTTTTCAGGAGCTATTTTGCAATGTAATTCTTCTTTTCCTGAGACAAACTCCTTTAGAAGCTCAGGAGAGAGAGCAGAAGAAATAGAGGAATGTAAGTGGTTGGTGATGACTGAGGAAAGAGACCAGAGCACAAAGGAGAGTGTTCTGAGCGGAAGTGAAGCAGAATCTTGGCGACAAACTCAGTCTGTATCAATGCTTTGTTTTGAGTCCTTAGTCTATCTGTCAAAGAAGCTGACTACTGAACTTTGAATATGTTTTTCTCATCATTTTCCAGAGCTATTGCGAAATGCATTAATTTCTTAATACTGACATGTCACAATTCCCCCCAAATGATCAGTTCTTCTCAGTGTTAGGGGCTGAATTTTGTCCCTCTGAGATTCATATGATGAAGTCCTAATCCCCAGTACTTCAGAATCTGGCTGTAATTGGAGATAGGGTCATCACGGTGGTAATTAGGGTGAGCCCTCATTCAATATGACTGGCATCCTTATAAGAAGAGAAGATTAGAGCCAGGTGCTATGGCTGGAGTCTGTAATTTCAGCTTCTTGGGAGGCTGAGGCAGGAGGATCGCTTGATCAGAAGCTCAAGACAAGTCTGGGCAATGTAAAAAAATAAATAAAAAAAAAATTATCTGGGTATGGTGCCTATAGTCCCAGCTACTAGGGAGGCTGAGGATGGCTTGGGGCCACAGTGAGCTATGATCACATCACTGTACTCCAGTCTGGGCAACAGAGCAAGACCCATCAAGGAGAAGAAAGGGGAGGAGGAGGAGGAAGGGGAGGAAGAAGGAGGAGAATGAGAAGAAGAAAAAGAAGAGGAAGAAACAAGAAGGAGGAGAAGGAGAAGGTGAAGGAGGAGGAGGAAGAAGGAGAAGGAAGAAGGAAAAGAAGGCAGAGGAGGAGGAGTGGTGGAGAAGAGGAGGAGCAATCAGGACACAGACACAGAGAGAAGACCCTTATGACAACACAGGGATAAACCAATCCTGCTGACACTTTGATCTCAAACTTCTAGCCTCCAGAATTGGCCTCCAAAATTTCAAGAAAATAAATTTCTGTTGTTTAAAGCACCTGGCCTGTGGTACTTTGGCATGGCAACCTTAGCAAGCTAATATATCAAGTAAAACAATTTTGTGTTGTCACTTACCAAGTTAAAACTAAATTCTTACAAAAAGCAGGAGTTTTATTAGGAAAAGGTTGAGGCTTTGACCTAGCCAATCCCATAACAAAAAGACCACCACAGTTAGTCAAAATTGTGTGTACTTGTGGACGGTCTTTCAACCAACCAAGCAGAATCTAGGAAGAGGTCACACAATCAATGATGCAAAAATTGTTGACCTTGGGACAAAGTGACCTTCTTTTACAAGTTGGTAAGATAGAGAACATCCTCATAACATTGGGAAAGGGATTGAGAGCAAAATCTGATCCATCACTTTTACGTGAATTAATTGCTTGTCTCCTGAACCTTCATCTCACAGTCCTCAGGGCTAGCTTGGATGGGATTGGAGCCTACGCCTCCAACTGTCCTTGTGGTGCACTCTCTCATGCATTTATCAGACACAAGACAGTGCAGATCAAATCAAAGCTGCACAAGATGAGACTTTGTACAAATAGTCAAATAAAAACAAAAGCAAAGCAAGCAGGGAAAGAATAAGCAGATTAAAGGCAAAAATAATCACCAAATGATGCATTTCCAAAAAAGAAGTTCTAATTATACAAAAAGACTGAGGTCTCATTTTCTTGTACAAAGAACTATTTGGTTATGAATTCCAGAATAACAAAATACAATCAGCAAAGACATTTTAATGAAGCATGTCAGGGAAATCCACAAAGTAAGAAGAATTAGGGCACAGAGGACCTGGGCTCAAAGCATCTGTTGTCGAGTCCCATGGATTTCTGCCAACTGGTCATTTTCAACACAATTTCATTGGGACCTTCAGATTTATCAAAGGAGGAGACCACCACTCAAAATCTCAATATCTTTCTTAAGTAAGGAATACCCATAGTGGTCAGGAAAATTTCTCCAAGCAAAGCAAACTGCCAGTCTTTTATAGAGTTGGTGGGAAGAGTGTTGCAGGTTGTGTCGCAGGGATGGGTTGATATCAGCCTTAGAAGGATGTTCACAGAAGTGAGTCCACCAGGGATTGGTTATTTCCACATCATGAAGCTGTTGTGGATTCGTTGGCTTTCAGAGTTTTGTTCATTGAAGTGAGTTGCCACTCATCAACTTGTCCAAATTGTAAAATTAGCTTTTCTTTTATTTGATACAAAGATTATAGGACTGTCATTGATGGATTAGATAGATTTGAAACAAAGTGATGGAAACTTGTCATCTTGACTATGGAACAATCAATTATTTCCTAGGATTGTGGGAACACCATGTTACAATCTTTACACTTTACCTATTTATTTCACTTATTGCCTGTCTCTTCACTGGAGGAGACATATAGTTTCCATAAGGGCAGAGATTTTGATGTATTTGATCCCTACTGGATTTTCAGCATCTAGATCAGTGCCTAGCACACAGTAGGTGCTCAAGAAATATTTGGTAAATGAATGAGTGAGCTTGACCTCCAGACCCTGACCTGGAGGTAGAGGCCACAGGAAAAGATATGGTTTGCTATTTGCATTATTTAAAAAAGAAATCTCTTACCACAGGGGCTGGGCTGGATCTAATCATGAGAAATGCTTTTGAATGTAGGGTGATTAATTAACGGTGGGACAAGGCTAAGTGTGTGGTGTGCTTATTGCCTCTTCAGATCACATTCCAACTACTGATGCTGTACATGCAACAAATTTTGGACACTGGAGGCATCACTTGGATCATTAATCTTGCAATATTCTTCCCCTGGCTTTGGAGTAATACAGATGTTCTGCCTGTGGTCTTTTCTTCCTGGAAAGAGAATTCCAGGAGGAGGTATAGCATAGTGATCAACAACTTAGGCTGTTAGTAGGGGTGGCACTTTGAGGAAGGCCATTACATTTTCCAAGCCTCAGTTTCCTCCATGGAAATAATAATAGAACTCATTTCATATACTTATTTTTGTCACTGTCATCACCAGTAGCAAACATAATCATCCATGTTGTGGGTCTCTAGCAAACTCCCCAACTCCCAGCACTAGCCTGCCAGGCCCCTAGTTTCAACAAAGATGGACAGAGAGGTCATGAGCTTTTCCAAAGAGCTGACTTTCATGAGAGTTAGAAGAGGAAAGGTGAGAGAAAAGTTGCTGATAGTCATAATCAGCCCAAAATGTCTATATTTCATCTATACATTCAATGGGAAGAACCAAGTAAATCCAAGAAAGGAAGCGGCAATAGATTCTTTTGTTTGATTAATTCAATACCTAACCTCCTTCCCCCTCAACCAACTTCACTATAGATGCTGGAAATGTCAAATACTTGTTTTCCCAGCCTTCCTTGCTGCTAAAGGGTGACATGACTGCTTGGGCCAATGACATGTAAGTGGAAGTATGCTGGGGGATTGGGAAGAAATTGCTTTCCTGACAACAGGGACATAGTTATTGTTGTGATCTCTTCCATCTTTCTTGACTTGACTTTGGACATGATGCCTGGAGCTGGGGCAACATCTCATAAGCAAAGCAAAAGCATTATGCCTGGAGCTGAGGCAGACATCCAGTGAGTGAGGTAAAAGCAGTAAGGAACTTGAAAGAGACTCCTAGAGATGCCAGCCCTGAAATCACTGACCCACTGAACCAAGGCCAGCAGCCACTGAGACTTTTGCTATTAAGAAAAACAAACGACAACAACAACTGATGAACCATATTTAAGTCAGATTTTTTAGTACCTTGCAGCCCAGAGTATTCCTAATTGATTCAGTGCTGCTCGGAAGCCAGTACTGACTGAACTCCCTCTGCATGTCCTCCACAGGTGCATTGTGTGTTAGTTTTCAAAAGACAGCCATGGGGGCTGGGCGCGGTGGCTCACACCTATAACCCAGCACTTTGGGAGGCAGAGGCAGGTGGATCATGAGATCAAGAGACAGAGACCATCCTGGTCAACATGGTGAAACCCCATCTCTACTAAAAATACAAAGATTAGCTGGGCATGGTGGTGCATGCCTTTAGTCCCAGCTACTCGGGAGGCTAAGGCAGGAGAATTGCTTGAACCCAGGAGGAGGAGGTTGTGGTGAGCTGAGATCACGCCATTGAACTCCAGTCTGGGTAACAAAAGTGAAATTCTGTTTCAAAAGAAAGAAAAGAAAAGGCAGCCATGGTCTGCAGAGTACCTTTAGGAGACCTACCAAGGGCCTGAAGAAATTTGACTGTGATTACCTTTGAGTGCTGATAATCTTTTGGGGCCTAGATTCACATCTAGGAGGAAAATGAAATGAGGGTTGTAGTAGGCAGAATAATGGCCTTCCCAAAGATGTCTGCATCCCAATTCTCATCCTAAGTAACATGTCACCTTACATCATAAAAGGGATCTGCAAAAATAAAATTCAAAAAAAATTATTCAGGTGTGGTGGCCCACGCCTGCAGTCCCAGCTACAGGGGAGGCTGAGGCAGGAGGACTGAAGGCTGCAGTGAGCTGTGATTGCATCGCTGCACTCCAGCCTGGGTGACAGAGCGAGACCCTTTCTCTAAGAAAACAAAATAGAAAAACTAAAAAAAGAAAACCACAGACATGAAGAAGCAATTAAACTGGGAAGTCGCAGAGTGAAGACTGTTCTTCTGGCTCCCTCCGTTAGTTCTGCCCAGACAGGCGGTGGATAGGTGCCCAGTGTAAGATCTGACTGCACTGTGGACGGCATGGTAGCCTCTGTGGCCTGCACGTACACCTCTGGAGGGCCTTTTGGAATCAGAAAACCTGAAGTAGCTGGAAAATCATGAAAAGCGAAGACAGATCAACCCCTGCGGCTCCTAACTTGACACGTTCTTCTATTGTTTCTTATTCCAGCCTCAGCTGACAAGGCCATTGCACTTTGTAATCGACCTTGGTCAACCTCATGACTCCACACCCTACCACCCCCTTTCAGCTTGCAAACCTACAACCCCATCCCAGCTTGCAAAAAACCACCCTAAACTGTATCTTCTGTGACTTTCCACTGTTTACCCCAAACCTATAAAACCCACTCCTATCCCACTGCCCCTCACTGACTCTCTTTTCAGACTCAGCCCGCCCGTACCCGGTGAATAAACAGCCATGTTGCTCACACAAAGCCAGTTAGGGGGGGTCTCTTTATTCAGCGCGTGTGTTTTAACACCCAGACCAAGCGCCCTTCTCCAGAGGAGCATCTGCCACAGCACCATCCAGTCTGTGGCTGTTTATTGCTAGAGAAAAAGCCACAAAGGGGATCTGCAAAATCCCTTTTATGATGTAAAGTAACATGTTACTTAGGATGAGGACTAACCCTTATCTTGAGGATTCTTAACTTCATAAGTTTAAGGATATCCCTTAACTTATCAAGTTAAGAATCCTGAGATGGAGAGATTATTCTGGGTTATCCGGATGGGCCCAATGTAATAATAAGTGTCCTTATAGGAGGGACATGGGGCAGCAAGAGAAGGACCTGTGATCACAGAAGCAGAAGTTGGAGGGATGTGACCACAAGACAAAGAATGTGGCAACGTGTAGAAACTGGAAAAGACAAGGAATGGATTATCTACAGGAACCTCGAGATGAGATGCAATTTTGCCAACACCTTGATTTTATCCCTGTAAGATTTATTTTGCACTGCTGACCTCCAGAACTGTAAGGTAATACATTTGTGTTATTTTCAGCCACTATCTTGATGATAATTTTCTCCAACAGCAATAGGAAACTAATACACGGGCCTTCTACTTTCAAATGTGCTCTATGCTTTTCTGAAATCAAGGATCCGGCTTTTAGCTTATTATAAAAATCAAAGCCTACTCTGTTATATTAATTAGCGCTAGGCTGAAGAAACTGTGATTTTCCAATAGTATACTCTAAGGTCTGTCCCTTGGGTGTTTCTGGCCCTGTGCTGGTCTGTGCTAGCCTGTTTGTACCCAGATCCACCTGCCAGCCTCTCCCTGCTCTCTGCTCTGCTCCACACTGCAGAGAACTACGCTTTTAAGGATCTCTTTCCAGCTGGCATCCAGCTAGTTTGGCCAATGGGCAGCATTAACAGAAGGTGGGAAGAAGGGAGAAACCAGAATATTTCTTCATCTATCACTCTGTCTCCGTGGCAGCCCCAGCTCTGGCTGTATTTCCTTGCCGGCTCCAGTTCCTGCTGGACAGTGCTTCCTTCTGTGGTCCCAGGGTCCACTGGGTGTCAGCCACCATGATTTTGGCTCTTTGGTCCCAGCAGCCTGGGAGTGAAATGACTTCCTGCAGTTTCTAGTCTCTGGGTTGTTTGGTTTATCAGCTCTTCCATTCCCGGTATAACCAATTCCTTGTACTAACTGTCCTCTGTTTAAAAGACCTACAGTGGCTGCTTTTCTGATTTGCCCTTTCCTACAAAGCCACTGCAGACACTCCTGCGTCCTCTGGTTTCTAACCAACCTACATGCTCTGAGGGTGTGTGGACTCTGCCTTTTGGGACTACGATAGCACTTAACCCATGCTGGGGTAAGTCTGTTGTATTTGATTTAGTCATGGTTTAAAAAAAGGGGAAAGCAAGTCTGGCAGTGAGGGCTGATTCTCTATTTCCCACTGTCCTTTACACAGTAACAGAATCATTGGTCTGTTACTTGGCTAGGCACTTCACATGGCAGCCACCCTTCCCAATGTCCTTACCAGCTAGATGTGGAAATATAACTAAGCTCTGGTTGATAGAACATGAGCAGGAGGGAGGTGTGCAACTTCTGGACTATACCATCCTTTTCTCCTCCTCGTCTCTCCTGCTGGCTGGACAATGGGTATGGTGGTGGCCCATCATCAGACAAGTGGACAAGGGCAACACACAAGGATGGCAGAGACACAGGTTGGAAAGAATGCAGTCCCTGATATCATAACAGCCATCATAACAGCCCTGGATGCCTTGTGATTGAACTGCTAGATGTGGAGAAGTAGACATCTGTCTTATTTGAGCAAGTCTAGTTTTGGTCTCAGTTAAGCAGCCAAACCTATAACCTAATCACCACAGTGACATCAAGAGATGTTGAGAGTGGTGTGCAGTCAGCCCTCTGTGCTTATGCCCCTGTGGCACGGTCCTTCCCTCCCTTTGATGGTGATCCATGAGAGTAAGAACTTTCTTGCCCTGTAATGAATTCTTACCTCCTGGAACAAGCCATACATCACAGGCCTCTACTACATGTTTGCAGAATGAATGATGGCATCAGAGACCTGGGGTATATTTGCCGCTTGTCTTGACCAGGGGATCACCACGAGTACTCAGGATCTCTTGACCTATTGGCTTGGCTTTCACATGTACATTAATCACATTAGAATCATAGCATTCTAATGATTTAAAAGTTATTTATTTAATAGTCTTACTTCACCCACATGGAATTTAAGCCCAGAAGGACCACACAGCAAGCTAGGAGTAGAGCCGGGATTTAAGTTCAGGTTCACTGCCTATGAGATCCACGCTTTTTCTACTGCTCCAGGGCCCACTGTCTACATGTAACCTTTCCAGTGGAATTGCTTCTGCTCTTCCCTGGCTTCTGGCTCTTCTTGCATCTCTTCTCTGATGGTTTGGATTTGGAGTATCAGGAAGAAGAATGTGTTGGGAGCTCAGTAGGAAATATCCCTTGCCTGAGTGCTCTGGGGCAGTTTCTGGGAAAAATCTCCTCTACTGTAGCACCCCAGCCTGGGAGCAAGGGTATCCTGTTCTTACAGTACCTGTAAGTTGGGGATTAGGTTTGAAGCAATAGCCTCTTTCTTCCTTTCTTGAATTCTTGCTTATCAGTTCTCTGCATCAATACAGAGAACTGAACAAAATGGGGCTCGAAAGTCAGATTTGAGAGTATGCAACAAAGACTGAGGCCAAATGAAGCTTTTTTCTACCTCTATCTGCAGTCCCTCTGCAGAAACGGCTACAGTGAGCATTCACTCTAGTCCCAGATGGAAGAGCTGGTGTCAGAGAGCAAACACCTGGTTCTGGCTTCCAGTGGTAGACTCTGCAGAGTCTGCTTTCCACCCAGAGTCCAGGAGGGCGGCATACCCGTGGCACCTGTTTCATATGGTCCCATGAATGAGCAACTCTCCTAAATGCATGCATCAGATAAGCTAGTCCTCCTCAAGCAGGGAAGAAGTGAGGAGGGTAGGGAGAGAGCAGATTCCCCTTCCAATGTGCCAGTATGGGGATGTGCAGATACCAGGAGCAAGAATCCTTTGGAGCAAGTAGCAGATGATTAGGGAGAGACCAGCTCAGGCTCTGGAAGGCTAGGACCTTGGTGGATGCATGGGTAAAGTGGAAAGGGAACTTGGACCCAGACCACTGGGTTGAGATCCTACCTACCATCATCACTTATGAGCTCTGTGACCTTTTGTGCAAGTTATTTAACCTCTTGGCTTACAGGTTTTGCCCCTGTAAAATGGAGATGATGAAGATGCCTATCTCATGAGGTTGCTGGGTGGATTAAATGAGATAATGCCTTTAGAGCACCCAGCCTAGTGCCTCGCACATAGTAAGTGCTCAATAAACGTTTATTTCCTTCCATAGTGGGATGGTTGAAGAGGTGAGATTCTGAGACTGAAGTCATGAGCTTAATCTGCTGTACTCACTGTCATGTGGGCCCAGGAAACTGCAATGTATAAGCCATGGAGTGCCAACCAAAAAAGTCCCCTGAAACTCTCCCCTCCGCTCTGCCCCATGAGCAGTTAGAGTCCACAACCTCTGTCCCCTGAATGCTTTCCTCTCCCCTGAGGACCTCACTCTAGTGGGAGAGATGCTGAGAATATGCCCAGCATGAGTTCACCAGGTACCTGCCAACTGCCTGTCTCCTCCCTCCCTGCTCAGACAGATCACCCTTGTCAGAAGTGGCAGCAGCCCGCTTCATCACTCTAATTGCAGTGTGGTTTGCATTCATCAAGGAAACAGCAGGAATTCCAAATTAAATTCCAACATGCAATTTAGTCAAGATATACGGCCTATTGAGAGACTATCTGCAGAACCCTCCCCCAGCCCTTTCTCTGAGAGGTGGAATTTCCTGCTATCAGTGCTGTCAAGCCCCATGCCTGTCTACTGGGACCAAGGCTTTCTGGAATGGGGAGTCTCCCTGGGCTGCTGGCCAGTTGCTCTCCCATTTGACAGATGGTGATGCTGAGGCATACCGAAGGGTCTTACACATGGAAAAAATCCTGTGGTGCATGGAAGGCAGGACTGGCCTGGACTTGTCTATTTTTGGAAATTATGCATAACAGTATCTTTCTGGCATACCCTGAGATGACAGAGGAGCCCGTTCTGAGTGGTAGGGAGGGCCATGGGAATCTCATTGTAAAGAGCAGAACCATTCTATCAGCATTTGTTTGCTTGAAAGAGGCTTCTGAGCAGGGTCCAGGCACAAACCCATTCTCTCAGGCTTCATACCAATGGACCAAGCCCTTCCCTGCAGACCCATTGTCCAGACCCATTCCTGACTGCTTCCTGCCACCAGTTTCTCCCAACCCTGAAATGTTTCATGACACCAGAATTAAGATGACAAAGTCAGTCGGAAACCAGATGTGACTGGGTGTGGTGGCTCACAGCTGTAGTCCCAGCATTTTTGGAAGTGGAGGCAGGAGGGTCACTTGAGGCCAGGAGTTTGAGACCAGTCTGGGCAACATATCAAGACCCTGTCTCTACAAAAATAAAATTAAAAAAAAAAATTACACAGGTGTGGTGGCCCATGCCTGCAGTCCCAGCTACAGGGGAGGCTGAAGCAGGAGGACTGAAGGCTGCAGTGAGCTGTGATTGCATCGCTGCACTCCAGCCTAGGTGACAGAGCAAGACCCTTTCTCTAAGAAAATAAAATAGAAAAACTAAAAAAAGAAAACCACAGACATGAAGAAGCAATTAAACTGGGAAGTCACAGAGTGAAGACTGTTCTTCTGGCTCCCTCCGTTAGTTCTGCCCAGACAGGCGGTGGATAGGTGCCCAGTGTAAGATCTGACTGCGCTGTGGACGGCATGGTAGCCTCTGTGACCCGCACGTACACCTCTGGAGGGCCTTTTGGAATCAGAAAACCTGAAGTAGCTGGAAAATCATGAAAAGCGAAGACAGATCAACCCCTGCGGCTCCTAACTTGACACGTTCTTCTATTGTTCCTTATTCCAGCCTCAACTGACAAGGCCATTGCACTTTGTAATCGACCTTGGTCAACCTCATGACTCCACACCCTACCACCCCCTTTCAGCTTGCAAACCTACAACCCCATCCCAGCTTGCAAAAAACCACCCTAAACTGTATCTTCTGTGACTTTCCACTGTTTACCCCAAACCTATAAAACCCACTCCTATCCCACTGCCCATCACTGACTCTCTTTTCAGACTCAGCCCACCCGTACCTGGTGAATAAACAGCCATGTTGCTCACACAAAGCCTGTTTGAGGGGTCTCTTCATTCAGCACGTGCGTTTTAACACCCAGACCAAGCGCCCTTCTCCAGAGGAGCATCTGCCACAGCACCATCCACAGTCTGTGGCTGTTTATTGCTAGAGATGAATCCATCCCAAGCAAGCTTTGAACTCAGACAAGAAGTACAGCAAAATGCCAAAACATCCTCTGGGGTCCAGGGCTCCCTACAGTGGCGGTTGTGGTACAGGGACACCAAAGTCATGTGAGCCGAAACCCTGGAAACTCATGCTCCAAAAGGAAGAGTTTCTGCAAAGCCAGCCCTGGCTGGCAAAGCTGTACTTCTTTGGGGGCCCTGGATTCAGCCCCTAAATCTGTACAGATTTCCTACCATTTAGTAGAAGGAGAACCACGGCTTTAAGGAACAGATTGATTTGAGAGCAGCAAGGCAGCAAATAACCCCTAAAGAAGAAACATCCAGTTCTGCTCTAGAGCCTGAAGGCAGGAAGTAGATGTTTCAATCCAAGCCTGATGTCATCATTTGAAGGTGGAAGGCAGTGACTTGCCCCACACCAATTTCCCTAAAAGTAACAGCAAACAGAAAAAGGAGGGGATGCCACTCACCTAAAATGACGGCGAGGGTAAAACAGTGATTACAGCCTGATCTTTGAAAGGTGCTATATACTTTCAAATCCAAGATTGAGGATGTACTAGCTTTTGGTGTCAGAATTTCTAAGCTCCTTATATCTCTAGGCCTCAGTTTTTCAATCTGCAAAGAAGGTAGAATAATGGTATCCATCTTCCACAGTTCATTCAGAGTAAAGAGTCAGCACAATTTTCTATAAAGAGGCAAATAGCAAATATTTCGTGCATTTGGGGCCATATGGTCTCTGTTTCATGCCACAGCTCTGCATGAAAGTAGCCAGGGAAACAGTACTTGAATGGGAATGGTAATAAAACTTTATGAAATAAGTGGTGGGCCAGATTTGGCTTGTAGGTCACATTTGCCAACTCTGGATTCAGAAGATTATGTGTTAACAGTGACTGGCACAAAATAACTGAAGAATAAATGTGATTACTACCACTATTGTTGTCAGTATTGCTGCTCTGCATTTGGCCCCTTAGATCATCAGGTGCCAACAAATAGCTCTACTTCCCTTTCCCTGCGTTCTCCTATCTGTTGGTCAATATATTAGTCCATTTTCTCATTGCGATTAAGAACTACCTGAGACGGGATAATTTATAAAGAAAAGAGGTTTCACTGGCTCATGGTTCTGCAGGCTGTAGAGGCAGCATGGATGGGGAGGCCTCAAGAAACTTTCAATCATAGCAGAAGGCAAAGAAGAAAGCATATCTTACGTGGCAGGGGCAGGAGGAAGACAGAAAGCAAAGCGGAAGGTGCTATACACTTTCAAAAAAACAGATCTCATGAGAACTCACTATCACGAGAACAGCATGGGGGACATCCACCCCCATGAATCAATCACCTCCCAACAGACCCCTACTTTGACACTGCAATTATAATTCAACATGAGATTTGGGTGCAGACACAGAGCCAGCCCCTATCACTCAATTTCCAGAAAGAACATGTGAATGGACCCACTCAACTCCTGGGTGCAGGTGCAGTCAAGATTTTGTCCTGACATGATTTGCTTAATGCAAATTCCCAGTTGCTTAGCATTTAAAAGGAAGGGCAGTTTGGATTCATAGTTAAGGAACAATGACAGGACTTCCCATTAAAAATGTCTGTTGCCCTTCACAAGGGATTTTCCTTTGCAATAGTGTGGATTTCCCAATGCTGCTTGAAGAAGTAATGACTAGTAGACCATTTTACAGACAAGACACTGTTTGGTAAGACAGACTGACACTTGTGAAGTCACAGGATTGGGAGTCAAGCTGAGACTCGACCTCAGATCTTTAGACTCTTGAAACAATTTCCAGTGTTCATTTCTCCCACAACTCGCCTGGGCTGATTATTGGATTTGTTAGGGTCTTTGCTGCAAATGAGGAAACCTATTTTGCTGGTTTAAACAGAAAAGGAATTTATTAAGAGGCTTGAAGAGTTTCTGGGAGGGCCAGAGAATTGGGCTTGAGCAGAAGTCATTATTCTCAAAGTACTGGGGTGGTCAGACATGTGACTTCACAGTCTTCTCCATGAGCTCACTTGTTGCACTACCATTCTGAGGACTTAATGTAGAAGCATCTTCTTGGCCTTCCTTGCCAGCTCCAGTTTCTCCATCTGTCCCAGGCCCCAGGCTAGTGTCCTTGGAGACAGTGTCCCAGATACTCCGGCTTTCCAGACCGTCCCTCCACCTCCACCAGCTCTTTCCGAATCTGGGTAAGCCCTAATTTCCACATGAAATCCCTTATTCCTGTAATACTTGTAGTGGCTCTGACTGATCCCAGCTGATACACTGGGCAAGCACAAACATCATTTTCACGAAAGGATCACTTATTAGATCTAAGCCAAACCAGCAAATTGGGTCAAGACATTCACATTCAGTCATTTCCTGATAGCTGAGGGTTGAGTTATTTAAGCAGTTTATTTTTCACTTCAAAAGAGGCTAGCGCTGCCTTCTCTTTCTGTAATTTCTTACGTCTTTTCCCTGTTTGAGCAAACTGTCAGTTTCTCATGTCCAAACTGGGGATGCCACCATTTTCAAACAGAATCCACGGTCCTATCCCAGGGAAGTTGCCTGGCATGCCCGTGTGCCCTTAGTTGATTCACAGGCTGGCACACCAAGAACACACTTCCAAGATGGTCTGGCCCCAGTTCTCTTGCAAAAGAGTCATACTTACTGAGGTGTCATCGAAAGAGCAGACTCCCAGCAGGGCAAGCGTTCAGGTACCACCTCAATCCTGTGGTCCTGTTCTTCACATTCCAGTGTATTTTTTCTAATTTCAACGTATTTCTTAAGTTGATTCACTTCTGGACCCACAGTTCACATTAGCATTGGTCCAAATGAGATTTCTATACCACATTTTGCAAGTACACTCCCCAACTCACCTTCCCAAGTTCCCATGTACTGCTTAAGTCTAGAAATCAATCATTATCTTAGTCAAGAAGAGATGTGGTACTTCTTTCTTCCATGAATCTCAGCGTGGCCATAGCTGAGGTCCCAAAGACATCAATAGCAAGATTCTAATTGGCTGTGGCTATGGATGGTTCTCTGATGGGGAAGAGTATTCTAGGGATCTCGAGAAGGCTGTTCCAGGAGAGGGAACAGCAAGAACAAAGTTCCCGAGCTGAGAGTGTGCCTGGCGGGTTCAACCCAGGAGGGTGGTCAGGACAGCTGGAGCAGAGTGAGGGAGAAGGGAAGAGCCAGGTGGTGGAAAGTCCCATAGATGAGCATTTTGATCTTTTACTGGAGTGAGTTGAGAGTTATTCGAAGAATCTAAGAATAGGCTGGGAGCGGTGGTGTGTGCCTGGGCAAGTTATTCAAAGATTCTGAGAATAGGCTGGGAGTGGTGGTGTGTGCCTGGAATCATAGCACTTTGGGAGGCAAAGGTGGGTGGCTCACTTAAGCTCAGGAGTTTGAGGCCAGCCTGGGCAACATGGCAAAACCCCACTTGTACAAAAAATACAAAAATTAGCTGGGCATGGTGGCACGTGCCTGTAGTCCAGATACTCGGGAAGCTTAGGTGTAAGGTTCACTTGAGCCTGGGAGGTTAAGGCTGCAGTGAGCCGAGATCATGCCACTGCACTCCAGCCTGTGACAGAATGACACCCTGTCTCATACACACACACACACACAAAAAAAAAAAAAAAAAAAAAAAAAAAAGAGAAAAAGATTCTGAGAATATGCCAAAGGGAGCCAATCTAGGGGAGAGATGAAGTGGGCTGTGTGGGGTTGAAAAGTTTTCATTTTAGAAAAGCCACATTTGGACCTGACATAGAAATTTTCACCAGATCCCAGACCTCAAATCTGATTATATGGAATGATCAGTATCTTCTTCCAGAAGCAGAAGAGTGCAAACACAGTTTTGGTGACTAGCACCAAAATCTTTCTCTGGTTCTTCCTGGACACACAGGTAATCCAACTTCTCAGCCTCTTTTACAGGTAGGTCTGACCATGAGACTGACCAGGCTCTGAGCAATGAAATGTGTGTGTGCGCTGCTTCCAGGTCTGGCCCATCAACACTGACCATGCATGTGTGCTCCTTGGAGTGCCTTTTCTCTGTCGGCTCACAGGGATGACTCACCAGGGTGACCTTGAAAAGCATGTAAAGTCAAATACAGTCTGACATTAGAACTTTAGAGTCAATTTTCCTTGTTCAGACTATAAACTCAGCCCAACTGAGGCATCAGTCATATTTAAATTAACATACTTCCTCCAATATTTCATCACAGCCCCTCATGATTATGCCTTCAAGCTCTAAATCTAATTGGAATTCAGCCCCTCAGCTCCAGTGACAAAAACTGTCCTAAAATGTCCAGTGGATGGTGCTAACTTTCAGGTATAGATAAAATGGCTAACTATGGAAAGCCTCATGAACAACATGCATACTTGAGTCTAGGTCTTTAGGTAGCTTGATAAGGGTGATGAATGGGAATATATTTCTGATCCATCAGCTTAAAAATACTGTGCAGGATGGGGAAACTCTGGGCAGGATAGTTGCCCCATTTCAGTGGCTGGGACACAATTCTGAGCCCAGGAGATATTTGGGATATCTTTAGGGTAGAATTCCTCCTACACAGTTTATTCATGACCATCTCACAAAAGTATACATGATCCAACTCCAACTTGAGACTAACCTTGCCTCAGAGGTTTAAGGAAAGGCTGCTGAGTCTCCTGAAATTTTCACTGCAACATTGCCTCTGTTTCTTTCAGACCATTTAATGCCCATAGTCATGTTGTTTGAAGCTTGTAGTCATCTGTTATTTTCTTATGTATATTACAAACTGTACCAGCCAGCTGTGGGTCCCATTCTTTGATGAGGGTTTATAGTAGATATATTGGTATTTGGTTCACTACCAGGCTCTTTCCATATGGGAATTTTCCCTTTCCTGCTTCACATAATTCAGGTGCGGCTGTCAATCAAGGGACTGAGTCCCACGCACAGTAGTGGTCATATGACCAAGAACAACCAATCATGAGTCCGTTTCAAGGTTTCTGTAGATGCTAGGAGAGAGTGCTTCGCTGTGAACCTGGATCTTCTGGGACTCTCTTTTCCATGAGCAAACAGGGCTGAGAAACTGGCAAGGGAGAAACAAATTCCTAATGACAGCTGTTGAGCAGCTGGATGCAGGTCTGCTTGAAACCAAAAGTTCCACAATCTTGAACTGGGTTGCATTAGACAATATACCTTCTAAAATTCAATACAATTTATCAAGTATGAGTTGGATTTCTATTACTTATAACTAAGCATTCTAATTAATGTCCTATGAACTTGTTTAACTGTAGGATGTCAAGGGAGTCAGTATATCTTCTCACAGACCTTCTTTCTAAGTCTCACTGGGTGCACAGTCTTTCCTTATGTACATTCATACACTCCACTGCAGCCACCTGAATCTCTTTCTCATTCAGTTCACTCTTTGAATCCACTGCTTTGCCTGTGAGTTGCAAGTACAATGGAGAAAATAAGCAGTACTTCCCAGGTCACTCATTCCCATGGACTTTCACTAAAAGACAGATTGCTGAGTTCATGACCTTGAAGAACTCCCAGTGAGAGTAGTTATTTATTTATTGAATAGGATTGCTATATTCAACCCAACTATTAGGGACTTCATTAATAAAGCCTCTCTTCATCTTAAACCTGTGTCTTCTTATTTTGGAAGAGAACTAATAGGAGCCTTGAATTTCCTGCTTCATGAGTTTTCCTATTTTCATTTTGCGGTTGCTGTCATTTCAACGGTTCTAGTACTCCAAGCCAGGAACATAACTGTTTCTTCTTTTCAATGCCCTTAGCTTTAGATCTGTGAACCCAAGGAGGAAGTGATTCTTTACATTATTGACAAACCACAGCCCACAGGTCAAATCCAGCCAGTAGCCTACTTTTGTAAATAGTTGGAACACAGCCACATCCATTCATTTTTGTGTTGTCTATATGGCTGCTTTTGCACTTGCTACAGAAACCACATGGCCACAAAGCCAAAAAATATTTACTCTCTGGACCTTCAGAGAAAGTTTGTCAACCCCTGCTCTGGATAAGTACTTTACAATTACTGTAAAGCACTAGCATCCATAAAAAATGCTCACCTGGCATCCATGAAAATGGTATTCATAAGGTGCCTTGAGGGATGATGAAATGAGTAACTTGAGAAATCTTTGGCGCTTGGGAAACTCTATTCTACACCACTTGGGGCAGCACATGACGTAGCATATACTTGGGATACCCCTGTCTGAGAGCCCAGTCTTCTTTTTGAGAAATCTGGGACCAATATATGATCTAAGTCTTGGTACTGTAGGTCCTGCATTTGGATTTCCATGTGGATTTCAAATTTGGCCAGGGCTGGAGTTATTGCTCCTATTCATGATGGTGGTGGTGATGACCTACAGGGCATCCTAACTTCCCTCCTACACAGATGTCCCTGCTGCACTGGCCAACATGTGGCTCCAAAGCTAGACTTAAAAAAAGCTAAAGATGCTCCCATCATTGGTGGAGACAATCTGAGCCATCTGTGTTTTAAAACTAATTACTAGCACACCTGTGCAAGAGCTGTAGTGTGCTCCTGAATATGCGGTCAGAGTCTGCTACAGTTATCACAGCCACTTGTCCTTTTCCCTTGAACAATGCTGTAACAAAGGCAGAAACACCCATCTTCAGATATGATTTCCTAGGGCCCATTACATTCAGTGGTCGTCCACAACTTTGCTTCTGCATTCCCATCATATCAGCTGTGGAATCTCGACACATCCATCACATTTTGAGGCCCCATCAACATATTCTTCCTTTTTCTCATTTTATTGTGGTATAAATTCATTGCAAAAGCTGTGGCAGAAGTGACTGTCCACTGTTTATATTGCTATAAGGGAGATGAGTGGGTCAAGAACCATGTGTACAAATCGAAAGAATGAAACTGCAAATTTATTTGAAAGTATAAAAATTAAAAAACAAAACCAAGCCTAAGAGAAAAACAAAAAGCAACAACACACAACCTTTCCAGTTTACATTAACTTTGAGCATCACACACTATTTGTTAACCACTTAGTTGCATTTTTTTAAAATGTCAATTTCAAGATAGAGGGAGCTAAGTCAGAAAATAGGCCAGCCATCACAGTGGAACTAATTTAATTCTAAAATAAAATGCCGATCTCACTTGAGAAAAAAGAGACGAGACCATTTTCCAGATGGCATAGATTCAGGCAATGTATAAAAAAACTTCCTGGTTGGAACGAGTTAAAAAATACTGCTGGCCACTAATTTGCCATCTTGAGTAGGAAACAAACCCCACCCCCCAAAAAACCCTGCAGCTTTGGTGTCCTATTTATGTATTTTTAAAAACATTCATTAAAAAAATCAAATCTATGATAAAAAAGTCCCTGTTTGTTTTAAAAAACATTAATAGGCTTCCTTTATCTACTAAAACCATTTGTTTTTCCTAAAATGCCTGGAAGCAGTAAAGTGAGTGAGTGAGATTAACTCACTGTGCAATTAATTTAAATTAGAATTCTTCCTCTAAACAACTTCCAGAGCACCATAAAGAAGCAAGGGCCCATCAAAGGGAGAAATAAAGCCCTTCTGACTCACAGGAGATGAAATGTTCAGCCAGAGTTCTAACACATCCTGGCTGTCATCAAAAGTTCTTTATTGGATTACTCAGAAAATAACTCAAGTGCTATTTTTAAAATGAAAGACACAGGCAACTAGGTTCCCTTTTTTTTCTTTTTTTTTTAAAACCGAAACAAAACAAAACACCAGTGGCTAGCTTTCCTGTAACATACTTTGGATTTGGTTAAAAAAAGAAAGAAAAGTCTACAGGGCAGGATCACCGAATGCCACTGCAGCCTCATTTTCTGCCGGCTTTGTTTTAATTAGCATCAAACAGGGTACTGAACACTTCTTCAGCTGCCAAAGAAGTTTTGAAGGGGGTGATAGCGGACGGGAGTGACTCTCCCTGGTTCCATTTTATCCCTCATCGGTCAGTGTGGTTTCTTGCCAAATAACGCCTAACGTTTTACCCCTTATTCCCACAGGGAGGTGGGCCCTCTGGCTGGCTGGGCACAGAGAAAATTAAGAGAAAAACTAGCACAAACGTAGAGACTATACACTGAGGGAAAGAGGAGTCCCTCTTTCTGCTTCCTTCAAGAACTCGATAAATAAGAACCTCAAAGTGCAACAATGCACAAATGTCTGGCACACAGGTTAGTCTGGAGTGACTTGTTATCATGGGGCTCAGAGGGGCAAGGGTGTGATCTCCTTTTGCATTTTTCTTTGGACGTTGTTAAAGGAAAAACAAAAAGAGATAGCTTTCCTGTACACATATAAATAGTCCCTTAACTAGAAGGGAAAAAAAACCAAACACACTGTTTCAAATGCATTTCTAAAAGATTTAAAATAAATCCAAATGGAAAATCTTGACTCCAAATTGTCTACTGCCCATGTGTCTCAGAGGAGAAACTGCTGGGATGCTGGGAGAGGCCTGACCCTGACCCTAACTCTAACTGGAGGCACTGGTTCTGGGACCCTGGGCAGAGGAGTGTGCACAGCGCAGGGAGCCAGGAGCTCTCACTGGAGGTACTGAATACGGCTCCCACCTGGGATAGAAACCAGCGTCCTCAAGCCCAAACACCAGGTAAAATGGACTTGAAATGTTAAGGGAACTTTGGAGGCCAGTGTTGAAGCTGCATGAATGAGCAAGACAGGCTTGGTGTGGGTCACAGGGACATAGAGCCAGATCAGATTTGGGGCCAACTCAAGTTAGGTCCTCATTCCTTGGCTATAGGCAGGTCAGCTGGGAGGGTGGCAGCCCAGAAACCAGGGAAGTGGCTGTAGAGCCAAGGGATTGTAGGCAATTGGCAGCCCGCAGTTTAAGAGCTGAGAACTTGGATAAACTCATGGCAGAAGCTCCCTGCCTATTCTGGGATGAGGCTGATGATATATGTCGCTGGGGAAAACTCTTAGAATAAGCATTCTTGGGCAAATTTCTAAAGCCAGGATAGTTTCAGAGTCCTTCACGAAACCAGAATGGCATGTGATTGCTGAAGGGTGTTACTCGTGTCCAGAGTTTTCTTTGGCCACTGACTCTGCTGGACTGAGGGCAATGTATAGGCTCGTGCAAGGCAGGTTTTGATGCTCAACTGAATTTTTTAGGAGGGGCGACCATCTAATGATGGCTTCCTTGTAGGATCATCTAACCCAAATCCCCAAATGCTATAAGGTAGCAGCCCAGCAGAGAGGATTTGGTCTAGCGTCTCCTGCGCTTCTGAGCAACCAACATGGCGTAGAAACACTGCTCTCTCCCAGCTTACTTCAATACTGTTTTATCTGCTGCCTGCCCAAGAGAAACATAACAATGTGAAAAGTCAGGGTGTGATCTAAGGTCCTGAAAGAGGAGTGACCTCACCGAAAACATGAACAACAGATCATGCAAACTGAGAGTCTAGAAAAACATCTCTGAAATCCAGGGGAGGAGGGAGAATGCGGGGATAGCTTAATACCCCAAACTGCAAGTTGAGACACCCTTACAGGTGCTTGAAGAGCTTCCCATGAGCACAAATTGTTAGAACGACAAGTCAGAGTAGATTAACCCATATGGACTTTGGAATAACTGGGACTTATACTTCTTCAGTGCCCTGGCTGGGCTCAGAGTCCCTGGGCTCAGCAGTGCCCTCCCGGGGGCCAGGCTGCTCCGGGCTGTGGCCGGTGTCTTCCACACTCAGGAGGCTGCTGGCTGCCTGGGAGCTGGCACTGTTGGCACTCCCGGACCGGGAGCGGTAAGGGGGCAGGTCGGCTTGGTTCAGAGACTCCGTGTCAGAAGAGTAGGGTGGTGGAGGAAGGTCGTACCATGCAGGTCTGTGATGGGAACAGAAGAATGGCAGGGGCAATGGAGAGAGAAAAAGAAGAGAACACATTAGAGCCAAGATAAGGCAACTTCTGTCCATTTCTGAGATGGTGTTTCCAGTGAGAAATGAGATTTTCCCTCCAAGTACAAAGAATTAATTCAAGGACCAGGAACCACAGCGGAACAGAAAAGGCCAGTGTGTTCTGGCTGGTTCATATTGACTGTGCAGTGCCAAAACCACATCCTCTGGGTAGACCCAGAGTGAGACTGCCCGCCAAGTCCCTCGGTTCAACCTGGGTAGTTTGGCATTGCCACTCTGCTCCATCAGCCAAAAGCCCTAGAGGCTGGGCTGTTGTCTTTTTTTTTTTTTTTTTTTTGAGATGGAGTCTCACTCTGATGCCCAGGCTGGAGAGCAGCAGCATAATCTCGGCTCACTGCATCCTCCCCCTCCCAGTTCAAGTGATTCTCCTGCCTCAGCCTCCTGAGTAGCCAAGATTACAGGCGTGCACCACCATGCCTGGCTAATTTTTGTATTTTTATTAGAGATGGGGTTTCATCATGTTGGTCAGGACTCCTGACCTCATGATCTGCCCACCTCGGCCTCCCAAAGTGCTGGAATTACAGGCGTGAGCCATCGTGCCTGGCATGAGCTGGTGTCTTGACTGGGCTCTGATGGGAACACAGAATTGGCATTCACATTGAAAGCCAACTCTTCCTGGCTGCAAACTGGGGTAATTGAGAGGACATCCTCTCAGCACCTCAGTCTGTTACTGCAGAAGGGGCTTGAAAGGAATGAATTTAACAGAAAAGACATTTTATTTTCTAGCTCTCATTTACTGAAGTCTTCTTGTGAGCCAGGCACTTTGCTGTGCCACTACATTCCTTACCTTATTTAATGCTCACAAGAATGCTATGAGGTGGGCATTACTTTCATGCCTTTTGCTCTGGTGGGGAAACTGATGCACAGAGACAATCAATGTCTGGCTCAGGATCAGAAATAACTGGTAAACAGCAATGTTGGGATTTGAACCCATGCACTGCTTCCAGATTCAGCAATTTTAACCTTACTCTACACTGGATGGTCCAAATGAAAAGGTTATGTGTGGGAACTTTATTAGGTGAGGAAGGTCCCAAATTCTTACACTTATTTGCAAAGAGATCCTTAAGTGCCATCCCCTCCACTGACCTCTGGATCTTTATTCACCTTCAATGAAGAAGGAAAATGAAGATTGAATACAGGAGTGGCCACTGAAGAGGGTCCACGGAAGAGCCAGTCACCATCAGATTACGGCCTGCAAAATGTCTAATGCCAGGCTGGGCGTGGTGGCTCATGCCTGTAATCCCAGCACTTTGGGAGGCCGAGGTGGGCAGAACACCTGAGGTTGGGAGTTTGAGACCAGCCTGACTAACATGGAAAAACCCTGTCTCTACTAAAAATACAGAATTAGTTGGGCGTGGTGGTGCACGTCTGTAATCCCAGCTACTGGGGAGACTGAGGCAGGAAAACCACTTGAACCTGGGAGACAGAGGTTGTGGTGAGCCGAGATCGCGCCATTGTACTCCAGCCTGGGCAACATGAACGAAACTCTGTCTCAAAAAAAAAAAAAAAGTCTAATGCCACACACTGCAGAGCTCGAGGAAGAGCGATGTTGAGCAGGAAACAGGAACACTACTCGCTTTAACTACAGAACTCTGCTTCTTGGCTTTATATACTGGGGGCTCTTGCACAATTCCATTTGCAATAAGGTGTCTACTGTCTAAAAAAGCTTGAAAGTGCTCCTTTCCACCTTCTTTTATAGATGAAGCCAAGCAAAGTTTAGGAACTCACTGATTCTCTCATTCATTCACTTCTTCATTCATCCATTCATTCCACGGATATTAATCAAACCTCTCACAAGTACTGGGCACTGCTCTGCAGCAGCAGGTGAGGCTCGGAGCGACAGCGTGGCATTCCCAGGAGGAGCAGGCCTCTGAGTTAGCCAGGGTCCTAACTGTATGTTCCTCAGACAAGTAATTTAACATCCCAGGATCCCAGTTTCCTCACCTGTAGAATGTGGAAATTTACGGATTTGTGAAACCATCACTATAATCCAGTTTCGAAACATTCCTGTCAGTTTCCCCCAAGCGAGGTGCTGCTGAGAGGATTAACTGAGATGATACACACAGAGCGTTTTGCAAGGACCTGGAAAATGTCAGATGCTGCCACTGCCTACAACAGCTGAAGCCAGGCTCTTGGCAAGACCTAGGAACCCCAGTGTGTGCACCTATTCCCCTCCCCAATATGGATGCCCTCTCCCACCTCAATCTCTTCCATCCAGCACACACCTCTGGTCCAGCAGGGCCTCGGAGTAGGAGGGTGGGGAGCCTACTTCCGATGCATTCTGCTCTGCCTGGCTGGCCACATACTGGATGCCATTATTGACGTTGTAGGTGACGTTGCAGTGGTGGGGGTGGTCCAGGACCACCAGGCGGGACAGCAGCACAGGGTGCTGCAGCCGGTGCACGGGCAGTGTCATGAGGTTGTTCCGCTTTCGCTGGTGGTGCAAGACCAGTGCCAGCAGGGCCACCACCAGCACGAAGATGACGGAGCTGCCGATGATGGCGTAGGTGATGCTGGGGTAATACACAAGCTGGTTCTCTGAAGTCACAAACACCTGCCCGCTGCCCGGTTCTGAGAAACCCCGGAGAGAGGAGAGAAAAGAGAGAAGGTTATCAGTTTGGCTCATCTTTGTGTTTCAACCTCAGCCCCAGATTTTGCACGTGTATGTTCGCAGTAGTCCTATTCACAATAGCCAAAAAGTGGGAACCTCCCAAATGTCCACCAACTGGTGAACAGATCAACAAAATGTGGTACATCCACCCAATGGAATATTATTTGGCCATAAAAAGTAACAAATTCTGAAACATGCTATTGCATGGATGGACCTCAAAATCATGATGCAGTAAAATAGGCCAGACATAAGGATCACATCTTGTATGATTCTGTTTATATGAAATTACCGGGAAAGGCAATGTTACAGAGGCAGAAAGTAGATGAGTGGTTGCCTGGAGTGAGAAAGAGGATGGGGATTAACAATAGGCATGAGGAGTCTTGTTGGGGTAATGGGAATGTTCTGAAACTGGGTTATGGTGACAGTTGCACAAATCGGTAAATTCCGCCCCCCCCCCCCCCCCCCCCCCCCCCCCCCGCACAACAAATCACTGAACTGAACACTCAAAATGGGCAAATTTTAAGTAATGCAAATAATACCTCAATAAAGTTGTTTTAAAAAGTCAGTACCATATAATATCTAGGGAACAGGATTGAGAATTCTTGTGGCAGAAATCAGTTCTTTAGTAGAAATGTATAAATTAACACACCTCAGGAACACAGGTAGTGCCTCTGGGGTCCTCATACGTGCAGAATATTTAGTTTAAGCCAGGTCCCACATGGAGCTTTTGGGATAGAGAGCCAGCACAGCCCACGTTAACAGCAGGAATTCCTGGGCTCAAATCCCCGCCCCACAAAACTTGCTTGCTGTGTGCCCTTTGAAAGTGCTATCCTCTCTGGGCTGCAAAATAGAGATGTAATTGTGTCCAGTTCTTGGGGCTTCTGTGAGCATGAAATGAGTCAGTACTCATCAAGCCCCTGAACATAGCTACATGTTGTGCTCTGTAAGTACATGTGTTCAGTACATACAAGTACATGTTTGCTTGCTTGATTTATTTATTTGGGACAGGGCCTTGTTCTGTCACCCACGCTGGAGTGAAGTGCCACAATGTCAGTGCACTACAACCTTCGTGTCCCAGATTCAAGCAATTATCTCACCTCAGCCTCCCGAGTAGCTGGGACTACAGATGTGTGTCACATGCCCAGCTACTTTTTGTATTTCAGAGATGGGGTTTCACCATGTTGGCCAGGCTGGTCTCGAACTCCTGACCTCAAGTGATCCGACCACCTTGGCCTCCCAAGTGCTGGGATTACAGGTGTGAGCCACTGTGCCTGGCCAAGTACATGCTTTATATCACATCTGCCTGCCTCGTAACAACTCCATGGGGCAGGTGTTGTAATTCTCCTTTTTTTTTAGATAAGGAAAATGAAGCTCAGAGAGGTCGGTTCCCCTGACCACAGCCACGCAGTACAGAGGTAACAAGCTGTGTGTGAGTTGAGTCCAGGGGTCTGACTTCAGAACCCGGCCCCAACGTTCTGCTCTGCATCACCTGAATAACGTGCCATGCAATCTGCAGGTACTTCCTTGGGGGTTCCAGGGTGAAGCTCTGGCACACATCCCACCCCTGCAGGTTGCTGTAATAATATCCTTCTCTCCACATATCCTAACGAGTCACACTTCAAGCACTCAGGTAAGGAGCTTTCCCGTCAGCAGGACACATCTGGCCACCACGGTAAGGTCGAGGCAGGCGGAGGAAATCAGGGGTCCAAGCTGGGGACCCCTCATCTTTACAGAGAGCTGCCACTACTTACTGTCATGGCCTAGCTGGAAGAATAAATGCAGACCAAGTGAGTACAGCTGGTGGCCACGACCCTGTCCTTGTTCCACCTGTGAGCCAGTGAGGAGGTTTCAGTGGGTCCACAGGGTTCGAAATGTAGCCTTGAAATAGCAGCGGCGGCAGCAACTACAGGTGACTAACGTTCTCTGTCCTGGCATCGGTTAAGGGCTTACTCCAACCCTCATCACTAGCTGTGGGTCTGTTTTGTTCACTGCTTTATCCCCAGAGAGTAGGATGGTGCCTGGCACATAGTACGCACTCAATAAATACCTACCACTCAATGGGAAAAAAATCTGTTTATTCACACACCCTCGTAAAGTGAGTGCTGTTGTCATTCCTATTTTCCAGATGAGCAAATTGACTCAGAGAGGTGAATTATTTTTGTTTAACAACACATAAGAAGTAAGCAGAGGAACAAGACTAGAATCTAGATGTTTCTCCTTCAAAAAACCACACACTGCAAAACACACTGACTTCTCTTCTTTTCCGATATAAACATTTTCTGATTCCTCAAACAATCCCAATCTGAGACAAATGATGACGTTCCCCTTCAAGGTCCGGCTCTGTGTGTTAATCCGTCTCTCCAGCCACACCTAAAAATGGACTAAAAGCTACAAAGATTCTCCACCCCTAGTGGTCCCTTGTTTCAATGATTCATTGCACAGAAAGAAGTAAACAGGAGCCCAGCAGAAAGACAGAATCATGTTGCAGTACAGTTAAGGAAGGGAGGCGGTTTGGATTTTTTCTGGAGACAATTAATTAGCTGTCACTCACAGATTCTGCTGGAGTTCTTCTGTCTGTTCACAGTTTAGACAATTAGAAGCTGGGTGGAGGCTTGTGTATGTGTATGTTTCAGAATTCAGGCTTCAACTAAAATATCTTCTTCATTTTGTTATCTAGCAGGGAGAGCTGCAGAGTTAGGAGCTTTGGGGTGGAATCCTGGAGCCACTGCTTCTAGCTCTTTGAGCTCAAGCGGGTTTTTTAATTCTCAGAAGCCTCACCCTCCTCGTCTGTGAAATGGTGATGGTCCTGGGTAAACAACAGTGTCCGTATCTCCCTGGATTATCCGGATGGTAGAGTACAATATACACACAAGTGCTGAGCACAGTGCCTGGCAACGGCCTGCCTCAGTGATGCCAGTTCTTTTTTATGACAACGACGACGATGACAAAATAATAGAAATTATTATGTAATACATATGACATAGTATAATATATAATTACATAGTATGTATATGTTTACATATAGTATATATTATATATAAATATATATAACATATACATATATAACATGTTATACTATAAAATATGTAATTATAAAATATATTATGTAATCACATATTAACATATTATATTATGTAATTATATATGAACAATATATATTACAATATATATGTTCTTTATTATATATTTATATATAAATGTTATAATACATGTTATATATTATACTATATAATATGTAATTACAATTATATAATATGTAATATGTAATTATATCATAATATATAACAATTATATAATATAAAATATAATTACATATTATAATATATAATTATATAATATATATAACATATGATATAATTTATCTAATAATAAAATAGACATAACATAAAATTTACCACTATCACCATTTTAAAGTGCACAGTTCAGTGGTGCTAACGTTCATACACATCATTAATGTTCATACATGATACCGTGCGTCCATCACCACTGTCCAGCTCCAGAATTTTTCATCATCCCTCGCTAATGAACACTAGATTTGATTGTAGTGTTGCCTTTCTTACTATTATCCTCACCAACTTCTCAAAACCAGGGGTAGAAAGCTGGGGGAGCCACCTCTGGGGGATGGGGTTGTGTTGGGGAGAAGATATGAACAGACAGTTCCATTCCAGGAGATATATTTCTATTTTTTATTCCCTTTTAATTTTTAATATATATTTTTTGAGACAAGGTCTCTCCCTTTGTTGGCCAAGCTGGAGTGCAGTGGCACTACCTTGGTTCAACAGCCTCAACCTCCTGGGCTAAGCCATCTTCCCGTCTCAGTGGATGGGACTACAAGCGTGCGCCACCATGCTCAGCTAATTTTTGCATATTTTGTAAATACAGAATCTACCTATGTTACCCAGCCTGGTCTTGAACTCCTGGGCTCAAGTAATCTATACGTCTTGGACTTCCGAAGTGTTGGGATTACAGGTGTGAGCCACTAGTCCTAGCCAGTGAGTCGTATTTGGTAAAAAAGGAAAGTGGGCAAACTCTCACACAGAAAACAAATGGTACAGAGATTTTAAAATGCTGACTTCTGTATAAACATGTGAGGTTTTAAGACTACAAGTGGGAGCCCTTTAAATGCATGGGATATAAAATTCCCGTGAAATTTAACGGTCTCACTTACGTCTCCAAAAGCAGGCTCTCTCCAGACCTCTCCTCATTTTGGCAGGCGAGACACAGCGATCGCATTTGCCTGAGAAATTATGATGTTGCATAGCTCGGTGCCTGCTCTGGTTTTTGCTCTGTGTGTAAAAAGTCATCTTGTGTTAATTCATTAACTAGGCCCACTTTTCTTAAGAGCTTAATGAGCCTGCTAGCCAAATTACTAACATCAGAGTTGCCTGGGACCCAAGTTCCAAGTGCATAATCCATGGATAATGAAGTTTCCATTTATTCTGGCTGTCCCTCAAGCTAATGCCCTTGTGCTCCACTGCCAAGCATCTTGAATTCTTGTCCTGTACGTGCTGTTTCTACTGTACTAATTCCAGGCAATCTGGTTCCTACCTAGAGACCGCTGCTCCCTCAAACCTCTCCACAGCTGCCCGTGGAGAAGCAGGCTGTGTTTTGTACAACTCTGGGGGTGCTCTTCACCTCAAAGTCATCACATATTTGTTTAGTTATCACAACAGCTTTCTAGCAGATGGCAGCGAACTGTCTTGAGGAAAAGTACCTTTAACTAATTCACTCAGAGGTGCCGTCTGGACCACGGAAGGCGCTCAAGCAGCTGACACTTGTGACTTGGTGTTCCTTCACATCCAAAAAAAATCCCCTCCTCCAGATGCAAATGAAATTTCCTACTGGATACCATTTTTTGCCTACCAGATTGGCAAAAGCAAAGTTTGATCTCATATTCTGCTGGCCAGGTCTTGGGCAAACAGTATATTCATGCCTTGTATATATTCAGGCATGGCTAGTGGGAGGATAAGTTGGTACCAACCCAGGGTGGCAGAGGAGCTAATAATATATATCAATATAAACATGTGCATATTCTTTTAAATTGGCCAGGCATGGTGACGCATATCTGTAATTCCAGCACTTTGGGAGGTGAAAGTGGGGAGGATAGCTTGAGCCCAGGAGTTCGACACCGGCTTGGACAACATAGGGAGACCCTGTCTCTAAATTAGCTGGGCATGGTGGCATGTACCCATAGTCCCAGCTACTTACGAGGCTGAGAAGGAAAATCACTTGAGGCCAGGAGTTTGAGGCTGTGGTGAGCTATGACAGTACCCCTATTCTCCAGCCTGAGCAACAGAGTGAGACCCTGTCTCTAAAAAGCCAAAAAACAAAATAAGCATTTATGAAAACATTGTCCATAAAAGCAAAATATATCAGAAACAATCCAAATGTTTATCAATTGCAGCCTGGCTACATAAATTATGGTGCCTCCATATAATCCTGCAGCTATTTTTAAAATTAGGGAACCTCTATTTATACCAATATGGAACAACTGGAAGGATATATTGATAAGGGAAAGAAAGCAAAGTTCAGTAGAGAATGTACAGAATATATCCGGAAAAACACAATATAACCAGTAACACTGGGAGCTTCCAGGAAGGCAAATAGATGGTTGTGGAGAGGGAGATTTACTTTTTATTGTTTACTCCTGCCTACTATGTACTATTTGTTCTGTATTATCTATTTAAAAACTAAGCACTCTGTCCACTTCCTTTGAACTTGCCCAGGCTGATGTGCATCTCAGTTTCTTTATTTTTACTTTTAGACATAGGGTCTTGCTATGCTGCCCAGGCTGGTCTTGAACTCCTAGGCCCAAGTGATCCTCCCATCTAAGCCTCTGAGTAGCTGGGATTGTAGCCTGTGCCACTGCGCCTGGCTCAGTTTCTTTATTGTTTCCTGTCCTTTTCTCCCTGTAGGTGTGAGGGCTTTTTGGGGTTCTAGCCTCACTGTCCCATGCTTACTTGGAGACCCCTTAATGACTCATGATTCCCTGAGGACAGCTTCCAATGCCTCTAACTTGACATCTTTTTTTTTGAGACGGAGTCTCACTCTGTCACCAAGGCTGGAGTACAGTAGCACAATCTTGGCTTACTGCAACCTCCAACTCCCGGGTTCAAGTGATTCTCCTGCCTCAGCCTCACGAGTAACTGGGATTACAGGCACATGCCACCATGCCCGGCTAATTTTGTATTTTTAGTAGAGATGGAGTTCACCATTGTGGCCAGGCCAGTTTCGAACTCCTGACCTCAACTGATCCACCGGCCTCAGCCTCCCAAAGTGCTGGGATTATAGGCATGAACCACCGTGCCTGGCCCAGGCTGACCTCCTGAGTCCAGAATTCCTGTTCTGGAATATTCACTGCCCTTCAAACTGACTCCCTCATCGCTTTGAAAAACTCCTACCTTGCTATTTTTTTAAAAAGTATTTTTTCAGTTTGTTTTCCTCCAGATTACATATTTTAAAAGTTAGATTTATTGAGGTATATCTTAGGCATAAGATTTGTCCTTTGAAAATCACCATTAGATGAATTCTGACAAAACGAAACAGTCGCATGTCCTCTTCCACAATCAAGATATAGAATCTTTCCCTCCCCCACAAAAAATATTTTGTGCTTCTTGTGGCCAATCTTCTCCCATCATTCCAAGCCTCTGGAAACCTGGGGTCTATTTTCTGTCCAAATAGATCCACTTTTTTTCCAGAAAGCCATACAAGTGGAATGTAACAGTATGTAGCCTATTGTGTCTGGCTTCTTTCACTCAGCATACTGCTTTTGAGATTCATCCATGTTTCTCTGAGTATTAATACTTCATTCCTTTTTGTACCTGAGTAGTATTCAGTTGCATGGATGTATCACAATTTGTTTGATTTCCCAAATGAGGGAGGGCATTGGGGTGTTTCCAGTTTCAGAAATGCCAGTCTTTGTGCTAACATATATTTTCATATTTCTTGGGCATACACAGTGCTGGGTCATATGGGAAGCATATGTTTAACTTTAGAAAAAATTGTTTCACTGTTCACCAAGTTGCTATAGCATTTTGCATCCCCACCAGCAGCAATGAACAAAATTCTCAGTCACCCTGCATTCTCAGCAGCACTTAGTAATACCAGTCTTTTAAATTTTAGCCATCTTAATAGGTGTTTAGTGGTATCTTATTGAGGTTTTAATTAGCATTTCCTAATGACTAATGATGTGAGCATCTGTTCATATAACTGATTTGACACAGCTTATCTTCTTTAATGAAGTGTTTATTCAAGTCTCCTGCCCATTTTTAAATTGGTTTGACATTATTACTGGGCAGTAACAGCACTTTATATGTTCTGCCACATAGCGTTTTATCACAAATGTGTTTCACAAATATTTTCTCCTAGTCTATGGTTTATCTTTTCATTTTCTTCACAGTGTCTTAAAAAGTGATTTTTGGTGTTTTCTTTTTTAAGGCTAGTCAATGAAGAGAAGTTGTTAAATTTTTACATAGTCCTTTGCATCAATTCTTAATCTTAATAGTATGTGGTTTTCATATTCGATTCGAGGAATCATCTCCTAAACCTTTGCTTAGAAGAAGTCTTATAGCTTCAGCTTCTACATTTATGTCTGTGATCCACAGCAAGTTAATTTTTGTTTATGGTACAAGGTAAAGGTCAAGGTTCTTTTTATCTTCCCATCTACCTTTCCAATTTTTCTAATACCATTTGTTGAAAAGCCTATCCTCTCTTATTGAATTACCTCGGCACCTTTGTTGAAAATCAATTGACCATACAAGTCTGAGTCTATTCTTAGATTCTCTATTTTGTGTGATTGAGCTATATACCTATCTTTATGCCAATCAGGGTGCTGTTAACTACAGCTTTATAGTTAAGTCTCAAAATCAGGTAGTGCATCTTGCATGCCTTTTTCCCCCTTCCAAATTGAACTTTATTTCTGATTACAAAAATCCATGTTAATGATTTTTTAAAAAAAAATACATAGAAATGTCCCAGGCAGACAAAATGTCCCCTCCTCTCCCCTAAACCTGCTAGAATTCTACTAGACATGGTTCACAGTTTTGTATCGACCAGGAGCTGGGAAACTTTTTCTGTCAAAGGCCAGATAGTAAATATTTTACGCTTTGTAAGCTATACAAGTAGCATAAAAGCTGCCATGGACAATATGTCAATGAATGAATGTGGTTGTGTTCCAATCAAACTTTATTTATACAAACAGGCGGCAGGTCAGATTTGGCCCACTGGCCATAGTTTGCTGTCTACCCACAGCATAAATCCTTGAAAACTGCTCTCTATACTTGTATATATACATGTACTTTTCTTCATGCTGTATGGATATTTCCACATGCAGACATCCTTCCTTGGCACCCACATCTTTCTGAAAGAATAGCCATATAAGTATCCCACTATAGAGACAAACTACAGTTTATTTAACCAAACCTCTAATAAAGTACCTTTAGGTTGCTTCCCATTTCTGCTATTACAAACAATGCTATAATGTCATTCAGGCAGACAGTGAGGGTCATGAGGGGAGGGGCCAGTGATCTTGGTCACTGATGCAATGATTTTTTTGGACAAATTCCTACTTGCTGGATGTTTCCCTGGCCATCTGGTCTCCCAGGTTTGAACACTCTGGGTTGTCTTGAACACTCTCCTTTTCTCTGTCTACAGCAAGCAACCAAATATGGCCGGTTTCTACTGTGCTGTGTTTCTCCAGCCTCTCAACCTCACATCTATTCTTATGCTCACATATAGGCCCAGGCCAGGGAGAAAACCTCCATAAGAGTCTTGCCACCTGCAGCCTCTTTGAACTCCAGTCTTTTTGCAATACTCCCACAAGTCTGAACATTGCCCAGGACTGTGTTGCTATGTAACTCTTGCAAAATTCTTCAGATCAAGGAACTCAGTGGCTCACATCATTCTCTTTGGGCCTGGCATTCACAGACAGCACTGTTCCTGTGTTTAATTTCCCAGCATCGACCCCCCGAAGGGATGGGGAAAAGTCCAGAGTTGGAATGAGGAACAACATTTGCCTTGTGACATGTCTTCATTCCTGATTTGAACTAAACAATAATGCTAATAATACTAACAACCATCACCACCATTCATATTTGCTTTGAACTAAAAAACAAGAGTATAAATAATAACGTCACCATAATTATCCTAGCAGCTCTTACCATATTCTCAGTATAATATCTAATGTGTTTTACACATTCTAACTCTTTTAATGCTTACACCATCTGTATTGAGTTGAGTGGTGTCCCTCCACTCAACTGAGGCTCTGTCCACCCAGTACCTCTGAATGTGACCTTATTTGGAAAAAGCGTCTTTGCAGATACAATTAACATCAGAGTTTCAAGATGAGCTCATTCTGAACTAGAGTGAGCTTTAGATCCAATGATGAGTGTCTTTATGAGAGACAGAGAAGGAGGTGACACAGAAACAGACATGGGAGAAGGCCTTGTGAAGTTGAATGCAGAAACTGGAATCACGCATCCCCAACCAAGAAAAGGAACACCAAGAATTGCCAGCGGCCCTAGAAGCTAGGAGTGAGGCATGGAATGGATTCTTCCTTGGAGCCTCCAGAAAGAACAAACCCTACCAGTACCTTGCATCTGGACTTCTGGCCTCCAGAACTGTAAGATAATAAATTTCTGCTGTTTCAAAGCCAAGTTTGCAGTCATTTGTTATGGCAGCCCTATCAAATGAATATATCCTCCTATGAAGTAGACCATTTCACAGGTGAGGAAATGGAAGCATGGGTTGAGGAGCTTGCCCAAGTACTCCCCATATCTTAGGAATGATTAACAGCTATTCTTAGAGCTAGCTAGTGGCAGAACCAAGAGGAACCCAGGCAGTCTGTTTCCAGCATCTATGCTCTTACCCACAGCTTTATTTCATTTTACATATGTGGCTATCTTACCATTAAGTTCTCAGTGGGCAAAGACCAGGCTTGCTCCTTCTTGGAACACCACTCAGGGCTCACTGCAATCTAGGAAATACAACAGGTACTCCACAGTGTTTTTTGTTATTGGTAAACTAACTCTGAAACGTGGCAACATGCTAATCCACAATCTCTTCACTTGCAGACGAGTCAAAACTACAGGAAGGCAAACATTTGAAGAAGAAAATAAGGATAACCTAAACACTGAGCAGTGAGCACCGAACCTCCTGCTCCTACTCTTCCTTTGATATACACGATTTCCCTTCTTCTTTACAACAGTCCTTTGAAGTGTGCCATTTTATTATCTCACCTTTACAGATGAGGAAATGGAAACTCGGAGAGGTTAAGTAACTTACTGAAGGTTACAGAGGAAACAAATGGTACAACTAGTCTTTGGGCATGGGAGTCTGATGTGAGAATCCATTGAGCTATCCTGAATACGTCTCTCTGCTCTCTCCTCTCCTCTTTCCCATTTCTCCTGAACGTTTGTCACCTCACTATACTGCTCTTGCAATGGGGTCCCTTTCCAGTACCTTCAATGAAGACCCGATCCTAGACTCTGATCAGTATACCGGAAGTGTCCTCTGTGGGATGGCAAGAGGTATTTCATAAAAAAGTACCTTGGTCAAATAGGTGTGACAACAACTGAATCACGGTTAAATCTATCTTTCCCCTACCCTCTTTTTTTGTAGCTGTTTAGACGGAAGGTTCAGAGATCAAACTGTCTAGATTCAAACCCCAGCCATGTCACTCACTAGCTGTGTGGACGAGAAAAAGTTACTTTGCCTCTCTGTGTCTCAAAATCCTCATCTTTAAAATGGGATAATAGAACCCACCCCATAGGGTTAGTTTTTGGATAAAAAGGAAAAATATGTACAGAAATGTTTAACATGGTGTCTGGCACAGAGTAAGTAGGACTCAACAAACCTTTTAGTTATTATCAATAGCTATCATTACAGGACTTTTCAGAGCCTTTACTAGGCAAATGTCCATTGTGACACTTCATGAGAGGATGTGGTTATTTCCTGAACCTCAGTGCCAGGCTGAGACGGACAAAACATACACCATATTCCAAATATTTGCATTCCCAACATTCTAGAAGGTATCTTCTCACAGATCAGAAAGGGGAATCCCTGGCCTTTGGGCAGGCTGTTGGAGGAAGCTCTGTGTTGCAGCTGCCGATCAAAGAGGATGAAGCTGAGAGACAATTATCTTAACCCCATCCTCTCTTCTTGGGACACAGTAAGGCCCAGGTCCCAGGCCACACAGTTAAGGTTCAGCATCACCATTACTGACGGCCAAGGACTGGGAGCAGCTCCCGGGTGTGAAGTGAGAGATGCCACCATGAGGGTTGAACAATACTCTGCCGCCTCTGACATCTGTCAAGAACCGATCATGCAGGAGCTGATGCTGCAGAAATTCACAAGGGGTCCAAAGGCTGCCCTGGTTCTGTTCTTGGGATCTGCGAGTCTGTCATGGCCCCTTGCATAATCAGTTCATCGGTGCTACTCCTGCCCGTGAGACTTTATTACCTGGGGAAATGCTGAGTGTGCACACTTGGAGCTTCTGAGTGCAGAAAACTTTCTGAGTAATTTAGGGGAACAGGCTGATACAGAATCACTGTAAGCAGGGCTCCCAAGGAGGAGCTTTGTCAACCATGAACAAATTCATGGCTTCCTGAGATGTCAGATCTACAACAACCCTGACCCAACGAGCTCCAGCGCCTTGGAGGGCAGGGCTGTTCGTTTTGCACACACTGGGTTCTTGTTCTCCACACACTGGGCTCTTGGGCTCCAGTCCCAGTGCAGGCAGGATGAGCATGCCCGAAAGGGAAGCACGAGATGTACCTGATGCCAACAGAAATCTGCATATTAGTCTCAGCCAATCCCCAGTCCTGGGGCCCGTGCTTCATAACATCCCTGGTCCCAGCCACTGCCCCCTCCACCCTGCCTCCACTCTGGCTCTCTGTAGTCTCTTTTCCACATGGCTACAGGGTGCTCCTTCTAAAAACATTCATCTGTTCATGTCACTCCTAGCTCCAAACCTTCCAGGGGATTCCCAAATAAAGTCCGAAGTCCTCACCAGGACCTCCAGGCCCTGAATAATCTTGTCCCCGTTGGTACTCTGACCTCCACTCCTGCTCCTCCTTGGCAGCTGCTGCTGCAGACCTGTTGGCCTCCTTGATGTGGTTCTGGAACACCCCACTATGCACCTGCTACAGAGCCCTTGCCCTCTGCTTAGCAGGCCCTTCCAGGGCATCCGCGTCACTGATGATTCCATTCGAGGCTCTCTTCCTCTCTGGCCCACTGACATCACTCTCTAACCCCCTGCCCGCCTCATCTGTCACTGCACCATCACTGCCTGACATTGTACATTATATTTGCATTTAATTGTCTCTCTTTCTACTGGAATAGAACTCCTTGAGGGCAGAGCTGAATTCTGCTTGCTCATCCCTGAATCCCCAAAGCCCCAAATAATAAAAATTTCTTGGGAGAAGCAGGAAGAGTGTCTCTAACTCTGTGGCCTCGTGATGTCTTGGCTTGTGCATCTTTCCTATGAGACACCACGCCTTCATGGCCATTATCCATTCAGCCTCTCAAGTGAGAAAGATAAGACTCAGAGAAGCGGGGTCACTTGCCCCAGGTCACACAGCCAGGAAGTGATGGAGCTGAGACAGGAGCCCAGGTCTGTTTGACCAACACCCAGAGATGACTTATGGTATGAGGGCAGGTCCCATTCAACCAGTTTGTCCCGGGGATCTGTCTGGGGAAGGTAAAACCACCCTCGTGGCTGAAATATTCACACTGTTATTGATGGGCACTGGCTGAGCTCAGGATTTATAGAGAAGACACATGTGCATTGTACAAAAACACAGTCTCGTCCTTCTAGAATCTTCCTTCTCACAAATCAGGTGGGATCAATGTAACCCTTTCCCAGAATCATCTAGAGATCCATTGCCCACAGGGCCAAAAGTATGGGGCCAGTGCAGGCAGACTCCTGTCCCAAAGTGGCCAAGATGGAGCCCTGACACAGTCACTCCAGGCCGACCCTGCAGACTGGACCTGGCTCTGTCCCGACTCACAGCCCTTCCGGGAATTTCTGTTTGCCAAGGGTCCAGTCCCACCCCCTCATCACAAAAGTCACAGCTTTTCACCACGGGGCCCTTCTTCCCCCGCACTCCTCCCTCACTGCCTCCTTCTCTAGCCACTCTCCGGAGCGCCCGCCACGCTCAGAACAACCTGTCTGCTTAGTGCCTCCAGCCTGTCAACGCTGGGCCTCACAGCCTCCTGGTTTAAAAGAGGCATGTGAAAGTGCTGAGTGAAGGGACAGTGGGATTAAAATCAGATGAGCAACCTGTACCCGCCGTAAAGTTGAGATGAACATTGAAGACTGCTTTAAAGCTGAGCCAAGTGAAGCGACCGTGAACTTGCTTCTGCAGCTTCCTTTTACCTGCACGAAGAGTCGGATCCCTTCACACTAGATTAAAACGGGCCTCAGGAGTGCTGAATGGCAGCGAAGAGAAAATGCCACTGAGAGGGAGACAGGGAAAGCAGCTGGGATTCACAGGGACACAGAGCCTCCAAGGGCTGTGACGATGGAGGGAAGCCTGGCTGGGGCCACATTTCATTTGTCCACTTAGAGAGCTCAGATCCTGTGCTCAGGTGCCGGGAGCAGGCCTGGCCCTGGTGGCACTCCCAGGGTGGGAGTGGCCCTGGGGGCCCATTTCACTCCTGCACTCCTCCTACCATGGCCTCTGCCATATTTCTTCAAGCCTGGAAGCATCAAGGGACTGTCTGGGCCACTGTAATCCAAGGGCATCCCCACATCCACCCTGACTTTCCTGTTTTAAAAAAGCATCCCATGGGGCTGGAGCGGCTTTGTGGATCCCTATTCCAAGCACATCGCCCACCCCAATTTAGATGCAGATTGAAAAAGTTTAATTTAAAGGGCAGCCCAGCAAATGACTGAATCAAAAGAGAGCCACGAAAACCCTGCTGAACCATTACCATAGCAACTCAAGTTGCTAAAATTAACTGAAAAGAGGGTGATGGGAAAACTGGAGCTGCCCAGCCTCAGACCGACCACAGCAGGGGCCATCCTGGCCCCAAGCCAGAGGGAAATGAGAGAGGAGACCCATCTGCCAAGATGCTGGGAACCGGGACTATTGAGAGCGGGAGACAAGTGCCCGAGGATTAAGTTCAAAATGAGAGTGAGGGAAAGCAAGGGGATGGGGAGAGGGAGAGAGAGACGGGGTGGGGGCTGGGGGTGGGGGATGGGAGGGGGGAGACAGCAGGGTAGTCAGCAAGAGAGAGAGCGAGAGAGAGCAAGAGAGAGAGAGAGAGAGCGAGAGAGAGAAAGAGAGAGAGAGAGAGAGAAAGTTCTAAGATTGAAGACCAAATGAAGCATACATTTCCCTGGGGATTTTCAGCCATTCTTATTCCAAAAGACTGAAGGGCTTCCTATCTTCCTAACTGCTGCCAGCCTTTGGGCAAATGGGAACAGGGAGTCTCCCTGAAAGCTTCACTCTAACCTTTCAGTAAGTGCTACTGAACAGCCAACGGGTATCAATGGCCCCTAATTTCTAAGTTGTTCACCCCAGAGAGCTTCTTAGAATGGAGGAAAGCCCCCAGCAGTCCCAGAGCTCTTTGAAGCCTGCTGAGAGCTGCTATACACCCTCAGAATTTGATCTCTCCTTCTGAGAGGAAGGGCCCGGTGATAAGCCAGGGAGCTGGGTAGAGAATGGCCTCTTTGCCAAGACGCGGGCTCAGGGCAGTTGCAGCACTGGTTGGAGGGTAAGGCATTTAATTGGCTGTTTAAGATAGAAAAGGGCTTTCTTGGTTTTTTTTTGAGGTAGGGTCTCACTCTGTTGCCCAGGCTAGAGTGCAAGGGCATTTTTTAAATAGGAATTCATATTGCCACTAAAACTTGGTGAGAGGGTAATTGGGAGCTAGGGCGCAGGTGGCCTTTTAAGAACTCTGTTCAATTGTGTCATCGCTTCAAAAATGTCAACAGAAGAATGCAGTGGAAATGAGGGGTAAGAGTTCTTTGCTACCTCTCCTACTGCAGGCCACAAAAGCAGCAAAGGTCAATGAGAGACAGCGCGGGAAGGGGGTGGGACTTGGTAATGAGCTCAGGCACCTCCATTGGGATTAATCTAATCATTCCACCCTTCCAAAGGGAAACCTCTGAGGCATCTGTCTCCTCTGCATCAAGTGGCTTCGCCAGACTCAGGTTCCTGTATATGACATCCTGGGCTGCTCCTGTAGGCAACATGCTGGAAATGACTTTCCACGTGGCCTAGAATTTGCTGAATAAGGAGAGCTCTACAGAATTACCATTTCTATTGCTTACTGTATCTATTTACCTGGAGTGTCCGGTGGAAGCTGCAAAATGAAATGCTTAGCAGACATTCTTTGAACTCAATGGTCAGTTGGTTTCTGGTCCAGTAATAAGGCTTGGCCAGCTACAGTACAATAGTTTATTAAGCCTGCCTTGTCAGCGGCCAGAACGAATCCTGCTAACTCAAGCAGGATGCAGGGAGCGGAGATGCTTTGATCAGTTTGTAAGTATGGTGTAATCACACACAAATAGCACTGCAGGGAAAAGCGAATCCTAAAAACTGGAGACAGAAAAATCTACTTCAGGCAGGCCATTGTTGCAAATAAAACCTCATTTGCGGGAGCTAGGAAAACAAGTATCGTCATCAAATAGCAATTACAATCGTAGGACAGGGTCCCCAGGCAATCAATGGAGCTGTAGGCCTCAGCGTGAAACCTGGTTCCTTCCTTTCCTTTTCCATTCATGTCCAGCTCAGGGGCAGGTCCTGCTGATTCTGCTTCCATAATACGGGACAGGTTGCCATCATCTGTTGCACGGATTACCATGTGAACCTCTTACTTGGTCTCCCAATTGCTCATCTTGTCCCTCTCCAATCCATTTTCCACACAGCATCTAGAAAGCTCGTTTTAGGAAGTGAGTAAGACCATAGTATGTTTCCTGCTTTATACCCTCACCAAGAGTTGCTCACTGAACTGAAAATCCAAACTCCTAGCAATGGCTTAGACACATAATCTCTACAAGAGGCCCTTAACTCTTCTACAGCCTGTCTGTTAGCACCCCATGTTCTAGCTGGGGGGTTGGTAAAGTCTGGCCTGCCATCTGCTTTTATAAATAAAGTTTTATTGGTACACAGCCATTCCCATTTATAATGTATCATCTATGGCTGCTTTCATGCTACAATGGCAGAGTTGCATAGTTGAGACAGTGACTCTAGGGCCCATCGAGCCTAACAAGAGGAGAACTAATGTTAGCTCCTTGAGCAGACCAATATTGCAAGGAACCACATGCTTAGAGATGTGCTAGCTCCTTTTATACAGCTTATAGTCTCTTTGGGAAGTTACTCTAATATACCGAATGTGGCAATTCGCATGAGGTAGCTGTAACTGCTGTAGAAAATAAATGGAGACATCAAGACATCAAGGAAGAAATCAAGCACATCCCTCCGCTGCTACCCCTCCATTAGCTCTTGCTTTTTGTTATCTGTAGAAGTAAGCCACTGAAACGCTCCTATGGGAAATGGCAAACTTGGTCTCAATCTTGGCAATGAAATACCTGATGGTTAAAAATCTATCTGTTCTTGCTACCACCACCTCCCTGAGTGGTTGAGCAATGTTGCCTGCCTGTGGAATCCTGTCTTCTGAGAGGTACTAGGATGCTTCATATTCATGCTTCTTGAAATGAAGGCTTGGTGGAGCATTTTAATGTTCTTTAAGACAAGGTGCTGGATGCTCTATTCCAACACCGGTGGGCCTCCTAGGCAGCAGGTCACTGAACCCCGCTGTTCCATAATAGATGAATAACTATAGGGTCTTGGGCTTTGGAGGATTCAAAGTTACTCATTCATTTCTATAAAGAGGAAATAATAACCAAGTATCCCCGGGGCCGCTTTAGAATCCCTGTCAAAAGCTCTCAGACACCTAAGACAGGCTGGAGAGCTCAGGCAAACATTTTAAACATTAATGGGGCTGTGTTTTAAACAAGAAGGTGAAGAAATCAAAGCCTGTTGCTAAAGAGGACCCAAGCTGGCCTCCTTAGGAAGAGGAATAAAAGGACCCACACAGTCTGATGTGATACAAAGATGAATCCCCTGGAAGGCAGGCAGCAGAGTGCATTCACTCATTCATCACACATTTCCTAGCCCCTACTAAGGGCCAGCCAGGGTGCCAGAAGATTCTGGGCTGCTGTTAGAGGACACGAGTTACTGGGGAATGAACAGGGAGCACTGGGAACCTCAGGATTACCATGGCTAAGATCATTTAAAATTTATTTTTTGAATAGGCAATATATGCATGATTCCAAATTCAAAAAGTAAGAAAGGAGAAAAAAAGTAAAGAAAAGGACTTATTTTGCAGACAAAAATACATCTGTTTCCTGTATCTCTCTCCTAGCCACGGGCCTCCTCTCCCCAGAGGCAACCCTGGGCACCCATTTATTTTTTTCATTTTCCTTTTTGTGTAGCCTTCCAGAAATAGTACAGGCATATATTAGCACGTATCTATGGTTTTCAACACCCATGTTAACACCTTGATTTCTTTATTTAATTAAGCATATGAATACATACTTTTAACCAATTACTACTAATAATAAATGATAGTAAATAAATGACTACTTAATTAAGCACATCAATACATACTTTTAACCAATTACCATTTTGTCTATTTTAAATAGATATGCAGCACTTCCTATACACTAGGTTCTCATTTTTTTTAATTTAACTTTCTATTTGGAGATAAGTTTAGACGAGTTGCAAAAATAGTACAGTTTCTGTAAATCCTTAATCTAGGTTCCCCTAGCGATGACCCCTTACCTAACCACAGAACAACTGTCAAAACTGAGTTAACCTTGGAACAACTGTATTAACTAAGTTAATAGAATTGATTCAAATTTTGCCAGGATCCCACATGGCATTGATCTCCTCTAATCTGTGACAGTTTCTCAGTCTTCCCTTGTTCTTTATGACTTTAATACTGTGAAGAAGATTGAGAAGTTATTTTGTAGACTGTCCCTCAATTTGGGTTTTCCTGATGTAGTTTCACAATTCTGAGGAGATATATTACTGAAAAGAGTATCAGCGTATATTCAGTGTATCCTGTCGGGGGGCACCTGAAATGCATTCACTAATGATGTTAACTTTGATCACTTGGCTAAGATGGTATCTGCCAGGATTCTTCACTGCAAAGTTAACTATTTTTGTTATTGTCATCAATAAATACCCTGGGGGAGATCCTTTGAAACTATGCAAATATCCTGTTTCTACTTAAACTTTCACCTACTAATTTTAGCATTTATCATTGGATGTCGCCTGCTGCTTGCAGCAAATATTATTATGTTGTTTTCATGGTGTTTTTCCCCCTATTTCCTTGATTCCCTCTACATTTCCATAATTATAATTTTTCTATAAGGAAGATTGGCCCTTTTCTCCAATTTATTTACTATTTATTTACTTCAGATGGACCTGTGCATATTTATGTTATTCTCTGAGTTACATAATCCAATACTAGGTTATTTTCTGAGTTACATAATCCAATACTATTTGAATGGGTTCCCTCCAAAGTACAAGTGTTGCCAATGTGATGGTATTGAGGGGTGTGGCCTTTAAGGGGTGATTATGCCAGGAAGGCTCTGTACTCAGGAATGGGATTGGGGCCCTTAGAAAAGAGGCATCATGCAGTGTTTGGCTAGCTGCCCTTCTGCCGCATGAGGACACAGCATTTGTTGCCTCTGGAGGATGCAGCAATAGGGCACCCTCTTAGAAGCAGAGAGCATGCCTTGCCAGACCACTGAACCTGCTTGTGCCTTGCTCTTGGACTTCCCAGCCTCCAGAACTATGAGAAATAAATTTCCGTTCTTTATAGATAATTCAGTCTCAGATATTTTGTTATACCAGCATACAACAGTCATTATTACTTATTTTGTTGCTTCACCTTTGGCCATAGGGAGCACTTTCAGGTTCCCATGTCCTTTCAATGAACCTCCATGTTCTTGTTTTTTGTTGTTTGGTTTGGCAGCTACTTGTTTGCTTTCTGGGGGAAGATGCTTTGGGCTCATCTTGTGCTTCCCAGTCCCACGGTTGGAATCAACTCTAATTCTTCTCAATAGCTGCTTAGTGAGTATGCCATTTGTGGCAATGTAGAACTGATTTATTTTAAACCAGGATCTATCTATTTCCAAACTTTTCTATTATAATCTTTTACAATAAAAATCCTCGTAGGTGGGCCATTTCATACATAAGCAATTGTTAAAGTAAAACCTAAAGCATTTACGAAAACCTAGGAGGCCCTCTCTGACTATCCCTGTGTTCTCCCCCTGCCATCTGCTCCCGACAATGTTGTATTCCCCTCCCCAGTGTGGTGGACAGCCTCTGAGACAGCTCCTCCAACACCTGCCTTTTGAGATCCATGCCTTTTTGTGATCCCTTTCCCGTGAGTGGGGGTTGGACTTATTTCTCACTTTTTTTTGGGGGGGGGGACAGGATCTCACTGTGGATGAAAGCCCTTCAACAGACCTTCACACTCCCACACCCAGGCTGGAGTGCAGTGGTACGATCATGGCTCACTGCAGCTTCAGCCTTCCAGGCTCAGGCAATCCTCCCGCCTTAGCTTTCTGAGTGGTTGGGACCCCAGTTGCATGCCACCATGCCGGGCTAATTTTAAAAATTACTTTTAGAGACAGGGTCTCCCTATCCTACCCAGGCTGATCTTGAACTCCTCCCGCCTCCCAAAGTATTGGGATTATAGGCAGGAACAACCACACCCAGCCATTTCTCATTTCTCATTAATGAAATCAGATGGAAATAAGATATCACTTCTAATACCAGGTTACCAAAGGACTGGGGCTTCTATTCCATCTCAGCTGCTTGCTCTTGATCATTTTCTTGTTTACCTGGTCTAAGAGCCATGATGTGAGCTGCCCTATGGTGAAGTCCACATGCCAAGGAACACAGGGAGGCCTCCAGCAAATGGTCAGCCAGTGAGGGGCTGATGCTCTTATTCCAGCAACCCACAAGAAATGGAAACCCCCTAGTTGAAACTTCAGATAAGACCACAGTTCCAGCAGATAGGATAACTGCAGTCACATGAGAGATCTTAAGTTAGAGAAACTTGTGTACAAAAAGTAAAATCAACAAGTCTTACTAGTTACAGGACTGTACAGCTAAATCATCCTAGGGTCCTTTCTTCCTAGGACTGATGCTCTCTTTATCTGGTATAAAGAGCCTGATGCTCTCTTGGCCAACATGACTTCCTGCCCACATCCTGGCCAGCCCTCAAGATTCAAATGGCCACTAAGCCGCTCTCTCCTTGACTTCTCCTGTGAGTTTCCTAACTAGAAACAACCATGCTCTGCCTCAGCCTCCCACTGTGCTTTACCTGACCCATGTCATGGCACATCTTACTCTCTCCTGTATTGCAGAGTTACGGACATAGCTCGTCTTCTGTAACGCAAATACGAAACTTGTCAAGGGCTGGATTCTCATCTCAGTCATGTTTATAACCCATTCCTCTCACTTCTAAGCACTAAGCTCAGACTGGCACATATATATTAGGTGCTCTAAAATATCCATAAAGTGAATATGTAATAATAAGCCTTAAATTATGGGTTTAGGACCAACAGGCAGCCCGAGCACCTACCGCACACTCTTAGAAGCATTATTATCACCACTCACTATTTCAAGAATGAGTGTTTGCTTCTCTAACAAGGATTTAATTTTCCAGACTCTCCATGATTTTCCTCTCCTATTTTAGAATTTCTAAGTTTAGAAGAAATAAGAAATAACTCCAGACCAAAAGTTGAGGGCCTCTAGCTTAATCCTGCAGTTTTCACATATCAAGTGCTTCCTCTGGCGATACTTCCACCCAGAGCAACAAGGAGACACCGCTGTTAACACCAACGGAAAATCTGTACTGGAGACCCAGGGAGCAGGAACTTTCAGGCAGGAGCATAAACAAGATTCATGTCAATTAATATTCTACTCATCGCTTCTGAGCATTTGCTGGCCACCCTATCATTGCCAGCAAAGCTCCTCTTGTAGCAGTATCTATGTCCAATTGCACTAATTGAACATGAAAATGAGGGAGATAAAGGGAAACTCAGCTAATTGTATTTTTTCATTGGCTTCCAAGGAGAAAAACCCATAATCAGTCATAATTACAAACTTCCCTTGTGGTCTCAGCAGAACAGGCTCCAAATGGAGCTATTCTGAGGCATCTTGCTTGATGACAGATAAACAAACTCTTAAACCCTTTTTTGATCTGCAAAGACTTTGAGGGAATAAGAGGAGATGCTGTGAACCTTCTTGCTTCCTTCAGCTTACATCCCTCAACTTTACGTTTAAGCTAAAGACACTGTCATCTGTGACGTTTCTCTATTCTCTACTCTCTCTGTGGATAAAAGCCCTTCAACAGCCCTTCACCAGGGACACCAAGACAATGACTGGGCTGTGTGAAGTTGGTGACTGTCCCATTCCTTGGAATTCACTTTTCAAGATGCAGAGGGAGCTGGAAGAAAGAGAGACAGCACTGGGCTTTCCCTCTAGGAAGAGACAGATGTAAGCTGCCTTGGGGCATTCATGATGATGGCAGTTAACTGTGGGGTAAGCTCAGCTGAAGGCAGGAATCCCCAGGCCCACAGAGAATACAGAATGGCTTTGTTGCCTTAATCTGTCCTAAATTCATACGTTTCTGTTACCATTAAGAATAAGGCCAGATATAGGTGATGGGGAGGAAGGCAGCAAACCACATTGCCATGTATGTACCTATGCAACAATCCTGCATGTTCTTCACATGTACCCCAAAACCTAAAATGCAATAACATATATATTTATTTAGAAAAAAAAGAATAAGGAAAAACCAAAATGAACAGAACATGGTGCTGGAGTCCCAGCTGAGCTTGAAAAGTATAAATCTTAGTTCCAGAGAATTCAAGTCACTTATAAATGAAGAGGAGGAAGAACCTGGAAATCTAAAGGCAAGATGGGCCTGCACATTAGGGCTGGGGCAAGAATAGGTGGCTCCAGCCCATAAACATAGGCGCTCAAGGGACTTTTGCAGAACAAGTGCCAATGTGACAACCTAAATGACTGTCTGGCAGGAAACAGGAATTCCATATCCTGAAATGATATCTTAGGAAAACTTTGCAAACTTAAGAACCAGAGCAAAACTAAAGTCATTAAAAAAAGAAACTCCAGGCCAGGCACAGTGGCTCATTTCGGTAATCCCAGCACTTTGGGAGGCTGAGGTGGGCGGATCACCTGCAGTTAGGAGTTCAAGACCAGCCTGGCCAACATGGTGAAACCCCATCTATACTAAAAATACAAAAAATTAGCAGGGTGTGGTGGTGGGTGCCTGTAATCCTAGCTACTTGGGAGGCTGAGGAAGAAGAATCGCTTGAACTTGGGAGGTAGAGGTTGCAGTGAGCCGAGATCACACCATTGCACTCCAGCCTGGGTGACAGAGTGAGACTCTGTCTCAAAAACAAAACAAAACAAAACAAACACAAAGAGACTCCAATGACAACAAGAAAAATCCAACATGACAGAGACGAGCACAAGTCGTCTAAGTGTAGGAGGGACATGGGAGGAGAGGAAGGACCAAGTCCAGAACCGTCTGGCCACTGGCCAGCTTGCTTTCTGATTTTGGACCAACTGCTTACTTTCTTTGTACCTCAGTTTCCTGGTCACTTTATGCTGCCCTGATATAGCAGGAAGAGATGGCTCGGACCCGACCCCTTTCTCATGCCATTTTTATGATGGGGATGTTTTCCTCTGACATACACATTATAAAACGCTTTGGTCTCACTTCAGCAAGTTTGCCCATAAATACATTCAGCCCCCAAAATTGCTTTAATTACAGAAGAAGGAAATTGCTTCACTTGGGAAAAGGTTTTTCCTGGTTCAGATAATGGCAGTCTGGTATGTGCGTCTGTGATGGATTTTTTTTCTTTTTTAACTAAAAGCCATTGTGCCTAATGAGAACTGGAAAAGTGCCGTGGAACCAGCATTCACTGGGGCCCATCCTGGCCCCTCTGGTGAGCTATGACTGCTTTCAGAAATCACACATTATTCCAGAAAGTAACAGCTGACCTCAAAGAATGTGCTTCCCAAATAAAAAAAAAAAGCCACTGGCCAAGATGTTGTGAACTAACAGCGAGGGGCAGGGGCGGAGAGGCCGTCTGGGGATTATGCATTTGGAAATGAGAAGCTCAGGCAAAGTGCTGTGTGTTAAAAAAAACAAGACCCCGTAATCATTACAGTGAGAGACAATCTACGCTTCTTTAACTCCTTGTGTGGAGATTCTAGAAGGTTCTTTGCAAGTATCCAAATATCATCACATGTGCAGCCAGGGGAAATCTTCCAAGATGTCCAACACTCACATTCTGGCTCTTACCACCAGCGAGCAAGATTAAAGATTGCCTTTGTTGGGCCAGGCTTTCCTGCCAGGTGGATGGGCGCCCATGGACGCCATTAATAAGGAGTTGAGACGATGATGCACTGACATCCAACACAGACCACAGACTCTGGAGGCTGACAGACCCATGTCGGAGTCCTGGCTCTACCATTTATTAACTTTGCAACTGTGGTAAGTTACTTAAACTCCTGAGCCTCAGTTTTCCTCATCTGTAAAATGAAGGATAAAAGCATGCATCTCATGAGGTATTTCTGAAGATCACACAGCGTTGTTATAAATTACGTAGCACAGGGCTGGACACAGGGCATCATGCCTGTAATCTCAGCACTTTCAGAGGCCGAGGTGGGCGGATTGCTTGAGGCGAGGAGCTCAAGGTTACAGTGAACTATGATTGCACTACTGTACTCCAGCCTGGACAAAATAGTGAGACCCCATCACCAAAAAAATTTAAAAATTTGCTGGACATTGTGGCATGCTTCTGTAAACCTAGCTACTCAGGAGGCTGAGATGGGAGGATCACTTGAGCTGAAGAGTTTGAGGTCACAGTGTGCTATGATGGCGCCACTGCACTCCAGCCTGGGCGACAGAGCGAGACCCTGTCTCTTAGGACAAATAAAAATACATAAATAGGGCCAGGTGCAGTGGCTCACACCTGTAATTCCAGCACATCATGAGGCCAAGGCAGGCAGATCATGAGGTCAAGAGATCAAGACCATCCTGGCCAACATGGTGAAACCTTGTCTCTACTAAAAATACAAAAATTAGCTGGACGTGGTGGCACACATCTGTAGTCCCAGCTACTCGGGAGGCTGAGGCAGGAGAATCACTTGAACCCAGAGGCGCAGGTTGTAGTGAACCAAGATTGTGCCACTGCACACCAGCCTGGATGACAGAGTGAGACTCCATCTCAATCAAATCAATCAATCAATCAATTAATCAATCAATAAGTATGTAGCACAGTGCCTGGTAAACAGTCTAAGGGGTCATTAAATATTTGCAGCTGCTGCTGCCAGTGCCACCATCACCTCCTCCTCTGCTGTGTTCTTCTTCCTAGTTCCCTGTCAGGGTCTGGCTTTACTGACTTAGGCACTCCTGGGACATCTATCTATAGTAGGAAGGGGACCCTGGAAAAACAAGGGAGATGCATGAACTCCATCTGCAGCCTGAAGTGGGGACTTAAAATAATTTCCTTCTTTTTCTCAAGTTGGAGAAAAATGATAGTGAATAAGTGGCACACAGACCTCAGGATCAAAGAGACCTGGGTTCAAATCTCCCTCTGCCTCTTGTTCGGCAAGTGACTCTGAGCAAGTTCCTCAAGACTCAAACATCGGTAGCCAGGAAGATAAAAGAGAATAGTGCATGTCAAGTGGTCAGCACCTCTGGCCTATAGGAACAATTCAACTGTGAGAGGTGGTATTATTATTATTACTGGTGTTCCTGCTATAGCCCAATTCCCAAATCCTGTGTTAGAGATAAAGACACCCCCTGCCGGACATGGCATGGTGGCTCACGCCTGTAATGCCAGCCCTTTGGAAGCCCAAGGCAGGTGATCACATGAGGTCAGGGGTTTAAGACCAGCCTGGACAACATGATGAAAGCCCATCTCTACTAAAAATACAAAAATTAGCCAGGCATGGTGGTGCACACCTGTAATCCCAGCTACTTGGGAGGCTGAGGTAGGAGAATCATTTGAACACAGGAGGTGGAGGTTGCAGTGAGCCAAGATTCTGCCATTGCACTCCAGCCCCGGCAATAAGAGTGAAACTCCACTCAAAGAAATACCCAAAGGGTCTTTGACACAAGGGGAAATGAAACAAAGTGGCATCTGCATAAGGCTGAGCTGTGCTTATTTGCCATAAAAATCTATTCCGAGGCCAGGTGCAGTGACTCACACCTGTAATCCCAGCACTTTGGGAGGCTGAGGTGAGCGATCACCTAAGGTCAGGAGTTTGAACCAGCCCAAACAACATGGTGAAACCCCATCTCTACTAAAAATACAAAATAAGCTGGGTGTGTTGGTGCATGCCTGTAATCCCAGCTACTCGGGAGGCTAAGGCAGGAGAATTGCTTGAACCTGGGAGGCAGAGGTTGCAGTGAGCCGAGATCACGCCATTGCACTCCAGCCTGGGTGACAGAGTGAAACTTTGTCTCGAAAAAAAAAAAAAATCTATTCCAAGGTATTGCTGTTCAGGCCACGCCTGGACAATGACACATCCATGCCTAAGGTCCCAGGAAGCTAGCAGTCTGAAAAGTAAAGGAAGAGTTGAGAAAAACGGCACCAGAGACTGCCTCCTTTATATTTTGGGGGGCTATTTGTTTGAAAAGACTTTGCTAATAGTTTAAGGAGACTGCAACACAACACAAGGCAGGCTTGCCTCGCTAAGCCAGCTAGAAGTTTAATTAAACACAATTGCTTGCTGTGTGTTCCCTTCCCAAATGGCTCATGCATATTCATCATTGTAATTACAGTAGTGAAAAAATCCACGCCTAATTATTCTGTGCTCCCCATCTTTCACATGCCTAGAATTTTTGCATAATGGCTGTTGAAATTAATTGCAAGTTAGTTAATTTTACATTTTGCCTTTTCAAAACTTAATTGAAAATTAATTTAAAAGATACAAAAAAAACCCAAAAAAACTCACAACAACAACAACAAAAATCCTACTACCAGGCATTATGGCAAATCTGGTTTTTCAGACTTACAATGTGCACTAAAAATGTGATGTGATTGCTTCTAACTTGAGTGCAGCATTGTACTTGTCAAGTTACAATAAAAGCCCAGTCCCATAAATGTCTCAGAACTCACATCTCTGTTTTTTCTACCAAATAGCAACAAAGACTTGTGTTGAGTGGGGAGGGCTGTCAGTGGTCCAGCTGTCTTCTGGTTGCAGGTTTATCATGTTATCCTTCAGAAATTACATCTTCAGCCTTCTAAGAAGACCAGCATGTGGTTTCCTATGGCTCCATCACACTTCTACCCTCAAATATCTCTACTGGTACCCCAAGCTCCAACTGCAATCTGGCATGCAAGAAACTTCACTTTCATGCTTAGCAAACCAACAGAAAACATTTCTTTCTCCCTCTCTGTTACTGCACTCTGTTCTCACCAGCTTTTTTATTTATTTTTTTTATTTTTTTGAGGTGGAGTCTCACTCTGTTGCCCAGGCTGGAGTACAGTGGCAGTGGCGCAATCTCGGCTCACCACAACCTCCACCTCCTGGGTTCAAGCAATTCTCCTGCCTCAGCCTCCTAAGTAGCTGGGACTATAGGCACATGCCACCACGTTTGGCTAATTTTTGTATTTTTAATAGAGACAGGATTTCACTATGCTGGCTAGGCTGGTCTCAAACTTCTGATCTCATGATCTACCCATCTCAGCCTCCCAAAGTGCTGGAATTACAGGCGTGAGCCACCGCGCCCAGCTCCCACCAGCTCTTTTATGTTACTCCCATTAATCCTGTTTTGGGGATCCCTTCTGCATGGGACCAGGAAGGAGCCACTGATCATGTGCTTACTATGTCCTGCACTGAGCTTCAGGCACAAGCAAAAGTTTCATTTCATTTCAGCACCTAACAGTTCCTGACATACAAATCCAACCTTATTTCTTGACTGGCTGATAGAAGAACACTTACAGCAAGCCCCTGGGTGAGCACCATTGGCCCCACTTTTAGAGAGAAGGAAAGGCAAGTTCAGAGAGAGTAAGTACGTTCCTCAAGTTCACACAGCCAGTAAGTGGCACAGCTGGCATCTGGTGCCAACACTGTCTTCCCCCACCTCACTACCATGTTGCCTCTCCAACCTCTTCCTGAAGCCCTGCCATCTTGGCAGTTCAGATTTTAGCTTCTGCCAGCTGTGGTCTCTTGGCAAATACCTTTCTTGACCCTGAATCCTGAAAATGGATTGTTATAGACTGAATGTATGTATCCCCCTCAATTCATATGTTAGGTCCTAACCCCCAACGTAATGGTGGTTAAGATGAAGCCTTTGGGAGGTTAGGGAGTAATGAGGTCCTGAGAGTGGGACCCTCATGCTAGGATTAGTGCCCCATTGAAGAGGGAACAGCAGAGAGCTTGCTGAAAAGAGAACACCATGAGTAGGTGTCTGTCTAGGTTGTCTATAAGCTAGGAGGGCCCTAGCTAGGAACTGAATTGCCAGAAGCCTTGATCTTGGACTTCCGGCCTGCAAAACTGAGAATGCCTGTTGTTTAAGCCACCCAGTCTTTTTTTTTTTTTTTGAGATGGAGTCTCCCTTTGTCACCCAGCTGGAAGTCCAGTGGCACGATCTCGGCTCACTATACTTCCATCTTCCTGGTTCAAGCAATTCTCCTGCCTCAGCCTCCTGGGTAGCTGGGGCTATAGGTACATGCCATCACACCCAGCTGAGTTTTGTATTTTTAGTAGAGACGGGGTTACGCCATGTTGGCCAGCCTGGTCTTGAACTCCTGATCTCAAGGGATCTGCCCACCTTGGCCTCCTAAAGTGCTGAGATTACAGGTGTGAGCCACTGCGCCTGGCTCTGGTCTATGATATTTTGCTATGGCAGCTTGAGCAGACTGAGACATCATTCCACAGTTTGATTAGATGACCTTAGTTACTCACTTTATATTTTGGACTGATTCAGGGTTAAGCTGTGAAAGTACAAAGGAAAAGATAAGAGAAAAATCAACTCGAGAGGAAGAAGACAAATCCTTATGATACAAAGGAAGCTGGACGGGCTACTGTTAGAAGGCTGAGGCCTGGGACATGCTAAGCAGCTGCTGACAACTCACCTGGAATGAGCCAGGATGCATGTGTGTGTGTGTGCGTGTCTGCGTGTGTGTGTAGAACCACAGCTTCCTGCTACTCCTAACATTATGCTAACAGGGACCCTCACTGAGAGACGTCTTCAATCGTACCACAGAGGAGATTGAGGGGGAGGAAGAGGTGGAAAGCAAATTAACAGAGCACAAAGACATTGATTTTTTTTGAAGTCCATAAAAGTATCTCCTTTAAAGGTGACTTTTGTGACCTGAGCCTTCAACAATATCAAAAGAAACTATCCATTCTCCAAGAGGCTCCTAAGAGTTGGGGGTCTTTTATGACCCTAGGAGCAAATTCCTTAACAGGGATCCTTTAGAGTCCAGGCTCCAGGAATATGAAAGGTATTTTAAGAAATAAGGTGCTGTGCCTGTGGATACATTTTTTCTCCAAATGTGTAAACAGAGGCTTTCATTCCAGATAAGCCCATAATGTTGACGTGGATCACAGACCCAAATGAGGTGTTCAGACACAGCCATAAAGCCTCTGGATTCAATTTACATATCAGGAGAATACACTGTAAGGTACGTGGAGGCTCTAAGCAGGTGCCAGAAAGTGGCCTTGCAAATAGATGGAAGCCCAGTGCTAGGTGTGTGCCAAGAGCTGTCAGGTGGGAGTGCAGAAGGCTGGCTCTAGAGGCAGAACCATCCTGCTTCATGCAGAGGGAGCAGTGGGATGGGGCGGGAAGCACGCCAGAAACAGAACTGAGCTGGAAGGTCCGGGGTGGCTCTTGGCTCTCAGGATGTTGATCTTGCTAGCTGACACAGAAAGGTATACTCAGCATGCTGCTTGGTGAAGACAGCACATTAGTGGATTGTGTACCTTTTAAGAGAGCAGGATGCCATTTATATTGATAAGAAAGTGTGTGTGTGTGTGTGTGTGTGTGTGTGTGTGTGTGTGTGTGTATTTCTATCCATTCATAAAGAAGATGGCTACGCCCGGTGGCTCACACCTGTAATCCCAGCACTCTGGGAGGCAAGGCGGGTGGATCACCTGAGGTTGGGAGTTCAAGACCAGCCTGGCCAACATGGAGAAACCCCATCTCTACTGAAAACACACAATTAACAGGGTGTGGTGGTGCATGCCTGTAATCCCAGCTACTCGGGGGGCTAAGGTAGAAGAATCACTTGAATCCAGGAGGCAGAGGCTGCAGTGAGCTGAAATCGCGCCATTGCATTCCAGCCTAGGCAACGAGAGTGAAACTCCGTCTCAAAAAAAAGAGTAAAAAGGTTTGGAGGGGTATAGCAAAATTTAATAATGGCTACCAGTGGAAGGATAAATTATGTGTGATGTGAAGTGTTCTATATTTTCTGAGTTAATGATCTTGTATTGAATTAATGCCTCTCCTTTTAATCTCAGGCCCATCATCTACTCTTTAGAAAAGCCTGTGATGACCTTCGTGCTTATGACAGTTCCCCTTATTGGTGTTCACCTAGATCTAGTTAGCTCTCTTTCATCACAGCATATGCTACAGTTATATATTTACTACAATCTTTCATTTGTTTGGTTTTTTTGGAGACAGGGCCTCCCTCTGCTGCCCAGGCTGGAGTGTGGCAATACAAACATAGCTCACTGCAGCCTTGAACTTCTGGGCTGAAGCAATCCTCTTGCCTCAGCCTCCTGAGTAGCTGAGATTACAGGTGTGTGCCACCATGCCCAGGAAATTTAAAAAAATTTTTTTAGAGGTGGGGTCTTTCTGTGTTGCCCAGGCTGATCTTGAACTGTTGCCACAAGCCATCTTCCTGCCGAGCTTCCCAAAGCATTGGGACTACAGGCATGAGCCACTATACCTGGTCTACAGTCTTTTATTTAGCGTGTTCCTCCCTCAGGAAACTTGGTGCTACATAAGGAGAGGAACCATGGTGGGTATAGTTTTGCTTTGTTTTGGTGGACAACTTGGTTCCCAACATCAAACAACAGTAACGATGAAGGTAGCAGTAAGGAGATCAACAACAGAGCAGCAGGAGCAGAGATGGCGGCAGTGGCAGCTAACACTTGCTTAGTAGGTGCTAGGTACCAGACCCCAAGGACTTCATTATGAGGTCAGTATGGTCAACACCCCCATTTTCCTGAAGGTGAAACCACAGCACAGAAAGACTGTGCATGGCCAGGATCTGAACAGGGGCAGGTGGACTCTTGAATCCATGCTTGCAACTGTCATGCTACACTGCCCTTTTATCCAGCACTTAACTTCGCACACAGAAGCACCTCATAAATATGTATTAAATAAAAGATTGATCACACATTCCTTTTTACAATCCTGAAAAAGTTATCTCCGTGTTTGGATGAGGAGAAATACAAAATCACTCCTCTAGGAATGAGGCAGCAGAATGAAAGAGGACGTTCTGAAAAACCAGAGTTTTCTGGAAAGCAATGTTCTTTTTCAGACAACAGTGCTTGACTCTGAAGAAAAATGCCCCACACACAGTTTACTCAAGTCCCAGTGCTTTTGATTTTCCCGAATGCAGAAGGGCGTAGGGAATGATGGGGTCCAGTGGCATTCTCGTTAGACATTCTACAGCCGGGACTCTGGGCTCCAGTCTCTATAACTTGATAAAGTCAAGGGTTCTGATTCCTTGTAAGAGACCAAGGAAAGAGAAGCAATCTCTCATTTGAAATCTTCCCAAGCTCACAGTAAGAGAGCTGGGCCCTAAAAAATGGATGGGGAACTACCACCAAGGTTAAGACATGCCAGGCGCCTTGTATGTTGCATGAGGGATTTGGGTAAAACCATGTAGGGATGGGGGATTATTGATTCCACCTTTAAAAATCAGGCAGAAGTGGTTATATTTGCATGGACTTAGCAGAACATGACTGTCTGTAGAGCTGAAGAGCCCCACGTGCATTGTTAGTTAGAAATATTTAACGGATTAGGACTGCGTGTACTGGCAGACAGACCTGATTTAAGTTTTTCACATGATATGAATTCTCCAGGGTAAAACCCAACAGGCTGGCATCATTCCAGGTTAAAGCAGGAGATAAAACTGGAAGAATTCGGGCTGCTCCATTCACTTCAAACCCAGAAAGCAAGGCTGTCCTTATAGCTTATTGTTTCAGGATTAGTGTATGTAATGTTAGCGCCACACTGAATACCGATGAGATGGGGCCTCACTTCATTATGCATTTGATATGGTTAAACTGCTGCACCATTTCAAAGCCTACGGAAATCATCACACACTGACAACTTGTCCTACAAATGGAATGCAAACGTGTGACTTCACTAGCTGCAGATGAGCTCTCTCCCTCTTTCTCTCTCACCTTCTAGTCATTTTTCAATGTGGAGAGAAAAAAATGTACTTTTCTCCAACTCCCTTGTGTCTCAGAGTTAGAAAAGAACACATTTTCTACCATTTCTACCATTTTCTGGCTCATGCCAAAGGTATTAAATAACTCAGTAAAGCCAGATGTATCCCATTCCTGCCAGAGCTCAGAAACAGACCCAGCTACTAGGCAGCTGTGAAACAGAGCAGCAATCTGTCAGGATTTAATTAGGCCAGCCTTTTGGATGGGATATGCTTTTTCTTTTCTTTTCTTTTCTTTTCTTTTCTTTTTTTTCTTGTCTTTTGAGGTGGACATTTTGGCAAAAAGTTGGGATGGGCTGACTATGGCTTAGTATGTCCTTGAATCAGGTGATCCTTGACGGATGGGAGGTAGTCGGGGGGCGGGGGTAACTTCCCTTTCTTTACGTGTGGACGTGAAACACAAGTAGATATAGACCCGAAGGTATCTGAATTTTAGGCACATATGGGGAATTAACAGAGGCATGTCTCTGGCTCTCCCGTCTTTCCTGCTTCAATGCTAAATTCACCATGTCACTGCTGGGTCAAATGTCTTGGGCGACTGAGCAGGGGAGCCACAGAGGGAGTTGGAATATAGTTTTCCTTAAGAACAGTGACTCAAAGTCAGGCCATAAACAAATATACACAGACACAAGTCTGAGGCATCGAGGGGCTGTTTTGCAGTCCTTTAATCTGGCTTTTAGAATTATTAGTCCTTTTCTTCCTGTTTTAAAATGCTCAATTCCTATTCAGGGGTTCTTTCTATACTCTGAGCCTTAGTAATGAAAAGCTACTTGAATGTTCAAAAGGGATTAGATGGTGGGACTTCAGGGGCCAACAACAGAGAATCAGATGGAACAACATAAACGGCCAATAACGGGGGGTGAGTTGGACCCTGCACAATGTGATAAAGAGTGGTGAGGTGTGACTGTAATGGTGGTGTCCACAGTGTGCTTCTGGTCCACAAGAAATCGGTTTTCATGGACTTATATGCAATGCCAACAATCCTTTTTAGTATGACGCTTCTAGAAAAATGCTAAAGTTTCCCTGCTGGCTCAACATCTTGCTCTTCCTACCACCATTCATCCTAAATACTCCTACTGTTACTACTAAGAACGGAAATGATGATGGTAGCAGCCATGGCTAACATTTGCCAAGGGCTTTCTAGAAGCCAGTGTCTTTAAGAAATGTTCTATATGGATTACCAACCTCATTTCCTCTTGAAAAAAGCTCCATAACAGAAGTATGGTCATGATCCCCACTTTACAGATGGTAAGACTGAGGTACAGAGAGGTTTAGGAACTTTCCCAAGGTTGATAGGAAGAAATGCAGGCCCAGTGATGAGCTGTCTGACTCCAGAGGCCATTCTGTTAATCATTTTAGACGACTGCCTTCTCTACCTGATTGTCAGATCTGAATAGGCAGGGACCTTGTCTGTCTTAGTATCACTGTATTGTTGTCAATAAAATCATGCTTGGCACACAGCAGATCTCCACACATCTAGTACTGTGGAGTGAATGAATGAATGAATGAATGAGTCAAGGATGACAGAGTTTTAGAGAACCAGAGGTCCCTGAACATTGCATATAGTTTCAGACGGACAAAGCTGCCTCCTTCATTGTGTCCTTACTGGTAGGGGTATGGTTGTGTCTTGAGACAACTGGATTCACACTGGGTTTCTGGCAAAGGTTGTGAATTACAGTTGGGCAACCATGCACCCATGGAGAATAGGACTGTATCTAATCATTAAGACTCCAAGTTCCTGAGAGTGAACCATATACCTAGTGGTGGCACCAGGCTTTCCAACAGACATCTCCACGTAGGAAACCTGAGATAGGACCTGGAGGATATGGTGGTCACTAGGCGGTTGACAAATGTTCCTGAATTTCTGTCCTGCCAGATACAAAATAGGATTAGACTTCCCTGTCCTCTTAGAAGTTCAGATCTGTCTAGGTGACATGCTCTGGCCAGTGAAATGTGAGTGGGTAACTAAGATGAGAGAAGCCTGCCCTACTAATCCATAATGGACCTGCAAAGAAGTGGGAAACAAACCTCTATTGTTTTAAACTGCTGAGACTTGGGCCTGTATGTTACCGAAGCACCACCCAGCATCTAACAACTGAAACGGAGGGCTAAGGTACACAGAGAAAACATCTGGGCACTGCATCTGAGGAGCTTATATTGTAGCAAAGCAACAAACCATGCACATATGAAACAACAGCAGGAAGGGAACTGTAATACGCAGGCAGCTAAATGCCAGATGTGATACTAAGGACTTTATGTAATAATAATCTCATGTGTTATCTTACCTCTCAATGTTGCCATTTGTGAACTGGGAAGAATGATGGTATTCCCAGTTTATAAATTCCTATTTGGTAAGTGAGAACATTGAGAAGTAAAATAACCTTCCCAAGATGTCTCAGCTATTAAGTGGCAGAGCTAAGATTTGAATCCAAATCTGTCCGACCTCCAAAGCCTCAAGCCCTTTCCACTATATTCAGGGGCTTTTCTGCACAAGGAAATTTGCTCAAAGCTGCACGACACCAGTGCTAGCTATAGCCCCAAGGGCTGCTAAGACAAGGCATAAAGGACTGAGGGGGGTAAAGGTTTCAGGGCGAATTGCTGAAGGAAGTGGGTCTCATTTCAAATCAATTATTAAACTAAGTGGTGCTCTTAATGGGAGATCTGGTAAGGGCATGTGACAACGTCTAGCACACAGAGGCAGGAGGCACAAAGGTGGATGAGGAATAAGGTGACTGGCTGGACAGAAAAGATGCAAAGCACACATCTCAGCAGTGCAAAGCTTTAAATAACAGCCTGGGTTGTTTCGATCTTCTAACCACAGTGGGCTCCTCAGTAGGGGTGGGAAGTGATAAAAGCCGTGTTTATGTAAAATTGTTCTGGCGACTGCATGTAGGATGAGCTACAGCAGAAAGAGGGAGAGCGACTCAGAGTGGCTAGATAAGCTATTTTGGTGGCCAGACAAAAGGAAAGTAGGCCTGAATTAGGAGAGAGTTGTGGAAAGGAAAAGGCAGGAAAGATAATCACCTTCATGAGTTGAGCTCTCACTAGTTGCCACATTTTGGGTGAAGCAATTTGTACACATTGGCTCACAGGACTTTCCCAACAGTCTCGAGGATGCAGCATTATCCCCTTTTGTTTTTCTGAGACGGAGTCTCACTCTGTCACCCAGGCTAGAGTGCAATGGCACGATCTCAGCTCACTGCAACCTGTGCCTCCTGGGTTCAAGTGATTCTCCTGCCTCAGCCTCCTAGTAGCTGGGATTATAGGCGCCCGCCACCACACCAGGCTAATTTTTGTATTTTTAGTAGAAATGGGTTTGCACCATGTTGGTCAGGCTGGTCTTGAACTTCTGACTTCATGATCCACCCGTCTCGGCCTCCCAAAGTGCTGGGATTACAGGTGTGAGCCACCATGTCCAGCTTATCCCCATTTTACGAATGAGGAAACGGGCTCAGAGAGATTCGTGATTTTCCCACAATGACATAGGAAATATAATATTGAGTTAATAGCTAATACCTGATAGGTGCTAAAAACACATCGCAGGTCTTATCTCATGCTACAACATAGGCACTACTATTATCCCCATTTTACAGAAGAGAAAATGGAGGTTCAGAGAAGTGAAGTAACTTCCTCTAAGTTGCACCCAGCTAGTAGGAAGCAAGGTCAAGATTTGAACTCCGTTTGGTTTGGTTTCAAAGTCCATGCTCTGAATTGCATGAGCATATGCATTTGGTCCTTGAGGCTTTGGCTGGTTTGGCCTGGGAGCAAGTGAGTGGCAGGATCTCATCTCAGGAAAGGAGTCTCCACCATTCACCCTGAAGAGTGCCAGGGAGAGAACTTCGGTAACACTCTGCATTTGGAGTTTGTAAGGGAATGTGTCACAACGAATGCCCTGGACCTAATCTAGGCTGCCTAGGAATATGGAAAAAAAAAAAAAAAAGAGAGAATGAATTCTTATCCTGCACATATCCCAGATATGTGCATGTGGTTTTGCTTTGAAGAGCAGGGCAGCATTATAATGTACCCCGCAAAGCGGCCTTGCGATGCTTTGTGTGTGACCAAAACCGATTTAGATGGCACCTCTGCCTTCTCCTCTAGTTTGTGGTAGACCAAAATGCTCAGAGTTGGATTTTTCAATAAACCACTCATCCTGCAGTTACCTGCAGAGAAAAAAGTCAGGCCACAGGCTTCGGAAATGTTCCCACTGCATCTGTGCTCCCATCATTAAGGTGGATCCAAGACTGGGAGACGATGGGGAAGCAGTGGTGTTCTGCATGCCCAGACCATCTGCTGCAAGGCTACAGATACTTGAAAGAGGTTTTTGTTTGACAGCTCACTTTTCAAGTGCAAGTGCTGTCACAGGCCAATTGTTTCTACCAGCGCATTCTTGAAATTCCACTTTTATTTCTATCAAAGTCACATGTGCATACAATTTATCAAACAGTTGTAAGAGGCTTGATAAAAGCGATCGCATTCTTTGACCCTCATCTTCCAGAAGCAGTCATTTTCTGCTATTTTGGTTAGGTCTTTTGATAGCTTCCCGTCGTACCTCTAAATAACATGCTTATAGTGCTACTTTGTGATTCTCTAGTTTTAGGAATTATATCTATTGTCCTCCCACTCTGAAAGGTGAGGATTTAGATCTAGTTATTACCATCGTTGCCACTGCTACTCACATGCCCATTTTCAAGCCCCTTAATTAGACAGTAATTATAGATAATCAGTGTTTTTGTTATCTTGATCAAGAAAATGCTACAGATGAACAACACAGGTATACTGATTTAAACTTTTGTTTTCCCAGAAGAAAGCCTTCCCCCTCACCATTTGTGTAGCATTTCATGTATTTCTCAATAATCCAAACACAAAGTCTTTCTCAGATTCATAAACCTCTTCTCAACACATTCAAATACATTAAGTATTCCACATCAATTTCTTCTTCTTCCTTCTTCTTCTCCTTCTTCTGTGTGTGTGTGTGTGTGTGTGTGTGTGTGTGTGTGTGTGTGTGTATGTGTTTGTGTGTTTATGCAGAGACAGGGTCTTGCTCTGCCACTCAGGTCACTCAGGCTGGAGTGCAGTGGTGTGACCATAGCTCACCACAGCCTCAAATTCCTGGGCTCAAGCAACAGTAGCTGAGATTATAGGTATGTACCACCGTGCCCAGCTATAATAATTTTTAATTTTTCTGTAGATATGGGGGTCTCACTATGTTGTTCAGGCTGGCCTTGAATTCCTGGTCTCCTGTGATCCTCTTTCCTTTCAGCCTCCCAAAGTGTTGGGACTACAGGCGTGAGTGAGCCACCATGCTTGGCCTATCAATTTCTTCCTAAAGAAATCTCTTCCTACACCTTCAGATCCACTCCAGTCTGGACCAAGGGCTATCAGGCCTGATACACAGCTGCCACCCTGTGATGGCCCTTTGGTGTCATTCCAGAGGCTCATTTCACTCTCGAAGGTTGGATTCCCAATTTCTCATATGCTGTGTCTTTCTTTTTCTTGATTTACTCCCTTGGTTTTGGTAGACCGTATTTATTAGTAGCTTTCAAAAGAGTTATATGAGTGTAACTTTTTAATCATTTCTGACAATGTCTTTATGGTACAGAATTTGAGTTGAAATGATATGTCTCAGAATTATCTTCTCATGTCCAATGTTGTTAAGAAGACTGATGCCATTCTGATTCTTGAACCTTTGTATAAAACTTACTTTTATTTATTTTTGTCATGCCCTCTCTAGAAACTTGCAGGATTTTCTTTTTCTCCAATGTTCTAAAATTGAAGAATGATGTGTTTGGTGTGATTAACTGTCATTCACCAATCTGAGCATCAGGTGGGCTCTTTTCTGTCTGAAAACCACTGTTCTTCGGTTCAGGGAGCATTTTTTTCAATTTCTCATTTTTTTCTTTTCTCTCTAGAATTCCTGCTATTTGGATGTATATCTCTTAATCAGGTCTTCAGTTTTTCTTATTTTCTATTTATTTGTGTTTTTCTACCTTCTGGGATATACCTTCGAATTTACGTTCTTTTTCCATTATTATGGTTTTTTTTAGAGGCAAGGTCTCACTCTCTGTTGCCCAGGCTGGAGTGCAGTGGTGCAATCCTTCAACTCCTGGGATCAAGCAATCCTCCCACCTCAGCCACCTGAGTAGCTAGGACTACAGGTGTGTGCCACCACACCCAACTAATATGCTTTTTTAATTGTTTGTGAAGATGGAGTCTCACTAGTCTTGATTTCCTGGACTTAAGCAATCCCAACTTTTCAGGTTAAATTTCTATGAGTCCTTTCCTGATAATTTAGTCCTTTAAAAGGGGGGAGGCATCTTATTTTTATTTCAAGGATTCCGTATCTTCAGTCATCTTTTAGGTTTTTCTGTTTTAAGTTTCCTTCTATTGACATAGGTTGTTTCCCACCAAGGTGCTTTTCTCCTCTTTTTCCTCCTTCTCCTCCCACCTCCTCCCCATAGTTGTGTGAGTGTTCTGTCTTTCATATTCAAGGTTTCTGTCAAGTGTCAAATGTCTGGTGATCCTTGTCTGACACTCATTTTTAAGTGTGGGGCACTCAAAAGCTCTTGGCTGTGGGCTTGTTGGTTGTGGGCTTCATCATTAGATGATTCAGTTGGACCATTTCATTGACATCCAATCTCTTAAACTGGTGAGTTTTCCCAAGAAGGCTTTTATAAACTCCTGCTTAGAAGGAACATGAGCCTTGCTGACTGTGTTCTGGGGCCTGACTTGAGGAAAAAGGCTAGTAGTTTCAATGTTCATTATGTTGACTTCTGCTAAATCCCTGTTTTCAGAAAGGGACAACCCCATCCTCAGCAGTGCTTGATGTCTGGTATTCCAGAAACCTGTTCTACCCTCACCAAAGAGTAAGCTCCAGTCTTCTGCCTGAGTGTGAGACGGGCAGTTGCCTGGCTATGTAGCATAGGGAAGGAATATGAAAGTGTGATAGCTTCCTAAAGAAATTTCAATGAATCCTCCCATTTTTAGCTCCACCATCTCTTCTGTTTCCAGAGTTATCTCAAGTTGCTGATTCCTAGGTCTTCTGAAAGTAAATCTGGTTGCTTCTTGGTTCTCCTGAGTGCCGGCTTAGAATTCTATTTTCTGAGTTCACTAATTCAGTCATAGCTCATCCATTTATTCTCCAGCTTCCACATTTTTTTTTTGCTGTTTTTCCTCTCCTTTTCTTTGTCCCTGTGGATTTATGCTTTAGAAAACCATTTTAGAGGTAGAAAACAGAGGTAAATGGCATATTCAAGTTACCATTTTAAACTACAAGTTTTTTCAATTCATTGATTTCAAAGAAAAAAAAAACTATAAGTTTTGAAGGTAGGCAGTCATATCATTTACTCCCCTCAACTATCGAAGGCACCTGGTCTTCCCAGGTAAGTGACACTAATGGAGTTCTGTGTGCTCTGCGCTGTAGTGACCAGTCTCTTCTCAGTGCAGTGCACTTTTCAACGTAGAAAGAACACTGGGTCAATAGTAAGAAAATAGGGGTTAATTCTAGCTCTGATTCCTGCTCATTGTTATCCTTGGTCTCATTTGTAGTCCTAGGATAAAAACCACCAACTTATGTACTTTCAGGGTTCTTAGTAGGATCAAACAGGATAATGACTGTGAAAGCACTTCAAAAAGCATAAAATACTACAGAAACACAAGGCTTTGCTATTACGTGAAAACCTCACTTTCACCTCTTGAAATTCAATCTAACATTATCTTGGCCTGACTTCAGGAGACAGAGGCTTGTCTTCAATAATCATCCTTGTGGCATTCAAAAGAAATGTCCTGTAGTCTCACAGACATATGACTTGGGATAGTGTTTCTCATCCTACCAACACTGTCCTTGTTGCCAAAACCTGCCGGTACCACAGCATCTAAAACAAACACACCCAGCATCCAAGATACTATTGCTGAAAAGGGATAAGTGAGATGAAACTCCTCTTGGAGAGTTCATTCTACATGTGTCTGCTTCTCAGCTGGGCTGTATGTCCATCTTGACCAAAGTGGTTATAGAAAAAAGAGTGGTTAATATATCCAAACAGTGGATAAATTATAGCCCCAGAGAAAGAATGGGGTGGCAGTGCTACATGCAGTGGCATGAAAGATGTTTTACCATAGGATTCCATTCCTATAATGAAACAACACAAGCCTATATATATATTTCTTTATCTATACATCTATATATTTGTATTATGTAGGTACACAGATACATGACATACATACATAGAAAAGTCTGGCTGCATTTTCACCAAATCATGCTGGTCACTTCTGCGGAATTGAAAAAACTTTTGCTTTTTATATTATATAGTTCTAAGCGGTTTGATCTTTCTCATAACATGCATAGGTTATTTCTGATCATAAAAAAGGAAAGACTAAATGTAACTTAAAAGAATAAAAAAAAAAAAAACCCAGAATCTGAGAAGAGAAGTAAAGGTAATAAAAAGCCAATGGATATAGAAGAGGCTAAGAAAGGGGCCAGAACAGGCAGGAGGTGGGGGCAGGTCACACACCTCCGCTGGAGATGCGCAAGCAGGTGTATCTCCTCCCAGCTGGTAACCACAAATGGATTGATCCCCTGTGGGCCACGACAACCACCTGCACATTTATGCAAGCTCTGCCAACAACTTAAGGGGAGGAAGAACTCATTTTTAAAAAGCTGTGTAATTTCCATATAGCAAAATGCATACCTCGTGAGTGTACGAGCCAAGACTTCTGAAAAATGCATATGCCCATGTAACCCACAGGGGGGCTCATTTTAAACAAAGTCTTGCAGCTATATGCAAGTGCACAGATCTGTAGGAGATGAGCTCACTCAGCCATGATCAATCATAAGAATAGGTGGTGTGTATGGGATTGATACCTCATCCATCTCACTAATTCTGAATCAGGATCTACCTGGTAGTGCTATCTAGTCTTCTGCCTGCATTCCCTAGAGATCTCCTGATTCTGTGTACTCCTAATTTGGGTTTCTCCTAGCTTAGTAACTCACATGTCTCTTGGCAATGAACATGGTAACCCTAGACCACACAGGCAATCAGTCTGGCAAGAATGTACTGGCCTGTAAAGATTTTTGAACATGGACCAACTCTCTCAAATAAGCCAGCTACCACTGTCAATTTTCCCTTTCAAGTGGGAGCTGTTAGCCCCTGTGACTCACTGCAGGAGGACACTATTTTATAGGCATTACCAGTAACTGCATATACCGTAGTTTTTCTGGACTAGCATAATAATCATGGTATCTCACATTTATTGAGTGCTTACTACATGTCAAGCATTACATTCTAAGTACTTTACATGCCTGATCTGTGCAACACCACCATGAGACAGGTACTACCATTATTTCCACTTCATAGTTGGGGGACTCAGGCACAGAGATGTGAGTAACTTGCTCGAGGTCATAGAATTAAAAAGTGATAGGGTGAGAAATGGGAACCCAGGCAGTTGGTGACTCCAGGGTTTGTTTTTATCTGCAAGGCTATACTACACTTTCTCTCAATCAGGGAAGAATGGGCGGACCAGGGTTTAAAGTGTTACCTCCTGTCTCCCTGGCTTGAGGCTTTCTTTGCCTCTGTGACCTCTGTCTAATATATAAAAATGTCAAATCCGTCTTTCTTCTATAAAGAGGTAAATATACAGTCATCTCTAGGTATTGCTAGGGTCACAAAGGGGTCTCTTAGCTCTGTCTAGACACAAAGCCAACAGAGCATAATGCATAACAGTGTTTTATAGCCAGAGGTTTTTATCTTGTTGTTTCTTCTCCGAGGAGTTGGCTGATAAATCAGGCTTCAACGGTACAGAAGAAAGTGTGTTTTCAAGGGTGACTTTCTGAAGCAGAGTGAAGGGCGAGCAATAATGTGGTAAAGAGAGGCATCCTTCAGAATCAGTGGCAATATCACCTCAAGAGGCCAATTAATCCATGTGAGGGAATAATGAACATGACAGTGAGGGAGCCCGGGTACAGGCTGTCTATCTCCCCACTTTTCAATGACGGACACTGGAGTACTCTTTCCAGCTCTCATCTATCAGTCTCCGTGGTGAACACAAGCCATCTTGTGCTACTGCATTCCTCAAACCACATTTACTGTCTAGAGGCACACAGTGATCGTGACAGGGAGGATTCGCCCAAGTTCATCTGAACAGCTGTGGTTCCTACACCCTAAATTCTCAGCATCTACAGATTTTTACCCATTATGGAATCCACTTTGTCTCCTTCTAAAAAGTATGATTTGATCTTTTTATTGCATTAAATTTACTGGTGCTTTGAGACTTGGGCCATCTCATCTGAGATACCTAGCAACACTCTAGGGAGAACCAAGGTGAAAGATTTAGGCAAATGTCAATAAAATGGTCTCCCCAACCATAGTCCAGAGGACAGCTTTAGTTCTGTCTCTCCAACATCATGTGCTGAAATGAACAGAGGAATGGCTGTACAATTCCACTGCAGAGACTTCCAGTTCTGGTAATATGGCAAGCTATATATGCAAACTATCTCCCCCAGTGGGAAAAAAACCTAATTCTAGAGGAAAATATTTTTTAAGATTCTTAATATAATTGAAAAAGTAATAAAAAGTAAAAGGTAAGTACCTGGAAAATTGAGGCAACTTTTCTTCCAAGGGCAATGGTGAGCTGGATCAACTTGAGTTTCAGTTTTGCCAAGGATTGAGAGGAACATTGAGTCAAGATCCAGGGCCAAAGAGGGGAATCTAAAGGAGACCCTCTGTTATACTTGGGCTCCAAAGTGCTAATTTTTAAGGTTAGGATGAACCAGAAGTAAACCTTCTCCCAATCAAGGGACTGCGGGGAAGGTTGTCTTTGCAAGAAATTCAACAAGGTAGATGTGGAAGAATGTATTCACCATGGATGGCCTTCTCATGGATTGTATACCTTGGGCTTGCATTACTCAAGATGGTCCAGGGAACCTCATAAACTTGGTTTGGAATGGTCCTGAACTGGTAGTACTACTAGGCACCTGGCAGAAGCCACCCTAAATCTTTCTGGAGAAAGGCATCTTTTATCACAGTCCTCAATGAATTTTCAAAAATAATTTTTCAAAGACAATGAGTAATATACAGTCAAAAATACTAAGTACTGGAAGATGCAGGACACCACGAGTGACCAGTAAAAGCAGCAGATACCAGAAACAGGCATGTAAAGACTTCAGATGCTAAAATCATCAGACCTAACCATAAACATATCACTAAATTTCATGAACATATCAGTAACTTATTAAGAAATGAAGGAAAAGCTTGAACACGTCCATCTGCAGGGAAGAGTAAACTATTAAAAAAAAGATAGAATATCATTGGAAAAAGAACCAAATAGAACATCTAGAAGTGAAAAATACTGTAGCTAAAATTAAAAACTCAATGGACCCATTTAACGGTAGATTAGACACAGATGAAAAAAGAGTAAATGAGCCAAAAGGTAACCCAAGAAGAATTATTCAGAACACAGCAGAACGAGGCACAAAAAGATGGAAATAGATATGGAATGAGGTGATCTAAAGGAATTTCGAATATGGTGAAGAATCACCTTTGGGGCTTATTAAAACATGGATTCTGGGGCCCCAATACCACTATTTTGATTCTTCAAACTAGGTTGAGTCCCAGGAATATCCAACATTAACAAGTGTGGTGTCCATCTATACTTTGAGAAGCATTAGAGTAGTGACATCTAGGTGGCAAAGTTCAGAAGTTAATTTTTTCTTCTTGACCAAACTAGATTAACTTTTTCACTGGTCACTGACTGTACCCTTTTCACCCAGAATAGCTGGACAGGACGTGCAATATTTCTCCATATATTATGGTCAACATGTTTTACTTTAGTCCAACAGAGGTTTAGGTGGGAAAATAAAAACATGTTTTAAAAACCAGTATTTCTAACTTTCCAAAGGAAACACTCTTTTACAAAGCAAGTAATCACCCCCTAGTTCTGCTTTGAGTAAGCTTAAATTTATTACCTTTGCTTAAATTAAGATTTGGTAAAAGTACATGCTGCTTTTCTTTCATTCATGCCAGCTTGTGAAAAGTGTCCCCCATAAGTTAACTAACACTGTGTGTCTGTGGCTGGATCACTTAAGCTCTCAGGGTCGCTTACCTTCCCACCATCCCACCATCTATGTCCCACCATCTACAGTGCCTCGGACACTAAGTACTCAAAAACTAGAAGCCATTATTAATAAGTGATAAATTCAATTTTGTATTGTGGTCCCAACCATACAGGCCCCCTTCTTGTTTCCACATCCCTTTAAATTCCTTGTGCTTCTTCAAAGACAGAAACTTCTTGACACAACTGTCTGAGCCTGGCTTCTTGGTTTAATGCTTAATATCAGGCTCTGCATGTGTTTAGCAAAAACCAAAAGCTTGCATTATTAAACTGAGATACGTGGCCCCCAGTCATTCCAGGAATGCCTTCCCAAAGATGCAGAAGACAACAGATGAAGGAGGATGCCTTTGTGGTTTGTCATCATGGTTTTCTCTGCAGAACGGCAGCATGCACTGCTAGGGGTCGCTAGAGCTTCAACAGGGAGCTAAAGGCAAGTGGCAACATTCCACAGGCCCCCTCCAGGGGAAGTGATGAAGGGGCTGTGGAACTTCAGTTACCAAGAGGAGGAGCAAATCTCCTAGGACTGCAAAAGCTCTAATAAGCAGCCAACACTGCCATGTCCGCTCACTCCCTGTCTTCTTGAATGGGAAACTGAATGAGGGAAGGAAAGAAAAAGTTTGTTGAGATGATACCAAAATTTTGAGCCAAGAGGACCAAATTCTGAAGGTCACTCAAAGGTACTGTACTTCTACCTACATTTTTCTACTTTCTAAGTTTCTATAGTACCTTTTTTTTGGTGGGGTGGGGGAGCGTGTTCTTCTAGCTCTGACAAACCTGTGTACCTCTTAGTGATCAGACATATTCTACCTGGAAAGGACTGGATCACGAACAACCACCTCACACCCTGGACCTAATTCCATCCTAGGGATCATTTTCAAACAAGGAATGCTGAGTCACCTCTTGTTTAAAGCTGATCAATTTCTCTACCTTCATTCTCTTCACTTCAGTGATTTGTTACCAGCTACTTCCATCACTCTTGTCTAGATAAGCTCCTCCTTTCTGTTATCTGCAGGCTGGGGTCAGTGTCAAGGCCAAAGTCAGAGAGGGAGGGAAGGCATAATAAGATACTTCCTAGCACCTAAGGTCACTCAGTCTGACCTTTTATTTCTGATACTTTGGGTCAGCTGTGAGCTAAGGATGTGC
>NW_016107381.1:2812693-2816426 GCF_001604975.1 Cebus imitator
TTACAGAGAGAGAAAGAGTGCAACAGAGAGGAGAGGGAAAGAGAGAGACAGAGACAGAAACAGAGAGGGAAGAGATGGTTGACAACGGACTTCCATCCTCTCATCCCCCCTCAGGGCCTTCTAACTAGCAATTTTATGACACTTACGTTTTCAAAATGTTATCCAACCATTAATAATTGAGGACCTTTACAGAAACAATGCTGGGCTGCCTTCTCAGGAGAGAAGGAAAGCTGTAATTAGAAATATGGCAGTTTATTCAAAGAGGCCACATTTAATTAGTCAATTTTAATTTAATTTAGGTAGGGCCTGCGTAAGACAGCTCGTACCCAACGCCACAGTGGGAGATGCCAGAGGCGTTTCAGAGGCTCCCTTGTCAAAGCCTAGGGTGCTTGTTCCCAGGGATGGTCTGGACTTTGGAGTCTGAAGGCCTAAGCTTGAGCCACTGCCCTCACGAGCCTGTGGCCTTGGAAAAGACACTCACCCAATTCTGTTTCCTCATCTGCAAAATGTGGATAATAAAGCTTCCTACATTTCAAAGGCTGATAAGAGGATTACTGGGAGGTGATGCTTACCCAGCCCTTAATTAGCTCAGGGCTCAGGACACAGAACATGTGGAAAAATAGGTGCAGAAAGAGAACAATAAGCAGGGGTAGTGAGGAAGGCTTACTTTTTCACCCTCGTCCTGTAATTCTGAGATTTTTTTTTTTTTTTTTACCATGTGTATGTGTTACTTTTATAATGAAAGCTAACTAGTTATTTTAAATACTAGCCAGAGCTTTGAAGAGGTGCCAACAATTAATACATTTTATTAGGAGGGGTCAGCGTTTGATGACATTAAAAAGTTAACGTTGAGCCACACATGGGGTCAAGAGTCTCCAATCTGTGCCAGAGATCAGCTACCCAAGGCCACACTGAATTTCAGGACATAATACGTCCCCAGCTAAGTTCCTGATCTGTTCTCTTTGCAATGTGTGCCACTGTCCCATTTCTGTTACTGGTAGCTCTGTCCTTCCATTTCCTTAGGCCAAAAACCTTGGTGCCATCCTGGGCTATTCTCCCACACTCTACATCAAATCCACAAGCAATTCCAATGGTCTCTACTTTCCAAGCATGGCCCGCCGTGACCGTTTGTCCCACCCAGAATGGTACACACCGGCCCTGGCCACCAACCTCGCCCCACCCCCACCACCCACCTACCCCACATTACAGCCAGAGTCTCCCAACTCCTTCCTGGTGTCCACCACTGCCCTCTGCAGTATATTCTCAACAAGGCAGCCAGAAGATCCTGTCAAAATATGAGCCATGCCGGGTATTTCTCTACTCAAACTCTCCACAAGCTCCATGTCACCCAGAGTAAATGCCAAAGTTCCTTCAGTGCTTCATAAGGCTTCACCCTCTGGTGCACGCCTCCTCTCCTTAGCTGTCCCCAGCTCCCGCCACTCTCCTGGGAGGCCTCCTGGAGCACCCTCCTACTTACTTTTACGTGTACGGTCCCTCTAGACAACACGCCCATGAAGACAGCGATTTTGGCTCGCTGTGTTCACTGCTGTACATCCAGTCTCTAGCACAGAGTCTTCCACAGGCAGACACTCAACAAGTGGATGCTGAGTAAATGGCCCTACAGAAAGGTGTTCTAAGCAAGCCAGCACAACAGCTGTGTCCTCTGCAACTTAGGTCCTCTGGGCTTCAAGCAGACGGGAGTGAAGAGGCAGACAAATCCCAGCTGAAGAAGAGCTGCTGACTCAGGGTGGAAGAGACCTTCAACTAAGGCTGAGGATGAGAAAAATGATAGTGTACCGAGGCAGGTGGGACCCACCTGGAACCAGGATGCAGGGCTGAATGTGGCCCTTTGGGAAGGAAACTGACACAGCATCTACCCTGATCTGTGCACTGGCTTGGCCGTTTTACATATGTTGTTTTTTGTTTGTTTTCATTATGTATTTATTTATTTTTTTTGAGACAGGGTCTCGCTCTGTTGCCTAGGCTAGAGTGTGGTGGTGCGATCACGGCTTACTACAGCCTCGGTCTGAGTTCAAGCCATCCTCTGACCTCAGCCTCCCAAATAGCTAGGACCACAGGCCAGGCCACCATGCCCTGCTAATTTTTTACTTTTTGTATAGACGGGGTCTCCCTACATTGCCCAGGCTGGTATCAAACTCCTGAGCTCAAGCAATCCTCCTACCTCAGCCTCCCAAACTGCTGGAATTACAGGTATGAGCCATCGAGCTTTGCTGCATACGTTGTTTTAGTCACTCCCCCACAGTGGCCTAAAAAAGCAAATATTATCCCACTTTACAGATGAGGAAGCTGCTCAGGTCTGCACCACTAGGGAACTGAAGAACTGGAATCAAACTCAGCTCCATTTGGTCCAGTGCCACAGTGGTTCCCACAAAGTATTTTAGTAGCAATAAATTTCTGAGCTGTGATGTCTGCTAAAAATGCAGTTTTCTGGCCAGGCACGGTGGCTCATGCCTGTAATCCCAGCACTTTGGGAGGCTGAGCCAGGTGGATCACAAGGTCAGGAATTCAAGACCAGCCTGGCCAAGATGGTGAAACCCCATCTCTACTAAAAATACAAAAATTAGCCGGATAGGGTGGTGGGTGCCTGTAATCCCAGCTACTCTGAAGACAGAGGCAGGAGAATCGCTGGAATCCCGGAGATGGAGGTTGCAGTGAGCCAAGATCATGCCACTGTACTCCAGCCTGGGCAACAGTAAGACTCTGTCTCAAAAAGAAAAAAAAATACAGGTTTCCGGGCCCTACTATCTTTTTTTTTGTTTTTGTTTCTGTTTTTGAGAGAGTCTTATTCTGTCACCCAGGCTGGAGTGCAGTGGAGCGATCTCAGCTCACTGCAACCTCCACCTCCCAGGTTCAAGCAATTCTTCTGCCTCAGCCTCCCAAGTAGCTCAGATTACAGGCGCCTGCCACCACTCCCAGCTAATTTTTGTATTTTTGGTAGAGACAGGGTTTTACCATGTTGGCCAGGCTGGTCTCAAACTCCTGACCTTAAGTGATCCACCCACTTCAGCTTCTCAAAGTGTGGGGATAACAGGCATAAGCCATCACGCCTGGCCCATCTAGATTCTACCTTATGATTCAGATCTCCAGGGATGTTGACCAAGAATGTGTGCTTAGTGAACACCCTGGGATTCCCATGTCAGCCAGAGCATTCCGTCTCCCTGCTTCATTGTTGTTCAAGTCAGAGAAAAGATTAAATTACAAACTAAGGCAGGCCGGGTTCTGCTGAGAGTTCAGTCCAGTTCACAATTAAGGAGGGCTGAGGACAGCAAAGGCAGACAGCCTGTACTCTGGGTAAGAAGGCATGCTGTTACTTCTATGACCTCGAGAAATTTACAATCAAATCAGTGAACAAATCAAGGTAGGCAAGTGTCAGGAATACAAGTTCTCCAACATAAGTGATGGAAAAGCAGTATAAATTACATGCTATGCATATTCAAAGGCAGGAGGGATGGGAGTGTCTCTGGCATAGAAATGAAAATCAGCTTGTGATTCATCAGGTATTTGAGTCTTGAAGGATGGAAACAACTTTATCAAGTGGAGATAGAGATAGAACATCTTATGTGAAGGGAAATAGCACCAGTCAGTGGAAGGAGAGAAACTGTAAGATTTTTTTGGGTAATGATTGACAGCCCGGTTTTGATGGGGCATAGGGGTGATGTATATTTCCACTGGAGTCAAATGCACAGCTCTGAATGCCAGGGTGAGGAGTTTA
>NW_016107381.1:2816678-2881224 GCF_001604975.1 Cebus imitator
AAGATCCGGCCTGCCTTGGCCTCCCAAAGTGCAGGGATTACAGGCGTGAGCCACCGCACCTGGCTGAGCTTACTCAATGTAAAAGGTAAAAGGGGCGTTTGGAAGGGGTTTGAGTGCAGGAGGTAACAAGACTGAGAAAAACAAATATGACACTGAGTGTAGGATGGACTGAAGTGAGAGGAAATGAGGAAGTGGGAAGACCAGTGGGCAGATGAACCATGGAGGTCGAAGAAGCGTGGCAGGTTCCAGGAGAGGACCCTCATCAGTGGAGGGGAGAGGGACAGTGGGAAACTGAAATCCTGAGGTGGAAAGGAGGTTGAAGAAACTCTCACTGGGACAGCCTAATTCTCCTCCACAGAGTTGGAAGCAAGGGCTTCTGCATGATGAGATTGAGGGATTGAGAATGAAGCGGTATAAAACTGTGGTAGCATCAAAAAACTAAAAATAGGGAAAAATGGTGGTGAGAAGGCAGGACTAACTTGCAGCTCCCACTCAGATGGACAGAACAGCATGTAGAAACTCACATCATGAACTTTAGCTCCAGAAACCACCACAGGAACATACCAGAAAAGCTGAAAGATTTCACAGACTCTTTGAGGGAAGTGGCTTGCTGCTGCAAGGTTGGTGAGACAGCGAAAACACAAAACCTCTGAAGACAAAGGACATAATCTTTTGGGAGGTCTATGGCATCACATATGGCCTGAGAAACCCGAATACTTATCTGGGCAACCTTAGGGTAAGCTTGGATCAGTGGATGCTCTATTGAAAGTATCACCTCCTTGCTGGAGGCCGACTAACCATGAGCACAAACAGCATTTGTGAAAACCAGCTGACTATACAAAATTACAACCAAAGACTGAGTCTACTTCACTCCCCTACTACCTCCGTTAGAGCAGTTGTTGGTATCCACATCTGAGAGACCTGAAGATGGATCACATCACAGGACTCTTTGCAGACCAGCACCAGCGTGGAGTCTGGCAGCTCCTCTGGGTGGCTAGATCCAGAAGAGCAACAACCATCACTGCAGTCTAGCTCTCAGGAAGCCCTATCGCTAGGAGGGAGACTACCACATCAAGGGACCACCCTGTGGGACAAAAGAATCTGAAAAGTAGCCCTTGAACCCCAGATTGTTCCTCTGACACAGTCTACCCAAATGAGAAGGAACCAGAAAAACAATTCCGGTAATATGCCAAACAAGGTTCTTTAACACCTCCCAAAGATCACACTAGCTCACCAGCAATGCATCCAAATCAAGAAGAAACTTCTGAATTGGCAGAAAAAGATTAAAGAATGTCAATTCTTAAGCTACTCACGGAGGTACCAGAGAAAGGTAAAAATCAATTTAAAGAAATTTAAAAAGTAACATAGGAGCCAGGTGTGGTGGCTCACACCTGTAATCCCAGCACTTCGGGAGGTTCAGGCAGGCGGATCACCTGAGGTCAGGGGATCGAAACCAGCCTGGCCAACGTGGTGAAACCCCATCCCCACTAAAACTATGAAAACAAACAAACAAAAAAGGTGTGGTGGTGCATGCCTGTAGTGCCTGTAATCTTAGCTACTCAGCAGGCTGAGGCAGGAGAATAGTTTGAACCTGGGAGGCAGTTTACAGTGAGCCCAGATTGTGCCACTGCACTCCAGCCTGGGCAATAAGAGTGAAAATCCATCTAAAAAAATACAGGATATGAATGAAAAAGAAAATCTCCAGAGAAATAAATAGCATCAATAAAAAACAATTACAACTTCTGGAAATTAAAGACACACTTAGAGAAATACAAAAATGCACTGGAAAGTTTCAACAATAGAAACAAACAAGTAGAGGAAAGAACTGCAGAACTCAAAGAAAAGGCTTCTAAATTAACCCAATCTGACAAAGACAAAGAAAAAAGAATAAAAAAAATTGAACAAAGCCTCCAAGAAGTTTGGGATTATGTTAAGCCACCAAACCTAAGAATAACTGCTGTTACTAAGGAGAGAAATCTAAAAAGTTTGGAAAACTTATTTGAGGTAATAATTAAGGAAAATTTCCCTGGTCTTGCTAGAGATCTAGACACTCAAATAGAAGAAGCTCAAAGAACACCTGGGAAATGCACTGCAAAAAGATCATCTCCTAGACACATAGTCATCAGGTTATCTAAAGTTTAAGATGAAGGAAATAATCTGAAGAGCTGTGAGGCAAAAGCAGCAGGTAACCTATGAAGGAAAATCTATCAAATTAACAGCAGATTTCTCAGTACAGCCACAAGGGAGTGGTCCTATCTTTAGTTGACTAAACAAAACAATCATCAGCCAAGAATCTTGTACCCAGTGAAACTAAGCTTCATAAATGAAGAAAATATAGAGTCTTTTCTAGACAAAGAAATACTGAGAGAATTCACCACTACCAAGCCAGCACTTATAACAACTGCTAAAAGGAGTTCTAAATTTTGAAACAAAACCTTGAAATACACCAAAACAGAGCTTCCATAAAGCAGAAATCCCACAGGGTCTATAAAACAGTAACACAATGAAAACACACACACACACACACACACACACACACACACACACACACAGTATTCAGACAACAACTAGCATGATGAACAAAATAGGACCTCACATGTCAATACTAACATTGAAAGTAAATGGCCTAAATGTTCCACTTAAAAGAGACAGAATGGCAGAATGGAAAAGAATTCACCAACCAAGTATCTGCTGTCTTCAAGAGACTCACCTAATATATAAGGACTTACATAAACTTAAGGTAAGGGAGTAGAAAAAGACAATCCATGCAAATGGACAACAAAAACGAGCAGAAGTAGCTATTCTTAGATCAGACAAAACAGACTTTAAAGCAACAATAGTTAAAAAAGACAAAGAAGGACATTATATAATGGTATAAAGGATTAATCCAACAGGAAAATATCACAAGCCTAAATATATAGGTACCTAACACTGGAGCTCCTAAATTTATAAAACAATTACTTCTAGACCTGAGAATTGAGATAGACAGCAACACAATAACAGTGGGGGACTTCAATACTCCACTGACAGCACTAGACAGGTCAAGACAGAAAGTCAGCAAAGAAACAATGGACTTAAACTATACCCTAGAGCAAATAAACTTAAAAGATATGTACAGATCATTCTACACAACTGCAGAATATACATTCTATTCATCAGCACATGGAATATTCTCCAAGACAGACCATATGATAGGCCACAAAACAAATCTCAACAAATTTAAGAAAACTAAAATTATATCAAGTACTCTTTCAGGCAACAGTAGAATAAAATTAAAAATTAACTCCAAAAGGAACCCTTAAAACTATGCAAATAATGGAAAGTAAGTAATCTGCTCCTGAATGATCACTTGGTCAACAATGAAATCAAGATGGAAATGAAAATTTCTTGAACTGAACAGTAATAGTAACACAACCTATCAAAACCTCTGGGATACAACAAAAGCAGTGCTAAGAGGAAAGTCCATAGCATTAAAACACCTACACTGAAATGTCTGAAAGAGCACAGACAGACAATCTAAGGTCACACGTCAAGGAACTAGAAAAACAAGAACAAAGCAAACCCAAGCAAAGATCAGAGCAGAACTAAATGAAATTGAAACAAAAAAAAAATTACAAAAGATAAATGAGACAAAAAACTGGTTCTTTGAAAAGATAAACAAAATCAATAGACCATTAGTGAGATTAACCAAAAAAAGGAGAGAGAAGATCCAAATAAGCTCAATTAATAACAAAATAGGAGATACTACAAGTGATACCACAGAAATACAAAAGACCATTCAAGGCTATTCGTATGAATACCTTTACACACATAAAGTAGAAAACCTAGAGGAGATGGATAAAGTTTTGGAAATATACAACCCTCCTAGATTAAACCAGGAAGAAATAGGAACTCTGAACAGACTAATAACAGGCAGCCCAGTTGAAATGGTAATTAAAAAACTGCCAACCAAAAAAGTCCAGGAACAGAGAGATTCACAGTTGAATTCTACCAGACATTCAAGAAAGAATTGGTATCAGTCCCATTGAAACTATTACAAATGATAGAGAAAGAGGAAATCCTCCCTAAATCCTTTTATGAAGCTAGTATCACCCTAATATGAAAACTGGGAAAGGACATAATCAAAAAAGAAAACTACAGACCAATATCCTTCATGAACATAGATGCAAAAATCCTCAAGAAAATGGTAGCTAACTGAATCCAACAGCATATAAAAAAGATAATTCACCACGATCAAGTGAGTTTCATACCAGGGATGCAGGGCTAGTTTAATATATGCAAGTCAATAAATATGATGCATCACATAAACAGAATCAAAAACAAAAATCACATGATCATCTCAATAGATGCAGAAAAGGCATTTGACAAAATCCAGTATACCTTTATGATTAAAACCCTCAGCAAAATCGGCATAGAAGGGACATACCTTAATGTAATAAAAGCCATTTATGACAAACCCACAGCCAACATTATACTGAATGGGGAATAGCTGAAAACAATCCCCCTGAGAACTGGAACAAGACAAGGATGCCCACATTCACCACTTCTATTCAACATAATTCTAGAAATCCAGAGCAGTCAAACAAGAGAAAGAAATAAAAGGCATCCAAATGTCAAAGAGGAGGTAAAACTGTTGCTGTTCACTGATGATATGATCATATATCTAGAAAACCCTAAAGACTCACCCAAAAAGCTTTCATATCTGAAAAATGAATCCAGTAAAGTTTCAGGATACAAAAATCTATGTACAAATCAAAAGTACTGCTATATGCCAACAGGGACCAAGCTGAGAATCAAACCAAGAACTCAACGCTTTTTGCAATAGCTGCAAAAGAAGAAAAACAAAACCAAAAACAAACAAACAAAAACTTAAGAATATACTGAATCAAGGACATGAAAGACCTCTACAAGAAAAACCACAAAACAGTGCTGAAGAAATCACAGATTACACAAACAAATGGAAACACACTCCATGCTTGTGGATGGGTAGAATATTGTGAAAATGACCATATTGCCAAAGCAATCTCCAAATTCAATCCAATTTCCATCAATATATTATCATAACTCTTCACAGAACTAGAAAAAAAATTCTAAAATTCAAGTGGAACCAAAAAAGAGCCTACATAGCCAAAGCAAGACTAAGTAAAAAGAACAAAGCTGGAGGCATCACATTACTCAACTTCAAACTATACTATAAGGTGACAGTCACCAAAACAGCATGGTACTGGTAGAAAAACAGGCACATAGACCAATGGAACAGAATTAGGGAACCCAGAAATAAAGTATTGTCAAACTGACCTTTGACAAAGCAAACAAAAATATAAAGTGGGGAAAGCACACCCTTTTCAACAAATGATGTTGGGATAAATTGACAAGACTCATGTAGAAGAATGAAACTGGATCCTCATCTCTTACCTTACAGAAAAATCAACGAAGATGGTTCAAAGACTTAAATCTAAGACCTGAAACCATAAAAATTATAGAAGGTAACATCAGAAAAACCCTTCCAGACATGGGCATAGGCAAAGACTTTGTGACCAAGAACTCAAAAGCAAATGCAACAAAAACAAGGATACATAGTGGGGCTTAATTAAACTAAAAGCTTCTAAATAGCAAAAGAAACAATCAGCAGAGTAAACAGACAACCCAACAGAGTGGGAGAAAATCATTGCAAACTGTGAATTCAACAAAGAGCTAATATCCAGAATCTAAAAGGAACTCAAATCAGCTAGGAAAATAATAATAATAATAATAATAATCTCATCAAAAATAGGCTAAGAACACGAATAGACAATTCTCAAAAGAAGATATTCAAATTGCCAACAAACATAAGAGAGGAATGCTCAACATCTCTAGTAATCAGGGAAATGCAAATCAAAACCACAATGCATTATCAACTTACTCTTTCAAAAATGGCCATCATTAAAACATCAAAAGATAACAAATGTTGGCAGGGATGTGGTGAACAGGGAACACTTTTACACCACTGGTGGGTATGTAAACTAGTACAACTACTATGAAACAGTATGGAAATTTCTTAAAGAACTAAAAGTAGATCTATCATTTGATCCAGCAATTCCATTACTGGGTATCTACCCAGAGGAAAAGAAGTCATTACATAAAAAATACATTTCAAGTGCATGTTCATAGGAGCATAATTTGCAACTGAAATAATATGGAACCAGCCCAGATACCCATAAATCAACAAGTGGATAAAGAAAATGTTACACACACACAAACACACAAACACACACACACACACACACACACACACACACACACCATGGAATACTATCCAGCCATAAAAAGGAACAAAATAATAGCATTTGTGGCAACCTGAATGGAGTTCGAGACCATTATTTTAAGTGAAGCAACTCAGGAATGGAAAACCAAACATTGCATGTTCTCACTTACAAGTAGGAGCAAAGCTATGAGGACACAAAGGCATAAGAATGATATACTGCACTCTGGGGATTTGGGGAGGGAATGGTGGGAGAGGTTGAGGGATAAAAGACAGCACATTCGGTATGGTGTACGCTGCTTGGGTGATAGGTGCAGCAAAATTTCAAAAATCACCACTAAAAAACTTATCCATGCAACCAAACAGCACCTGTTCCCCAAAAATCTATTGAAATAAAAAAAATTTTAAAGATAAAAAAATCCTAAAAATAAATCTACCCCATTATCCAGCAATCTCACTGCTGAGGATATATCAAAGGAAAGGGAATCAGGATACTGAAAAGATGCCTGCACTTCCATGCTTATGCAGCTCTATTCACAACAGCCAAGATACCAAATCAACCTAAGTGCCCATCAATGAATAAAGAGATGAAGAAAATGTGGTATATATACATAATAGAGTACTATTCAGCCACAGAGAGAATAAAATTCTGTCATTTTCAGTAACAAATGACAGGAGCTGGAATTGGAAGACATCAGGTTAAGTGAAATAAGCCAGGCACAGAAGCACAAATATTGCATGTTCTCAATTATATGTGGGAGCTAAACAAAATTGATCTAATGGAGGGAAAGAGTAGAATGATGGTTACCAGACGCTGGGAAGGGTGGCAGGGGTGAGGCTGGGATGAAGAGAGTTTGGTTAATAGGTACAAACATACAGTTGGAAGGAATAGGTCCTAGTATTCAACAGTGCAGTAGGGTGAGTACAGTAACCTACAGTTACAGGGAAAATCATCTCTTCTAGCTGTTTTGAAATATATAATTCAAAACAGCTAAAAGAGATGATTTGGCATGTTCCCAGCAGAAATAAATAATACATGTTTGAGGTGGTGGATATCCCAATTACCCTGGTTTGATCATTACACACTGCATGCATGTATCAAATGTACCCAACAAATACTACAATCAGTATGTATCAATAAAAAAACTTATAGGAGATCAACAATAAGGATTTGTTTTGCCCCAGGTGGAGCTAATGCTACACAACTGTAGTCTGCACTCACCCAAATTAGAACTAAGACAACTCTTCCGGAAGAGTAAAAAAGCAGGGTGACTCCTGTAATGGGAATACAGAGTCATTCATTATATGTGCTCAGCCATGCTTCAACCTCAATGTGAAACTCTTTTAAATGTTTTCAGCTCACAGTACGATGTGGGCTGTGTTTTGTCTGAAGTCCATCTCCAGGCAGTCCTGAGAGTCATCTTAATTTGATGAATTAGATAGCTGAGAAATCACAACGTCTGGAAGTTTGATTTCTTCATGCTACCATCGCTAAGAGGAACCCAACTTTTCCAGGGAAATTTTATTCCCTCACCACCGATTTTGGTTGATACTCACTGGTTTCAGACTTCAACTCAAACATACACACACAACTGTTGCTAAAAAGTGAAATGAGTGACATTTACTGCTTTGCTTGCTTTGTGGAGGCTGCCTTATTGATCACAACTGACATTTACTTAAATATTTCCTAGCAGAAAAATACCTCCTGATTCTATCTCCTTTTGAAAATGCCAATATGCCTGAGGCAGTGAAAGAAAGAAAGAAAGGAGGAAAGAAAGGAAGAAAGGAAGAAAGGAAGAAAGAAAGAAAGAAAGAAAGGAAAGAAAGAAAGAAAGAAAGAAAGAAAAAGAAAGAAAGAAAGAAAGGGAGAAAATAAAATCATATCCATCCCCTCTACAACCATGTTGCTTTGTTAATATTATAACTTTAATTATTTCTTTGGTTCTTGACAGTTCACATTGTTAGTCTAACCCTCACCCCGTATTGATTCTCCTCCTGTTAAAAACAAGCATCAGGGAGGCACCAAAAACTGCATGCTCAAGCTTAGTGCTATGCCAAGAGGTTATATCACGCATATTAAATCTGGACAGCATTTAGGCTGAAGCAATCTTAACTTTACGATCCTGTTGGTTTTTAAAGCAAAGTTAATGAAATATGCATTACTTATGGCAAACAGCAATCCCAGTGGGGTCCATTTTAATTAGTACAGTTTGTTCAAAGAAAAAGCAAATTAAGCTCCTCCTCATTTGTCACCAGGCTCCCCTGAAACCTGAGGGCAAGGCGAAAAGACAAAGTAGAGAAGACTGACGAGCATTTCAGACCAACTTGGGAGTCTAAGAAAGAAGACGGGATCCCTAACCAATTCATTCCCATCCACAGTGACTCTGAAATTCTCTTCCATGAGAATGACAAAGCATTTTAGTTGGTGTGCTTTCCAGACACTGCATCCATCTGTCGAGGTGGCAAATGACCAGAAAAGTCAAGCATTGTGGCTTTGTGATGACGTTCTTAGGCCCGTTGTAGTCTTAGAGACTGTATTAGTTTCCCGGGGCTGCTGTAACAACGTGCTATGAACTGGGTGGCATGAAAACAATAGAAATGTATTCTGGAGGCCCCAAGTCTGAAATCAAGCTGTCAGCAAGGCATGTCCCTCTGAAGGCCCTAGGAAAGAGTCCTTCTTTGCCTCTTCCTCACTGCTGGTGGCTGCTGGCTATCTTGGGTGTTCCTTGGCTTATAGATGCATCTGGTAACCATCATTCTACTCTTTACCTCCACTAGATCAATTGTATTTCGTTCCCAATCTTTGTTTCTGTCTTCACGCGGTCTGTGTTTCTGTGTCCCAAATTCCTGCTTCTTACAGGGTCATGAGACATATTGGATTTAGGGCCCACCCTAATCCAGTCTGATCTCATTGTCATGCTTAATTTTATTAACTTAGCTAGGCTATGGCAATCAGCTTTTAGTCAACCACCAGTCCAGATGCAACCGTGAAGGTATTTCTTTAGATGAGATCAACATTGAAATCAGTAGACTCTGAGTTAAAGCAGATAATGTGGGTGGGCCTCATCCAATCAGTTGAAGGCCTTAAGAGAAAAGCCTGAGGTTCCCGGGGAAAGAAGGAATTCTGCTTCCTGACTGCCTTCTGACTCAAGACTGCAACATCAACTCTTCTTTGGGTCTCCAGCTTGCTGACCTGCCCTGCAGATTTTGGACTCACTAAGCCCCAACAATTGCATGAGCCAATTCCTTAAAATAAATTAATATCATTCTATCTACATCCTATTCTGTTAATTCTGTTTTCCTGAAGAATGCTGACTATAAAATCATCTTAACTTGATTACATCTGCAAAAACGATATCCAAATAAAGTCACATACACAGGTGCTGGGTGGTTACGAATTTTTGGAGAACATTATTCAACCAGTATAGATACGGTAGACTAGGGCCTTACTATTCAAAGAATGGTGCTTGGATCAGCAGCAGCATCTCCTGGGAATGTGATAGAAACGCATTCTCTCTGGCCCCTTCTGAACCTACTCAATCAGAATCTTCATTGTAACAGATCCTCAGATGATTTATGTATACATTACAATTTGAAAAGTACTGGCTAGAAGATCATGCTTCTAACAATTTTCAGCATTTATAATAAAAGGCTTGGAGCCTAGACACTGTAAAAGTCAGACGGCTCTAAAGTAAAGGGTCAAAGAGGAAGAACTAAGAAACAAAGTAGAAATTACAGGGAGATTTGAAAGAAGCCATCTCTCTTATTAATCAATATATACCTTACCAATAGTGGAAACTGAATAAATATTTGTCAAACAAATGGACAAAAAAATACACGAATAAAATGGGCTCTTCGTAACAGAGGTTTTCTAACAAAGTGGCTTCTATTTACAAGGAAAGCCTTTAGGCAAAAGAGAGAAAAATTTCATTTCCAACCTCCGGACTCCAGATCACCTTTCCCCCTTTCTTGTCTCATTAAGAGGCACTGCCATGCCGATATGATTACCTGGTGACAGTGTCTCACTTGAATACTCATGTCTTGCTCTAGGCTCCCACTGTAACTCATGTTGACATGGAAAAATGATTCATTTTCGGATCCATATGTATGAATTTTTAATGAACTGTGTCAAAGAAATCAAATATTTCCCCCTGCATCCCTACTCTATGGAATCAGATTTTGACCTTCTGCCAAACAACTATAAATCATGTTCAGCAGAAAGAGCAGGAACCAGGGGCTACTGCACATAGATTAGCCAGTCAATTTCCCTCTGTCAGCCCTTTACCTAAGCTGTCTCAGAATGGAAAGGAAGGAAGAGACGGAGGGAAGGAGGGAGGGAAGGGGAGAAAGGGGGAAATGGGAAGAGTGAAAGGGAGGGAGGGAGGGAGGGAGGGAAGCCAGTCAGCCTAGAAGAGAAATATAAACAGTAGGTACTCAGTGGTTACTGACTAAAATAAGTCATAAAAATTAAATTAGATCGCTTATTTTTTGAAAACTGGGTGGCCATCTCAATAACTAGAATCTTGGGATCATTAATTCCCTGCTTCTGTAGTTTGGCCTTATATTTCTTCATGTAAGATGACTTAAAACTGGTGGGTGGGAGGGAGACGTGTGAAGTATGAAAAAGTGGAATGAAAATAATTTCCTTTTTCAAGAGCACTTTCCTAGAATTTCCACGAACTATGCAAAACACAGCAAGTCCTTCCTAAATAAAGGCTCAATCAACACTTTGAAGGGAGCTGAAATTAGATACCATTTCTTGCCTAGCAGTGTAAGAATGATTTTTTAAAATGATAATATCCTATGTTGCAATTATGTGATGAAAAAAAGGTTCTATCAATCGCTTGTGGGGGTATAAACAGATATCCATTTGGATAACAAGTTAGTAATATAAGTGTAATGAGCCCTAAAGGTGTTCACACCTGATACAAATCTTATGGAAATCTATCCTAAGGAGGTAGTCCAAAAGATGAAAGCAAAAAAAAGCTTTAAAGGCCATTACAACTTTGTCTACGACAATTTATTTGCAAAACCTAAATGTTCATCAATAGATGTGTCACTAAGTAAAATAAGATGCACCCATTTAACATAGTATCATGCAACCCTCAAGAATGTTTACTAAGAGTTTATAACAACATGGGAGTAAATTTATTCATACAAGTGGGAAAAAAGTAGGATGTAAAACTGAATAAAAAATACCATGGTTGGAAAAACAAAAAGCCTCCATTACCTATACACAGAAAAGGACAGGGGAGGAAATACAGAAACTGCTAATAGTGATTATTTGTGGAAGCAGGAAATGTGGGTGAATTTTTCCCTCTTCTGTATTTTCCAAACATCCTGTAATGAGTATATGCACTTCTATAATGGGAACATAATATTTTATTGTGCTTTTGAAAAGCAAGTCAGTTGTATAAGTACAATTTTAAAAGTTACCCCCTTCAACAAACAATAGCAATTGGGTCACGGCTAATTCAAGGTGAAGCACATTTGTAAGTATCAAGTTTTCTAATCTAACATCCAGACCTGGGACACAGAAGAATCTGGCAGGCTGCCTGCTTACAAAGCTTCTATCTCTGTCCAAAATACTGCACTTAAGAAGTTAAAGGAAGAGTCAGAGCTGTCAGCTTTAAGCCACTAGATTCTAGGATGAGTCAAATAGCTGTCATAGACACTCCATTTGCTAAAGCTCATTCATTGGAAGGGGATCTGCCACACAGGGCTGAAGAACAGACCCACGGATGGACAGACATGGATTGTATTGGACCCTGCTCCTTGCCAGCAATCATCCCCACTCACAGCATTTTCCTTTCTTGGCAAATCTGTACACTTGAAAGCTACCATCTCTCCCTTTTCTACCCTGTTCAAGCAAGAAATTTTGAGGCAAGTCATCTGTGTCAGGAAATGAGCAGCAATCTAAGGCCATATGCAAATGCAGGGGTAGGGGCACAATTTGATTTGAGTGATGAGTTTATTGATAAATGTTCTAAGTGGCTGACTCTTGTTCAATTTAAATAAAGCAACACTTGAGTGACTTAAATAGGTGAAACAGCAGCAGCAGCAGGCAGGCAGCTTGTGATGAGCAAACCCGATGCCCATGTGCTTCACATAAGACATCTTTACAATTTTCATCACCACGGAAGCTTGTCTGAGATGCACAGGGACAGAGCGTGGCTGAGATTCACAGGACTCAACCATGATATCAGCTCCTGTGTAACCTAGGGGATCACCCAGGGCAGTGGTAAGAGGCAGGAAAATGATTCCTTCTGGAGAGATGTCTTAATTCAGTTCTGTCACCAATTTCCTCTCTTCCCACTGGAAGCTCTAGGTCTCTATTTTCGTAATCCAGTCAGGCAGGACATAGATCAAAGCAGTGAAAACTGAAGCCATTCAAGCACTAGGGACAAGTAGAAAATGGGAACAAAATTGAGGTGGCTCATTCAGTACTCGAAACCAGTGAACTTCTACCATTTGTAATCAATATTTTTAAGACAATATCCCCCAATACATGTATACCGATTTATATTATATACATGATCCTGTCAATGTATATAACAAAACTATAGCTTTTCTTTCTTCCTTCCCTTCCTCCCCTCCCCTTTTCCCTTCCTCTCTCCCTTTTCCCTCCCTCTCTCTCTTCCTTTCCTCAACAGTCACCTTGCACACATTCCTCTTTGGAAGACTGTTCTAAATACTCAAGTGTGTTATCAAATAGGTGCAGGAGTGAAGGGGCGGGAAAGGAAGTGCATTTCCTACCTTTACAGTCTTGCAGAGGGAAACCATCCTGAAAGGGATTCCCACATGTGGTTGGTAGGGATCTCACATCAGCATTCTCCTATCTGTCTACCTACACTGGGCACTTGACTATAGCCAGTCACACATCATATATAGGGAAGTAAGGCTAAGCTTCGTTAATGCGGATCCCATAAGCTAATTCAAACCAGGTTGGGCTATGCAACACCTTGGTGCTATGTGTTAAGAAGAATGCATCTGCTGAATAATCAGAATGGAGAAAGCCGAGGCAGAGGGGGATATTTAATTGCTAGAAGGGAATAGATTCTTTTCAGGCTCCATTTATAGCCAAGCAATCCATCTACCAATTACAGGCAAGTTCTTATCCAGACATTAAAGCAGGCAACTGCCCGTGTTGGAAATCAACCAAAACTGCTTATCTTCAACCTTCCATAATTCCAGACCTTTTGCTAATCCACCCTGGCTTCTTGCCTAATGCGTTTGCATTGCTTTTTCTGCTCCCACTTTTAGCCCCTGGAGTTTACCCTGATATCAAACACCGATGCAGACACACAGACAAGGCAGTAAGCAGATCTTGTTTTAACTGCTGGGAGAAGGAAGAAGCTGTTTGGTCTCTTGGGTCTGTATTTGTCCTGCTAAACATCACAGCTGCTGAGCTCTTGTGGATAGGAACCAGATATAACGACAACCCTGTTTCCCCCTTGGCATTTGAAATATTCCAGAAAGGGAGACTGTTGTGAGAAGGGGATGGAGAAAGCTGCAAAGTTAGCCAATGCATTTTAAAAATGAAGCCTCCATACCAAATTGGGCATTTCCATTGCAAATCAAGTTTTCACTGGGCCCACCATTAGCCAAGCTCAGGATCCTGGCTAATTCAGTCAGTCTTGGGTGGGAAGCTGTAGACTTAAGGACCATCGCTTAGCTCCTGTCTGAGAAGCTCATGGCTAAGGCTCTGCTTCATTCTTCATCCAATGTCTACAAAATCAAAGCTAATGTGAGGAGCACAGCCACAGCTGACTGGGCTTCCCCTCAGTCATTTGTACTCAAAGCCCAGGGCACCACTGACTCACATGTCATTTCCCTGCATTAACATTCTGCCTGGGTTTTAGCTTCACACTCAACAAGTCTATTGCAAGCTATACATCAGGAGATGAAGGACAGGGTGGTGTGCCAAGGAAGGATTTCTTCTCAGACATGGTGCACAGTGACAGAAACCATTTTAATAATGCGATCTGAAGAGACCCGAGGAAGATTGGACATGTTGTCATTTCTCCCGATGAGGAATCCTGCTGGGGGAAGTGATTGATATTCCAATTCTTCAAAAATGCATCTTTCTAAAAAGGTACATGAAACTTGCAAAAATAGCTTTGATGCTCCTCCAACTCTACTTCTTCCCCAGCACCCTGCCCCCACCCTGGCTTAAAAATACCATGCCAGAAATTTATATTTGGTTCAAAGTGGCTTAGCACATGGAGGCTAAATACAGCTTATATACCAATTTTGCTTCCAAAATTACTCACTTGTAAATGTATGAAACTGTAATGGAATGATTTATAGTTTTACCTTAGTTTTTCACTACTGATTTGCAGAGATCTCTCTAGGGGTGATTATTTTTGGATATTTCTAAGTCTGTGGACTGCACAATTCTAGATGTTAATTCATTCTCAGAGAGCCTCATTGTAACTGAATTATGCATCTCATTCATTTAAACATGTAATGAACACCCATGAAGCATTAAGTACAGCGGGGTACACAAAGCTGACTGAGGCAAGGGCTTGTTTCCTCAAAAACTTACACTTGTCCTCAGTCATCTTATAAGTCAGGAGATGTGTTGACACAGTGGCTAAATTTAGTGGCAATATAAAACTTCCCTGGTCTGAAGCCCAGGTTGTAAAGTCTACCAATGTATCTGTTCCTGCCCTTCAGTAAGAGGAATTTGCTGGAACGGAAGTGGAGTCAGCCTCCAAAGAATGTTGCATTCCATCTATCCATCTATCCATCCAACTATCCATCCATCCATCCATCCATCCACCCATCCATCCACCCATCCACCCATCCATCCATCCACCCACCCACCCATCCAACCATCCAACCATCCATCCCAAAATGAATCAACATTATGTAGACTCCACAAGGGTAGGGATTTTTATCTGTTTTCCCCCCATTTACAAATATATCTACAGATATGCATTTATAAATACATCTACAGATATGTATTTATAAATATATCATATATTTGCATGATGGCCTGTTTGCTATTTGTAAAAGTTTGCATCTCACCCTGCTAGCAAGAAGCAGTTGCGAAAGGCTGATTTCTACTTGGAACAAAATCACTCTGAAGTTCCATTTCCTCACTTAGAAAAGGGGGATAATATTATAGGATTCCTGGTAGGAATCAAAGGAGTAATATAAGAAATGAACTTTACACACAGTGCCTGGTACCCTAAAGCTCTTGACAAATGTGGACTATCTTCCCCTCTCTGCTAAAGGAAAGGGAAATCAGGGAGACTGGGAAACCCTCAATGTACACAGAGGAAAAAACAGGCATTCCTGGAGCTTAAAGATCCTGCTTCCAGCTGGGCATGGTGGCTCACGGCTGTAATCCCAGCACTTTGTGAGGTTGAGGTGGGTGGATCACCTGAGGTCAGGAGTTCAAGACCAGCCTGGCCAACATGGTGAAACACAGTCTCTATTGAAAATACAAAAATTAGCTGGGTGTGGTGGTGGGTACCTGTAGTCCCAGCTACTAGGGAGGCTGAGGCATGAGAATCGCTTAACCCAGGAGGCAGAGGTTGCAGTGAGCCAAGAGTACGCCATTGCACTTCAGCCTGGGCGACACAGCAAGACTCCATCTCATAAAAAGGAAAAAAAAAAAAAAAAAAAAAGATCCTGCTCCCATTTTGACTTCTCACTAAGTCACTGTGTGACTTTGAGCTGGTCACTAATGCATTTTCAGTCCCAATTTCTATGTGAAAATACTTTTAAAACTGAAAACCAATATGAAAGGGCAAATGATACCTATGAAAGGAGCCAGAGAGCATCATTTTATTCAAAGATCCTCTCTGATAAACAGAGTTCCTACGTTGAACAACTGGCTAAAAATATTTTGAGGCAAATGAACTGACCCCTGAGAGCCTCATTAAAAGAAAGATAAACTCCCAGGAACCATATTTTATTTTCTGCTGCAAGGCTAAATATGGGTTAAGAGGAAAAAATAACTGCTGGGATAAGCATTCATGTATCCTATAATTAAATATTTCAAGGAGGATTTGGTACAACAGGGGTCAGTTAGCCGCCATTCGCTCCCTCGGGCCTTATCTCCTCTGGCTGGGACATCACGCTGGCTTACTGTGAGCGCAATGTTCCTGCAGGTTTCGGAGGGCCACGTCCCTCGAGGCTGGCCTGCACAAAGGGCAGAGGGGTCTGAGAACAAAAACGCAGTGCCTGCAATATGTCCCAGGAAACGGCAAGCTGGAATTTCATCACGTTCACTTCACCAGGACGTTCATTCACTACACAGATTCAGGTTTATTCTTTGCGTCTCAGGCAAGAACAGGGAAGGGAGATGCTTTTCTTTTTGTCAGACCGTGGCTTATCTGCCTCACTCACAGCCAGTAAGGCCACGGATTTATAAATTCTCCAACAGTCTTATCAACCACAAGCAATGTGCAGCAACGTGGGACTGAGTGTTTTCAGGGGGTCCCAAAAAAAGCCCTGCAGCTCTGTGTTGCTGATGAGTTGCTGGAGGATTCGCTACTGGGCAGGGAACAGAAGACTCACTCTTGAGATGCAAAGAGAGGAAGGAACTGTTCCGGCCCTCCAGCGTGGCGGTGTTTATTCTGTGGGCAAAGGTCAAGGGCTTTTTCACCTTGATTCTTGTCCCCTGAGTTTTCCTTTTTTCGTGGGGGGGCACACTCTGTCACCCAAGCTGCGGGGCAGTGGCATGATCTGGGCTCACTGCAGCCTCAACCTTCCAGCAATCCTCCCACTTCAGCTTCCCATGTAGCTAAGACTACAGGAGCGTCCCACCACATCTGGCTAATTTTTATTTTAGTTTCTGTAGAGACAGTGTTTCACTACATTGACCAGACTGGTCTTGAACTCCTGGCCTCAAGTGATCCTTCTGCCTTGGCTTCCCAAAGTGCTGGGATTACAGCAGTGAGCCACCGCCTTGCTCCTTTTTCTTTTTAGGAACAGGTCTGACTCTGTCACTCAGGCTGGAGTCCAGTGGCGTGCTTATGGCTCACTGCAGACTCAACCTTCTGAGCTCAAGTGACCCTCCCACCTCAGTTTCTTGAGTAGCTGGGACTACAGGCAAATACTGCCATACCCTACAATTTTTCATTTTTTAATTTTTTGTATAGATGGGGTCTCACTATGTTGCTCAGGCTGGTCTCAAATTCCTGGGCTTCTGCCTTGGTGTCCAAAGTGCTGAGATTAAAGGTGTGAACCACCATACACAGCCAAGTTCTCCTTTTTCAATGGAATTGTCACCATGTATCACTGTCACCATCTCCTTATCTCACTGCTCTCCATCTTCCTCATTTCTATTCAAATTTGAGTGACAGTTCAGCCCTTCCTTTAATTTCCACAATTTAAGAAATCAGCCAACAGGTACTAAATTACAATTAGAAAAACTGGTGTCCTACTGCACAATAGGGTGACTATGGTTAATAATAATGTATTGTATATTTCAAAATAGTGAGAACTTTCCAAATGTGCTCAGCAAAAGAAATGATACAGAATGAAAAGAAATAATGGATATGCCAAATACCCTGATTTGATCAATACACAAGGTATATATGGATTAAAACATATTGTACCCTATAAATATATATAATTATTATTTGTCAATTAAAAATACAAAAGACAGTCATAGAAATAAGAGGCTATCAGTTAAAAATCATTCATTAATTCATTTATTCATTCCACAAAGCCTTTTGTGTGTGTGTGTGTGTGTGTGATGGAGTCTTCCTCTGTCACCCAGGCTGGAGTGCAGTGGTGTAATCTCAGCTCACTGCAACTTCCACCTCTTCGGTTTAAGCAATTCGCCTGTCTCAGCCTCCTGAGTAGCTTAGATTACAGGCACCCACCACCACGTCTGGCTAATTTTTGTGTTTTTAGTAGAGACAGGGTTTTGCCATGTTGGCCAGGCCGGTCTTGAACTCCTGATCTCAAGTGATCTGCCCACCTTGGCCTCCCAAAGTGTTAGGATTACAGGCATGAGCCACCGCGCTGGCCTCCACAAAGTCTTTAGTGAGCATCTATCACACCATAGGCACTGCTCCAGCTGATGAGATATGATGATATGCAGAATAGAAATTCTTGCCCTCATAGAACTTATATGGTAGTAGGCAGAGACAGACAGAAGACATTAATATATATATATATATATATATATATATATATATATATATATATATATATATGGTATATTGTTTGGGAGAAGGTAATAAATGCTACGACAAAAAAAGGAAAAAAAGCCCAGAATATGATAGGTGGAATGAAGAGGGGGTGCGGTTGGTGATGGGTTGCAATTTTAAACAGGGGGTGTGGATGGGCGTCTCCTTGAGAGGGTGGCACCTGATACAGAACTGAAGATGGACCCTTGGGTGTACGGAAGACAGGTGCTCTAAATGGACAGAACAGTTAGTGCAAAGATCCTGGGGTGAGAGAGTCTTTGGGGCATTTGAGGAACAGCAAAGGGGCTTTTTCTTTAAAATTCAGAGAAATTCAAAGGGAATTACCCCTGGACGGAGACATACCTAGAACTCCTCTAGCTGAGGTGGCTCTCATAACTCATGTGCTGAGGTCTTCTTCACAGACTATCCCACTGGAATGCTTTTTAAATATCAGGTCTCAACCAAATAGTATAATAAGCACAGAAACTAACATAGTGGGTCAGGGCCAGCATAAAATTAGAAGGAGGAAGTAGAATTATTAAAAATACCTGCATCAGTGTGCTGTATGTAGAATGATTTCCTATCTATTTGCGATATAAAAGTATTTCTTATTGTAGGTTAGGTTCAAAATTGCTTAACAGCTTACTAACACACAGGTTACCTTCTACTGAGTCCCCAGCCTGCCTCCCTGTGGCAGTGTCTTCTGCTCCCAGAACCTGGGAGCATCTGCCCGTGACAGATTTAGATTCCTTACAACCCAAGCTCAAAAAGAGGCTCAGAGAGAAAAAGACGTTTCCTCCACCATCAGACACTGCCTGTCTCAGCAACAACTGAAACGGAGACACTCCACTCCCTCCAAAAGACAGACACCCTGCTTCCTGCCCAGGGGTTACATCTTCATGTGACAGTCCCCATGGCTCCTACTCTGCTAGAATTTTAAGACACTCAAAACAGAGACTCATACAATGGCAGGGGCTCCTTTCCCTTATCATGACCCCCCATCCACAGAGTGGAGTTTAACTCATGGGCAGTTTGTTGGAAAATAACTCCCTGGTCTAACCGATGTTCATCTGTTCTCTGGGCCAAGAACCCATGGTTCATCTGGGACTTTAAAAACTGACTAAATAAAAAGAATTTTTAAAAAAATCAACAAAAGTGCAACAGAACCACTCACAAGCTGCAATGTGGGAAACTCTTCAATTAACTCCCTCTCAAGTGTTTCCTTTCTGACAAGACCAAGTTTGTCTGGCATCCCCCAGAGGTCTCCCTTTATCTGGACAACTCATTTGGAGTTTTTGGACTACATCTTGCCCTAAGCAGGAAATTACTAATGTTCCCATTTAAAGGCATGAGGGGGCAGAGGTCCTCTATGATGGTTTCGGGGGTGCAGGAGACTATGCAATCTGGAGACCCCATCAGCCCCTTACGGCATTACCGAGAGCATTCTGAATGGGGTCCTCTCTTTCCAGGAGGAGACCAACAGATTGCCCTTAATAGAATTGTTTAAATTGCCTAAAATTGCTGCTTCTATTTCAGGCTGAAAATTACAGCCCTTACGCTGTTTCCCATCTTCTCCCCAGGGTTACTCAGTGCCCCGAGGAGAGCTGTACTAACAACAACATCATCAACAAAACCTGAATGTACTTTGTGTGGAGAAAAATATTTGCAGCTTTTCAACCAGATCCAGAGAAGCTGTGACTGACACACACACGTTCTCCCAAATGGATTCAGACTTTTTTTTTTTTTTTTGGGCATGACAAAAAAAAAAATTACCAACGTGATTTATGTTGCCTTCTGAAACGTTACAAATCAAATGCTAAAAATCTCTGAAACCGTATCATGCTGAAGATGATGAATGCTAACCTTCCTTCTTTGTCATTTTCTGCCAGTTGGGTGGGTGCCATGCGGAGGGGAGGGGCTGACGAACACATCAATGTGGCCAAATAATGCCACATCAGGGTGTCAGTGTTGAGACTGTCATTTCCTTACCTTAACTCCCCCTAAGAGAAGGCTGTGTATGGGTAAACAAACAAAACCCAATCTGTGTATATTTCAAGGAGGTAGATCTTCTGAAAACTTCCGTTTACTGTAGTGAGGCAGCAACCGCCTTGGGAGACCCAACTTCTCTCAGCTCATGCTAACAATGACAAATGGGTGGCCTTGATCCAAGTGGCCCTGTGCTGCCTGATCCACGTTCTGCCAAGGCACCTGGCCCTACCCAGGGTTCTGCTGGACAGAGCTGGCTATACGAACAAACTGGGGCTTTGAGTTTGCAGTGACAATGTGTTTGTGCAAACAGCTCTTAAGTTGGGGATCATGTCACTCCACAGGAATCACAAACGACTTCTGATTCAGTCTCAAAGCCCCAAACAAGACTGCCGCCAACTACTGGCGGTCTTTTTTATCCCTTCAAGGGCTTAGCTGTTGATGAGGTTATACAATTCCACTTAGTACGTTCTTCTCAACGAAAGCAAAGGGCTTCTGACACATTGCAAGGCTTGCCTCAAATCAGCAGAGTCAATCTCTCATATGGATGCTCTAAAAACTGCTCCCTAAGTGATTCTAATGTGAAACTAGGATTGAGAGCCACTAAAGAAATGGAGAGGCAGAAGAGGACTCACCTAAGAACATAATCTCCCAGCTCAAAGCTCTTTCCTCCATAGATCCCTGCAGGTGGCCACATGCTAATATCGCTGGCTTAGCTCCTTGAAGCTGGAGGGAAGGCAGGCCCAGGACTTTTGAGGACCTAGACTAGGCTCCAACAGAGAATTTTCTAGAAAGGCACATCCCACTCCTCTAGTCTCCATTAAACAGATCTTTCTGAGCACCTACCATGCCAGGCAGGTACCCCTGGAAGTAACAGGGGTGAACAAGGGGCCCCTGCTGTATCCTAAACTGATGGATAACTATGTTCTTGGACTATGCTAAGTGCTTTGCATTCTTTTATTGTCTCCTTTAATCCTTATCACTAGTCTGGGAGGTAGGTATTATCATCCTCATTGTACAGAGGAAGAAACTGAGGCTCAGAAACATTAAGCCATTTGCTCAAGGTCTCACTGGTAGGAAGTAACATAAGTCTGACTCATTCCAGGCATGGACGCCAGCGTGGGGAGAAAACAGGGAGCAAAGATGAGCTGGGGAACAGATATGCAAGTCAATGTAACTATGGCTTGACTGGGTTTTTCCAAACAAAGTTTTACATGGCAATTCTTTAAACACAGAGGAGGAAAAGAATTTAGAATTTTTGACAACATTTTGGGGCAGAGCTTCAAAGGCCCCAGATAAATAATGAATGTCACTGAAAGGCCACAGAGCAGAAGGGCTGAACCACGTTCTCACCATGCCAAGAGCTGCTGAAAAAAGTAAATACTTGACAGCGTGATCTCTGGGTTGTTAACAGCATCTGAAAATCTTTCCAGATCAGCAGATTTCCTGGACAGCTATGATCCACTCTGGGGAGACTGTCAGCCATCGATTAATTCCTAATCAATGAGAAAGCAAATGATGGCAAATGAACCAGCCTGAACCTGGAAAGATTGTGGGTCTGGGGTAAAAGGCCATCCGCTTCCCAGCAGAATTCAAAGTAAGGGCCACGGTGAGAGGATGGAGAACAGGGAAATGGGGGAGAAGAGTTGCTGCCCAAGGAAGGAGGAGAGAAAGGGAGAGAGAGAAGCAGGCAGACAGATGGACTGAGCCTGAAGATAGCATGAGCTCCTGGGAGAGGGACAGCCCAGGGGAGACTGCTTGGGGTCACCTGGTGGTTGGTTTGTCCATGATGAAAGATTTTGTCTCACATGAGCTGTCATTAGGATGCATATGGATGTCCCTCTGACATAGGTTCCAAGAACATGAACCAATGGGAACTGAATGATGAGACATGAAACAAATTCCCAATTAAGTTACGTGACTCCATCCAGACTGACTGCAGCTGCAGGTTCTGAAATGGGTTTGCATGGGAGGCTACAGGCAGTATGGAAAGGGAGAAATAATGGGTTCTCTGGTCAGCTAAGTTCAGGCAACACAGATTAGACAACAATAAACAATTTCTTTTCCATCTGACTTCTCTAAACCTCTGTTGTGATTTCTAAGATTAGAAAAGTTCCTCCCAAATTCATGTGACCACATGTGGAGCTGCTTGTGGATTTAGGATTTCAAGGAACATGCCTTAGGAAAGCTACTTGGGTACAAAAGGAATCAGTGGGGTCTGAGAGCCCCTTGGCTGTGTCACCTGGGGTCTAGTCATCTCTTGGACACTAAAGGTGGGTCACTGTTTACCTGTCCTGCCTCACCTGCAGGATGGGGACATCCGTGGTGGTGGTATCATGGGCACATTCTTCAAATTTAAGTCCCTGAGATGTTTAAAGGTATGAATGACTTTCAGTGGGTGTGACATTCTCAGAGATCAAAATTGGGACTCTTTAAGAAGCCAAAATGCAAAAGAAAGAACAGAGGCCATGGAAGTCAAACGGTTTATGCCAAAGTCTCTCGGACAACTCAGTGGTCAACTCGGACAACAACAGCTGGAACCCAAGGCTTCTGGCCTTCAGTCCGGGGATGAAGGTGCTCTCCAACTCCCCCACACCCCACCAAAGGCACAACTCCAGCCAATGTTTAAAAAATTAGAAGAACAGAGTCCTTGAGCTGTCAGAGAGGTAGTAAATTCCACTTTCCCACGGCTGGCCTACCTCTTGTTAGTCTATTGATGGCACTTGCACATGATTTATCCTGCAAAAAAAAATTAGTAAGCAAAGCAAGCTAGAGAAACCTCCGAAGGCAGGAAGCTAAACATTTGCCCACCACTAGAACAAATAAATATGCACATAGCTGCATTCCTCCCCTCTCCTTTGTTCAAGAAGCGGAGAAAAATAAGGCCAAAAGGGAGCATTTGGGAAATGGGTCACTAGGATTGCAAAAAGGGATGTTCCACTTAGCCATTCAAAATGTGTCTTGCTAATTAAGATTGTGTACTTGGTAACAGGGTCTACCTTTATGACAAATTTACCGACTGATCCAGAAATAGATCAACCAAGGTAATCCAGAGAGAAGCCTCAATGTCCTAAGAGAGGAAGGGTTGCCAGTGACCCAGCAAGACGTCTGGGTAAAGTAGAGATACCCCCAATTGTGTTCAATTAAAAGTTCTCTCCCACAGCAACCAGAGCTGGCCACTGCTCAGACAGAAACTTACATGGAATTTACTCCACCTTGCTTGACGATAATCTCAGGTCCCTCCTGGACTCAAGTGCTTTTCACAGCAATGTTAGGTGGCATTTATTCACTCTTGAAGTATACATTCAACAAATATCTGCTACAGGAGGACCTTTTCTGAGAAGTACGGACACTACATCGACAACTCAAGAGTTCCTATGCCCATGGAGCACATCCTAGCCAAGCACCCCCACCATGCCGGGCATCTCCCTGAGTCCTCCAAGAACCCAAAGCCATAAGTGTGACTAACCCCTTTGTTGGAGATCCTGAGGCTCAGAGTGAGAAAAAAAACTTGCCCCAAATCCATGGTAAATGGCAGATTCAAGACTGGAACCCAGGTGAGTAGGACCTCAAAGTATTCATTCACAAAACTTAATCATCCCTGCCTCAATTAAGAAAGGAGACTGCTTGATTGTACTCTCAACTGAAAGCTCCCTCTCCCCCTTTGTTGGAGGTCCCCAAGAGCACCCCAAGTGTGAAGATCTGCTAGGAGGACCCACAGGACTCAGCACATAGTTGTACTCACAGACACAATTTATTAGAGAAAAAGGTTACAGAGCAAAAACAGCATGGAAAAAGGTACACAGAGTAAAGTCTGGGGGAAACTAGGTGTAAGCTGTCAAGCTTTCCAACTATTTATCCTAAAACAGACCTGCTATTTAAACTTTTTCTGCACACCCTTCTGTTAGAAAAGCTGATCAGTGCAAATGGCCAAAGGGACTTGGAAGCAGACAAAGCCAGAAGTATAGATGAAAGTCTCCCTGGTAGAAGAATGGGCAAATTTGTAAAATAGACTATATGGAGGATTTTTTTGGAGGGAGTGAATCGGGAATGGATAGGCGCTGGATGATTTCATTATGAAAGAGGTTTGGAAAGGGGAAAGCCCTGGCACCAGCATCAGAGGACCTAACGTTCTGTTTGACTTAAGGTCAATTCCTATTGCTAATGAGCTGTGTGACCTCGGCCAAGTCACTTAACCTCTCTGGTTTTCTCATCTGTAAAATGAGATGAAAGCTGAATTAGATAAAGCCTCTAATGGTCTTTCTGTCTCTGATAGCATCTGGTTTTATAACTGACTAGAGATTTTCTTTAAAATAGAAAGATTCCCTGGCGAATTTAGAATATGACTCAATTCCACACAGCTTTCAGGAGCACATGTATCACAAAGTGAGACACATCTATGGATTCTTTAGCTAAAGGAAAAGCAAAGTGTGTGTTGGAGAGAGAGAGAGCATTTCTCAGCCAAGCAGCATTTGGAAATTCAGCATTCCTTGGTTCTACCAGTTTTTACCTCACTCAGGAAAAGAGAGTTGGATAGGCTGGTTTGGGAAGCTGGTGGTGGTCACAGAAGTCACTGCAGACACTTTGGGGGAAATTTCTCCAAGTCATCCAGCTACAGTGTTGGGGTCAAGTCTAAGAAGCCCTCTGGTAGCCCCAGCTCATGATCTAGCATTTCCCTGTAGTGGTACTAAGAGTCAAGACATAGTACTCTGTGAGCTGGGAGGAACTGTGAATTTTCCTTCCTTTAATTCTGTTGATTGATTATAAAGTCTAGCCTACTTGGTAGAATTCATGATAGTGCCAGCGTCTCTACTACAGACACTGATGTGTAACTGGCATTAGACAGGATTGGGGATTTTAACCAATAAACATTTATCAAGCTCAAAGGAGGAGGTGGAAGACTAAAAACAAATCAGCGTGGTATCCTGCCCTCAGAGAGCTTAGCATCTATTAAGGAGGAAGCAGAGTGTCACGGAAAGGCCATGGGCTTTAGAAACAGACCTGAGTGGACTACTGCCCAACCCAATTGTTTATGTTTTATAACTGATTAGAGATTTGGCTATGTGGCCGTGGGCAAGAAACACTTAACATCTGTAGCCTTAGTTTCCTCCTTTATAAAAGGGCATAACAGAGTCCAACTTTCAGGGCTGAGATGATCTACATGAAGGTCTTGCCACAGTGGCCAGCAGTGCCTCTGTCCTGTATTCGATGTAAATGGCACCCTCTGATTTTGCAATGTGCAGCCCTGGCCCATCTATGTAAGTGCTCAATACACAGTAGCTGCTATTACGATTGCCGCTGATGTTCCTATGTGGGTAAGTACCCTAAGGGAGGTATGTCAGAGCTGGGATGGAATTCAGAATTCATTCCCAGACATGAGCATGATTCACTGAAACAGCGCCACGTGAATTACAATTTGAACAATCGGAAACCTCTGGCCTGGCTGAGACTGGGGAGGGCATTCTAGCCAGACAGAAAAGTGTGCCTGAAAGGTGGGAAACCAAGGAGGTGCAGAGGTACCTATGGGTGCAGGTGGTGAACAGATCAGACCTTGGAGAACCTTCCATGTCCAGTAAGAGGCTCAGCTTTAGGCTACTGGCAATGAGGGCTATTCGGTGTTTGATCACAGAGAGCAAGACGAGCAGGACTGGAGTCTGAGTGACAAGGACTGGAGGTCAGGGAGACTCATCAGGAAGCTACAGCAAAAGCAGGAGGTAGACAGCGGCCAGAATTCAGGCGTGGGCATTTGGCTTCAACAGAGGATCTTTCTTTCTTTCCTTTTTGTTTTTTTTTTAAGAGACAAGTTCTCTCTCTGTCACCCATGCTGGAGTGCAGTGGTACAATTATAACACACTACAGCCTCCAACTCCTGGGCTCACGCAATCCACCCACCTCAGTCTCCTGGATAGCTGGGACTACAGGTGTGTGGCACCACACCTGGCTAATTTTAAATCTTTTTGTAGAGACGAGGTCTTACTTTGTTGCCCTGACTGGTCTCAAACTCCTGGCCCCAAGCGATCCTGATGCCTTGGCTTCCCAAAGTGTTAAGATTACAGGTGTGAGCCACTGCACCTGCCTTCAACAGTGAATCTTTAAAGGGTAATATTCATGCATCATTTATTGAACAAATATTGTTCTCAGTTCTCAGATACCAGTGTCTAAGACAGACACAGCCACTAGGAGGCAACACAGTTCTTCCCTAGAGATGGGACACCACACAGTCCCCAGGTAAATGACACACCCTGCAGCCTGGTGGATAGTTCAAGAAAACTGTTTCTGGGAATGAAAAGAGACATACCACCTTCCACCTCATCCTACTACACTCCCCTATTCCACTGCCCATGGCTGCCCTGGCCTGATGAATGCCAAAGCAATGTTGTAAGAGAGAAGCAGGGTTGGCCAGGCGCCATGGTTCACGCCTGTAATCCCAGCACTTTGGGAGGCTAAGGAGGGCAGATCACAAGGTCAAGAGATCGAGACCATTGTGGCCAACATGGTAAAACCCCATCTCTACCAAAAATACAAAAATTAGCTGGGCGTGGTGGTGTACACCTATAGTCTCAGCTACTTGGGAGGCTGAGGCAGGAGAATCCCTTGAACCTGGGAGGTGGAGGTTGCAGTGAGCCAACATCGTGCCACTGTACTCCAACCTAGATGACAGAGTGAGACTCTGTCTCAAAAAAAAAAGAAAGAGAGAAAAGCAGGGCTTTATCCCTCAACTGAGCCACACGGTGGGTCATGAGAAACAGACACAGAGCCTCAATGGAGCCCCAAGTCAGCAAGGGCTGCACCTGCAGCAGCACTTCTGGAAGCTCCAGCACTGTGCTCAGTGCCCTCACTCCCCAGTGGCTAAGCCCCAGGAGATGGTTTTCTTCCCAATTACCACCTGAGACAAATGAGGCAGGACGCCACAGCGCTGGGAGCTGTAGACCCTGGCCACCAGCACAGAAGCAGACTCACAGCTCTGACACTTTTAACAAGTACACAGGAGCAGTGGACAGATTCAAACTCCCTCTTATCCTCATCTCTCACTAGCCGGAGCCATTGCTATGCAGGGTCAGCGTCTCAGACATAGATGGTGTTTCTTGAATCATTTGTCTTTCTGGGGCCTTCCAAGTTGGGTTATTTTGTCCTATCCTTTCTAGTGACTACATGCTGACACTTTCTTTCCCCTTTTCCTCTTGCTTTCTGCCAGCTTAATTTTCTCCAGGGTAGTCTTTGCATTTGTTGTACCCCTAACTCTCCAACCCCTATTCTTTGGTAGATTTTATTTGACAGATTCCATTTTACCTTCTGCACAGACATCTGATCATCCCCTCATATCTGATGTGTTCTCTCCTCCCAGGCCTGAGTGCCTGATCTTTCCCTCAAGAATCCTGCAGAAAGGCTATCTCCCCTGGCTACTCCCAAATAGAGTTCAAAGCTCCCCTTTTCTGCCACCTTGATACTCAAGAGAACTCATCAGCGGACCATGTGTCTGCGCCTCATCTTAGATAAGGAGTTTCCAGAGGCTGTGGTCAGGTCTTATCTCTCTTTATCATCCCAGTGTGCAACATGGGGCCTGGTTCATTGTAGGTACCAACACAGTTGGCTAAATGGATGGGTACACAAGGTAGACTGAATGAAGGACCATTTCACCAACTTCATTCGCCTCTGCTAGAGCAGCTGCCACCACCATCTGTTATAAAAGCTTCCAGTTGAAATGTTACTTCAGTTCCTTTCCAACACTTTCTGCCTACCCAAGCCAGGGATGCCTCCTTCACAGAGCTGGTCATCTGTGGGTAGCAGAAGGCAAGTGAATGCACCATGTCCCTCAAAGCTTTGAAGATATAGCTTGGGAGTCTTGCTGGGGTGGAGTGGTCCTGGCTCCATTCCCTGGCTGCCTCATGTGCCCAAGGGTCATACAAAGACCCAGAGTTCCAGACTGCAGAAAACCCCAATGGCCCTATCTCCTTCTTCTTGGCTGTCACTCACACCCCCACCTAAACCTCCTCCAGCTCCATGATTCTAAACACGGGATAGGCTGAAGCATTCTCTTCTAGTTCTACCGGTAAATATGACTGCCAGAAGATTTTTCCAAAAGCAGGCAGCGAGAGAAAAATCATAAAGACAGCAACGTCCCAGTTAGGGAATGAAAACCTGGATTTGCCACCAAATGAACCAAGACGCCCCTAGAGTCACCCCAGAAAATACAGCTGAAGTGTATCGAGGCGGCCGACAAGCACTTGCAGATGTCCCCTCTGCTTCCAGCCCTTTGAAATGACAGGGAGAGGTTAAAACTCAAGATCACAGTGCCGAGAAAGGATCATCACTGGGCCCCTTTTCTAAAATCCCGATGCTAGACATGTAACATTTATTTAATAAGAAAAAAAAAGAAACCACGACAACAACAAAAACCTGGCCAGCGCGGGGGCTCACGCCTATAATCCCAGCACTTTGGGACACCGAGGTCACCAGATCACTTGAGGTCAGAAGTTCGAGACCAGCCTGGCCAACACAATGAAATATCATCTCTACTAAAAATACAACAATTAGCCAGGGGGCGGGGGGGGCAGTGGTGGATGACTATAATTCCAGTTACTCAAGAGGCTGAGGCAGGAGGATTGCTTAAACCCAGGAGGTAGAGGTTGCAGTGAGCCAGGATCACACCACTGCATTCCAGCCTGGGCAGCAGAGCGAGACTCCGTCTCAAAAAAAAAAAAAAAAAAAATCTAATGGAAAAAAAGAAAAGAAAGTTTCAGGCACTAAAGACTTGAGCTGGTGGTTCACCCTTGTAACACCACAGGGCATATGAAAAGTCAGGTATTGCTTTGTAGTGATGTAAGAGGTTGGAATCACAGGAGCCTGGCATGTAAAGTGAACTGCAGAGTCAAATACATTATATCACAGCCATATGGGGAGATATTCTGAAACACTGATTGTTTTAGGAATTGTGAGTAACTTGAGAATGTGTACATGATACTATGTGCAGGGGCTGAATTGTGTCCCTCCAAAGTTACATCCACGTTCTAACCCCTGGTGCCTGTGAATATATGACTTTATTTGGAAATGGGGGCTCTGCAGATGTCACTGAGTGGAGGAACTTCAGATGAGATGATCTTCCATTTAGATTTGGCCCTAAATCCAATGACTGGTGTCCTTTTAAAAGTAAGTCGAGGGGCCCAGGCATGGTGGCTCACGCCTGTAATCCCAGCACTTTGGGAGGCCAACGTGGATGGATTGATTACTTGAGGTGAGGAGTTGGAGATCAGCCTGACCAACGTGGTAAAATCCTGTCTCTGTTAAAAATACAAAAATTAGCTGGGTGTGGTGGTGCATGCCTATGTCCCAGCTACTCAGGAGGCTGAGGTAGAAGAATCACTTGAAGCCAGAAGGTGGAGGTTGCAGTGAGCTGAAATCACGCCACTGCACTCCAGCCTGGGTGATAAAGTGAGACTCCGTCTCAATACATGCATACATACACACATACACACACACACACACACACACACACAGACACACACACACACACACACACGGAAATTTAGGACAAAGAGACAAGACACCTTGGGGCTCTGGAGAGAATGCCAGGTAAAGAGGGAAGCAGAGATTGCAGGGATGCATCTACAAGCCAAGAAATGTCAAGTATTGCTGGAAGCTGCCAGAAGCTAGAAGAGAGGTATGCAGTGAATTTTCCTTTGGGGTCTGCAGAAGGAACAAACCCTGCCAACACCATGGTTTGGACTTCTCTTCTGAACTGTGGGAGAACTCTCTGTTCTTTTAAGCCACCAAATCTGTAGTAATTAATGCAGCCTGAGGAAACCAATATACTATGATATGTAGAAGCAGCTTATATAATTCTTTACAGGATGATTTCAATTATATGGTATAAAGTGGATGGACAATGGGTGTCCATTACTTCTACAAAGAGAGAAAAGGTTATCAGAAACATACAAAAAGTCTGCCATCTCTTATCACTGATGGATTATCTAAGAGCAAAGCCTTGCTGCCATGTAGTAGTTCTTACTTTCATCAGACATTGGATATTCAAAATATTCCAGGGAGGTAAGTGCACAGTAGGACATTATTCTCATTTTATGGGCGACAACTCGAGTTGGAGTGTGATCAGGAAGCTGAGAGGTGGCTGAGTCTGAATAAGACTTTAGGTCAGCAGCACCCATTCATTTGGTTATTTACCTGGTATTACGGGCTGAATTCCGTTCCCTCCTAAATTCCTATGTTGAAGTCCTAACCTCCAACACTTCAGAATATGACTGCATTTGGAGGCAAGGTCTTTCAAGAAGTGATTAAGTTACATGAGTTTTTTGTTTGTTTGTTTGTTTGTTTTTGGAGACGGAGTTTTGCTCTTGTTGCCCAGGCTGGAGTACAATGATGCAATCTCAGCTCACCACAGCCTCTACCTCCCCAGTTCAAGTGATTCTCCTGCCTCAGCCTCTCGAGTAGCTGGGATTACAGGCATGCGCCACCGTGTCCGGCTAATTTTGTATTTTTAGTAGAGACAGGGTTTCACCATGTTAGCCAGGCTGGTCTTGAACTCCCAACATCAGGTGATCCACCCACCTCAGCCTCCTAAAGTACTGGGGTTACAGGTGTGAGCAATTGCACCTGACCTCTTTTTTTTTTTAGGGTGGGCCCTAATCTAATGTGAAGACACAGCAAGAAGATGCCATCCACAAGCCAAAAAAAAAAAAAAGCGGGGGCGGGGGTGCTGGGAGAAACTGGACCTGCTGAAACTTGTGCTTAAACTTCCAGCCTCCAGAACAGTGAGCAGATACATTTCTGTTGTTTAAGCCAGCTGGTCTGTGGTGTTTCCTTAGCAGCCACAGCCGACGAATACACTTAGGAAGGCTGGAACACACAGTCTCTGTGCCTGTTTCCCTTTTTCCTGTGGCATTTTCCCTGGGCTCAAACAAGAAGTGGGAAAATACATAATTTCCAGTTACAGGTTCCTCCTCCCCAGTGAGGTTACTTCTGAGCTAACAACAGCCAAGACTTTTGGCAAGCCTGTTTTTGGAAGAAGGTTCACCCTGCCTTGTGGAGAGAAAGAGTGGTCAAAGCCACATTCACCTGATGTGCCGCCTTCTTCTGGTTTCTCTTTCAAAGCCACCATGGGAAAGAGGGAGGGGACACCAGGCCTTGGGTTTCCTTTCTGGCCAAGGAGTTCTTTGGGACTTTTAAACAGGGGAAGCAAAGTTGTGGGAGACAGCGTGTTGTGCCTGGGGCACAGGCTCACAGAGAGAATTGGGTTCAGATACTGGTTCTGATCACTCCTGGGTGACCCCAGGCAAACCACTTTCCCAGGCTGAGACTCAATGTCCTCATCTGTAAAGTGGAATTACCCCCACCAGCCTCACTGGTGACTATGCATTTGCAATGCCAAACACTTAGATAGTGCCCACCACACAGTCCGTGTTTACTCAATATTTGTTATGTGTATTAATGAACAGGTTGCACCAATTTGGCTCCTTTTTCAACTGTACCTAAAGCTCATTGGGGTGGTTTGCCTCTTTTCCCTTGGGTTCCATGAGCCTGGAACTGGATTTTTGTGTGACTGCACAGTGCTTTCAGATATTGAATTTCTTTTCCTCCAACATTTAAGAATCAAGAGCTTTCACACAGAAATTCCAACCTCTGTCTCCTTTAGGTAAACTGGAAGAGGCAGCAATGCGGAAAGCACCTCCCTACATGGCAGTGCCTGGCTGCGGCTGGGTTGGGGGCTTCCCTTTGATGTGGCACATGGCCTCCAATGTGTGTGAGCCTCTCCTCACTGGCTGCACCGCTGCCCCACCCGCCTGGCTTCTTTTAGACGCTTGTACTTACGACTAAGTGCAGGAAGCGGGGGCAGGAACCAGACAGTGGGTTCAGCATGAATTGTGGATCAAGTAACCCAATCCTCCTCCACTCAGACTAAAGGGCTAAGACATGCTGAGGGCTGGGGACATTCAGACTTCAAGAGGAGCCAGGTTTAAGGCTAGCAGGTGAACAGGTTGGCCTAGTAATACTCTAACCTCAGCCGGGCGTGGTGGCTCATGCCTGTAATCCCAGCACTTTGGGAGGCTGAGGTGGGTGGATCACCTGAGGTCAGGAGTTCGAGACCAGCCTGACCAATATGGTGAAACCCTATCTTTAAAAAAGAAAAAAAAAGACTCCAACTTCAAAATTTCGCCAGCAGCTACTAAATAAAATATGATTACAAATCACACACACACAGCAGAACTACAGAGCAGGAACAAAGAGGCAAATGGATATTCATGTGTCTATATCTTCTTCAGCTCACTTAATACAGCTGGGATGTGTGAATTGAGGTAGAAACTGCAGTCCACCCTTTCACCAGAGTAAAACCATCAGAGAGGCCAGAAAATAAGGACTGACTCTAGCATGTCACTGCATTCAGTGTCCCAAATGAGGTCCACAGAAGCTGCTAAGGATGGGCACCATCCGTCTGGAAACCCTAGCCATGGCTGGATGGCTTCCTCAAAAGTGAAGGAGTGGGAGGAGACTGGAAGCAAGCAATACTAGTTTATTTTTCCTTAGAAAATGGAACAAATTAGCCGGCACATCCTGTCTGAGATTCAGGGAAAGGTCCCAATCGTATGGTTGGAAAAAAAAAAAACAACCCTCTGATACTGCAATTTCACAGAGCAGATCGATATTGCAGCTTAAATGGGAATTTATTGCCTTCGGAAATGCAGATGAGGCTATGCACTGTGTTTTATCCTGCCTTCCACCCAACTACTCAGCCAACTTCCTGTGACCCTGGCTGCTCCAGCCTGTTACCTCTTCAGGTAACGGAGAGTGCTCCGTGCAGAGCCTGCCTGTCACCTGGCTCACTCCACGTGTTGCCATAGAAACCACTATGTGAACATGCCCTTCATCTATATGGACTAGCCAACATCGCTTCTTCCCTATCCCTATCTCCCTTTACTGACTCATTCCCTACTTCCCCCTCTCACCAAATTCTCCTATTCTGGGTACTGCCTAGACCAACGACCCAGTAAGCATGGACTAAAGTTGATCAGATGAGCTGCAAGATCAAACCCCAGACCTCAGGACAGGGATGGGGCTGTGGTTTTCCATTCAGGCAGCTGTATCCGTTTTCCTGGAGGGATGCCTCCACTTCCACATCCTCCCCAGCCTTCCAAGAGGCACATAAAAATTCAATCCCTGCTTTCTCTTTACTTTTATCTCTGCTGTGTGCTCTGGGGAGTTTTTACAAAACAAACGAACATGAACTTCAAGGTATGAGAGTGTAAATCACTGCAAAGTCTCCCAAGCCTCCAAATGCTACGAAGCTACTTAGCCAAGGACCAAAGAAAACCCTGATAGGTGATTACTCTTATTAAATAAACATTATCCTGCCTTTGCATTGCTTCCTAGTTGACAGAGCATTTTCACATCTATCACTGCCATCGAATCCCCCTGACAGCCCACACAGGAAGCAGGGCGAGTACCACACATACCTCCATTTAGGGTGGAACCATTTTTTAAAATGCAGAAACACACACACACACACACACATACACACACACACACACAGAGAGAGAGAGAGAGAGAGAGAGAGAGAGAGCGCTCAACAGCACCCAGAATCAAAACTAGCTAGGATTTTGTCACATTTTCGTTAATTATTTTTCACGCTGGTACCTTTCAGATAAGGCAAAGAAGGATGCTTTATCCACTTCAATTGCATTGCCTGCTCACCCCCCGCCATGCCCCGTGACTCCCAGGTAATTATTTTCTTCAGTTTGTTTTACAACCTGAACGTCTATTTTTTAATACTTTCATAGACACATTTCTAGCTATGATACATAAATAATATTGGTTTACATGAGCTTTTAAAGTGCACAGAAGGGCTGGGCGCGGTGGATCATGCCTGTAATCCCAGCACTTTGGGAAGCCAAGGCGGGTGGATCACAAGGTCAAGAGATCGAGACCATCCTGGCCAACATAGTGAAACCCAGTCTCTACCTAAATATACAAAAATTAGCTGGGCGTGGTGGTGGGCACCTGTAATACCAGCTACTTGGGAGGCTGAGGCAGGAGAATTGCTTGAACCCAGGAGGCGGAGGTTGTGGTGAGCCAAGATGGCACCACTGCACTCCAGCCTGGTGTCAGAGCTAGATTCCGTCTCAAAAAAAAAATAAATAAAATAAACTATAAATAAAGTACACACAAGTTCAGGTGCAGTGGCTCATGTCTATAATCCTGGCACTTTGGGAGGCTAAGGTGGGTAGATTGCTGGAGTGCAGGAGTTCAGGACCAGCCTGGGCAACATGGAGAAACCCCATCTCTATAAAAAATTAGCCGAGCATGGTGGTGGGCATCTGTAGTCCTAGCTACTCAAGAGGCTGAGGTGGGAGGATGGCTTCAGCCGGAAAGTTGAGGCTGCAGCAAACCGTGATCGTGCCACTGCACCCTAGCCTGGGTGACATATGAAACCCTGTCTCAAAAAGTAAGTAAATAAATAAAAATAAAGTGCACAAAAATTGTATTATTACCATACTATCAAGGAACACCTTGCTCTTTTAAAAATACTCACCTGCGGCATGGTATTCCATCAAAGGATTTGTCAAATCCCCTACAGATAGACATTTAGATGGTTTGTTAATTTTTCATCATTATCAACAATGAGGATATGAATGAGCCTAATCGCATCCTCTTCTACATGGGGCAAGGTGTTCTATGGTGTGAGAAGTGTGCTGCCGACTTGGTTTACTTTCACCTACCTACTGGAAAAAGTGCACATCCCGTCATGGACTCGTGGTTCACCACATTTCCCCTTCTGCAAACTGCCCAGGTAAGTCTTTGTTAAGAACAAACATGCCGCATTCAGAGGTAACAAACACAGCTTTCCGAGACACAACAAATCATTTCCCTTGTCCTGCTCATCACTGCTGACTGTTCTTTTCACGGCTGCCAGAGGGAATATTTACTTTTCCCTAGCATGGTGCTTAGCCCAATAAGAGATACATCATTTTCCAGAGCATCCCCAAGGATGTCAGACTGACCTATTCCTGACTCAGCCTTCAGGGCTGCCACAGAAGAACCAATCAGTGCCCAGCTCTACACCCACAGCGCATTCACTTTGGCTGGTTTCCTGCTGCCAAAGCTTCCAGGGGAAGGGAGGTTCCCCCACCCCATTCTTTCCACACTAGTTATTCCCCACATCCATTCTCAGAGGGCACTCCTTTGCTATCCCTTCACCCTTGTCTCCTGGACATAATTTAAACACAAGCCACAGACAGACAAAGACACCAATTGCCCTCTTGTTGTCCTCCCAAAACTGGTGGGGTTCGGTGGTTTATGGGAAAGGGCACAGGTTTGTACTCATCAGCCGTGTGACTATGGGTAAGTTACTTACCCACTCTGAGCCTCAGCTTTCTTTCCTGTTAAGATGAGGGTTGTTCTAAGAATTAGAAAAAATATACATGAAGCGACTGAAAAATATCAGACACTCAATTCCTGGCAAGCAGCAAGCCAGGAGGATCTTGTTAAACATCAATACAGCAAACAAGGATCCGCTCTGTGGAGACAGGGAAGATGTGGTCCAACCTCTAACAGTGAGGCCTGAATGGGGAGACAAAATGAGGATACACACAGACCAAAGCTGCGATCATCTATAAATGACTGACGAATTCCGTAGACTGGAACTGAAATCTTCATGGAGAAGGCGGAATGTGAAGTTGGGTCTGCCCCACCTCCAGGAGACATTTGGCAAGGTTTTAGAGACATTGTTAGTTGTCACAGCTTAGGGGACAGGGATGCTACTAGTGTCTAATGGATAGACCTCAGAGGTGCTGGCTAACATCCTATAATGCAACGAAGGGTTCACCAGTCCAAAAGGCCAGCAGTATCAAGGTCAGGCAACCCTGAGTGGAGCCATGAAGAAAAAAGGGCATTCCAGGCAGGCTGGCCACACAGGGACAGCAGGGAGCAGAAGTAAGGGTTTCACTTTCTTGAGATGGTAAGGACATTTATCTGGCTTAAACCAAGGCTGCCAGCTAGGGCATATTGGGTGGGAGAGGGGAGGACAGGCAAGGTGTGTACAGGTAAATAGTCAGGATCCCTATTATATAGGGATTACATATTACTCTATTACCTGAGGCCAGTGGACGGCTACCTGTATTCCTTGCTGGGCCACAAGGCTGGGCTCTCTGCAAAGGCAGGACTCACAGAATCAAAGGTGGTTAACTGGAAAACACCATCCAGACCAAGAGTCTTACACTTTCTACCACCAGATCTTCATGGTGCACCCACCCCTCCAGCCCGCCAAGCATCACATGTTCTGACAACTGCCATCTTCTAAACCAGAGGCATTTCCAAGTAAGATGTATATAAGGGCAGCTTGGTAGCAAAAAATCTGTCTCCAAAATGCAGTTATTAAGTACTAATTAATATGATTCCCATTTTTTTTACTAATCATAAATGTCACTGCCAAGCCAAGCCTCTGACCACCACAGTGGGTGTTGCTATGAAGTTGGAATGAGTCCAGTCAAACGCAAAGACATCAGGCATTTTTAATTAATACTGAAAATAGCCTCAGAGTCACCCCTCACCAATATGTTCGTCAAGACCTTACTTTGGAAATCTTTGATTTGGTCCAACTACTTCATTGCATAAAAGATAAAAGAGACTATCAATAAAAACTAACTGATCTATTCCTGCATCGTGTGCCAGGCACTGTGCTAGACATGACACATATCATCTCATTAAATTCTCCCAACCACCCAAGGAAGTAGGTACTATTAGCAATCCCATGTACTTGACTTTCAGAAATGTCATGGTCACAAAGTTAAGAAAGGTGAGAATCGGGATTTGAACCCATATCTCTCTGAATCCAGAGCCCATGTTCTTGCCCACAAGGCAATGGATGGTTCCCTTGCAGAGGACACTTAGCTGGTGTCACTGTCAGCCTTGGACCCAACTCCCTGATCTTCAGTCAAGCACTTAGGCTGATGCACCTCAAATGCAACAGTTTAAAGGGCCCCTGAGTTATGCATGGCCCAATAAATTCTACCCTTAAGAGGCAGTTTAACTTTAAAAAACAAAAAAAACAAAAAACACTTTTCTCTTATCTCCTGTTAAAAAATAATGAGCACAGCTGAGCTAGAGATGTCTGTGAATACAGACAAAACAGTTACCCATCACAGAAGCAAATAAATATGTAAATGGTTGCCCGTTCCTCTGCTCACTCTACCTTCATCTCTGCAGCAGGGGAGAGTGGCATCAACAGCATTTTTCAAGAAGTGGTTTAGGATTATGTGGTGGAATTATTATTTATCTATTCAAAATATGAGGCTTGCTAATTAGGTCATAATGGTACTCATTTATCATGTGAATTTGGAGCATATATTGTATTGATCTACAATGTTGTCTGCAGGCACAATGTGCTTATTAATACCAGCTTAGCTGTGCCGCGCTGTTCTCACGAACCTTCAACCTCCTGGAAACCAATTTAAGTGATCCAGGCTGACTGCAGATGAGGGGCATGTTGCTATTACACTGTTTCCATTAGGGTTGCTAGGCTTGAATGCTTCACCTTCAGAATCTTTCCCTTGGATTTTGTCCAGAGTTCCCAGACTGCAGAGGATCTGCTAATTCCGAAGAGAGGTTACAGATAAAATGAACTCATGGGATTATGTCATTAGAAGTTGGTTGGGTAAAAACTGAACTGGTAGCCATGTGAATTGAGCCCTACATTTGAAAAGGTGTTCAGGTAGGCCAAGGATATTAAATGTTCTGGCTACCCTAGCAGGTGTCAGAGATGTCCCTTATTTATATTCACAAACAGTGACAGAATGGTCCATCACAAATCCGTTTCCTGGTCAACCTCAGTTCAGGTTGCTGGCCAGTGACAACTGAGGCTTAGCATGGCTAAGTTATGTTCCATGGACCTCTTCCTAATATCTATGCTGAATTCTGGCCCTGCCATTTGGTGGTTGTAGGGCTATGGGTAACTGTATTAGGCTGTTCTTGCATTGCTATAAACAAATAATTGAGACTGGGTAATTTATAAACAAAAGAGGTTCAGACTGGGCATGATGGCTCACACCTATAATCCCAGCACTTTGGGAGGCTGAGGAGGGCAGTTCACTCAAGGCCAAAAGTTTGAGACCCGTCTGGCCAACATGGCAAAAACCGGCCCCTACTAAAAACACAAAAATTAGGCAGGTATAGTGGCACATGCCTGTAATCCCAGCCACTCAGAAGGTTGAGGCATGAGAATCACTTGAACTCAGGAGGCAGAGGTTACTGTGAGCCAAGATCACACCACTGCACTCCAGACTGGGTGACCCAGGCTGTCTCAAAAAAGAAACAAAAGAAGGAAGGAAGGGAGGGAGGGAGGGAGGAAAGGAAGGAGGAAGGGAAAGGAGAGAGAGAGAGAAAGTTGGTTTAATTGGCTCATAGTTCTGAAGGCTTTACAAAAAGCATGGTGCAGGCATCTACTCAGCTTCTGGGTGGGCCTCAGAAAGCTTTCCATCATGGCGGAAGGTGAAGGAAGAGCAGGCATGTCACATGGTAAAAGCAGAGGCAAGTATGAGAGAGTGGCAGGAGGTGCCACACACTTTTAAACAAGCATGTCTCAAGAGAACTCACTATCGTAGAGACTGCATGAAGGATCCGCCCCCATGATCCAAACACCTCCCACAGGGCCCCACCTCCAGCACTGGGGATTACAACTCAGCGTGAGATTTGGGCAGGGACAAATATCCAAACTGTATCAGTAACTTACTTTACTTCTCTGTACCCTGGCCTCAGTTGTGAAATAGGAACAACAGGATCTACCTTGTGGGGTCGTTATGAGGTCTACCTAAGACAGTAGATAGGAAATACCTGGTGCATAGTGGGCACTCAGGCTTTTATGGCTCAACCTCATCCTTCTGAGACAGGTCAGCATGCTGCCTGCCGCACACATTCGTGAAGGCCAATTAGCATAGAGCACAGGACTCAATGTACACAGATTCATGTGCACACATGAACTGGGTTATACGGAAGGAACGTCTTACCCTGAAGGAATGATGCTAGCAGGTCCTTGGGAGCTAGAGTGTTGGCAGTGTTGATCCATGAGATAACTCCAAGAAATAATTCCATGGTTGGGTACTTTTGGAAAATGCCAGACACAATATCCCACTTAGGGATTTCTTTTTTCTTTTTCCTTTTTTTTTTTTTTTTTTTTGAGATGAAGTCTCAGTCTACTGCCTAGGCTGGAGTGCAGTGGCGCGATTTGGCTCACTGCAACCTTCACCTCCCAGGTTCAAGCAATTCTCCTACCTCAGCCTCCTGAGTAGCTGGGATTACAGGCACTTACCACCACACCCGACAGACTCTCACTCTGTTGCCCAGGCTGGAGTGTGGTGGCACAATCTTGGCTCACTGCAACCTCCGCCTCCCAGGTTCAAGCGATTCTCCTGGCTCAGCCTCCTGAGTAATTGGGATTACAAAAGTGTTCCTCCATGCCCAGCTAATTTTGGATTTTTAGTAGAGATGGGGTTTCACCATGCTGGCCAGGCTGGTCTCAAACTCCTGGCCTCAAGTGATCCACCTGCCTCAGCCTCTCAAAGTCCTGGAATTACAGGCGTGAGCCACTGCGCCCAGCCCCACTCAGGGATTTCTAAAGCACCCAAGACTTGTGGCAGTTCCAAAGCAAAAGAAAGCTGTTTGACTTCATTTCACGTGGGGTTTTTCATACTTTTTCAATCACTGTTTTGTGGGATGGTTGGGTGATGGCATGAAGGAGTTTATTATTTTAAACACTGGGGGTAATGAGAAGAGTCAGAATGGGAACAGAAGGCAGGAAGAAGGAAAGCAAGGTCAGAATTGTTGCCACCCCTCAAGGCTTAGGGGCCAGAAATAACAACTCTCCAGAATCTTCCCAAACCACAGCCATGGGGAAAGGGCAAAAAGCCAGTAATGAATCTTTCAAGAATCAAAATGCACAGAACTGGAATGCAGAGGCACGATTTTTCCCAGACATTTCCCTGGACTTCTGGCTTTGATCTGAAAGACCAGGGACAAGCCACAGCAAAACTTTGTGCTTATTAAACTTTGTGTATCAATGATTCATATAGAAAAGTCAAGAGGCTGCATCTCCAGACTGAGTCAAAAGAAGGTGGATGCTCAGTTATGCCAAGTGTCCACCAAACATCGCTCTCCTTTCCCTGCTCCTACAACAGTGAGAAAGAGAAGGAGGGAGACAGAGAGGGAAAGAGGGAAAGTGGAGAGAAGAAAGGTGTTAAGAGTAGAGAACCAGGGACATGAGAGTAACCAGGAGAAAAACCTAGAGGCAGGGGAACTGGAAGAAGTCATTAGCGTTTTACCCCCTTTAATACCCTCATGGTACCAGGCAGAGGATGTATGCCTCCTGGGTCCCCAGAAAGCTGGCAGCACCCACCACCAGCTTGCCAACTCTGAGCTATTCTTCCTGCTGCAGATCAAAAGGCAGAACTTCCCAGCATGAGGGGGGGTTCCCAAGAGCAAGTTAAACATAACTGCAACTGAATGAGCCCAAGAGGGAATGAATGATTCCATTTCTCTCTGAGGTCCCTGACAGATGCCCAATGTGGCTGCAGCTACCTTCAGCTGAAAGGCTGGGCTCAGGCTTGCAAAAACCACACTGCTGCCTCCTCCATGAGATGAGAAGGGGGCCTACAAGAGCTCCCTTGAACAAAAATATTGTATCTCATTCCCCACACCACTGTTAAGATGATATGTAAAATTCCCTCAGAGCTTGAGACCTTCGGATGAAGAAATCACTTCCTTCAGACATGCAAATGTTGCAGGCCCTAGGGAGTGAGAATCAATGATTGAGTGGCCTAAGACACGACAGGAAAAACAAGATTAGGAAAACTCGATTTATACAGGAACTGATAAAAGTACTTATTAATATCATTAATGCTTATTAATAACTAATGACAACAGGCACTGCACATTAAGGAGACCATCTGTAACACTTCACACATCTTAAAATTGCAATCGTGAGGACTGTACAATGCATTGCAATGTATCCCTCTACCTTCTGGAAGCTTCTCAGGATCTCCCTCTTCAGTTTCCATAAGATGCTGATGTTTTAATTTTGCCTTGTAGGAGGTAACATGCAGATGAACAAGATTTTTTTCCCCAGTGTCTGGCTGCCCATCCAAATGTCTGATGTCCTTCTGATTTTGTCTCCATTCCTGTTATGCTTGATCCAAAATTATCCAGGTTGCTATGTATGCATGTGTATGTGTATGTATACATATATGTTATATATACTTGGAAATCAGAAAGAGGGAAGAAGGAACAAAGCCAGATTTTCTCAGCTTCCAGTTCTTTCAACTAGAATAGACATTTAAGAACCCACACCCAAGCAGAACTGGACCATTTTATCCCTTGATGCAGAAAATAGATTTGGGCTGGGCATGGTGGCTCATGCCTGTAATCTCAGCACTTTGGGAGTCTGAGGCAGGAGGACTGCTAGAGCCCAGGAGTTCGAGGCCAGCCTGGGCAACAGAGCAAGACTTCCTCTTAGTTTTTTCCAAAAGAAAAGGAAATGGACTTGGGCTGGGGATGGTGGCTCATGCCTGTAATGCCAGTACTTTGGAAGGCCGAGACAGAAGGATTGCTGGAATTTGGGAGTTCGAGACCAACCTAGGCAACAGAGCAAAACCTCATCTCAATTTTTTAAAAAAGAAAAACTGTACTCAGGCTGGAAATGGTGGCTCATGCCTTAATCCCATTACTCTGGGAAGCTGAGACAGGAGGATCGCTTGAGCCCAGGAGTTCGAGACCAACCTGGGCAATCACAGTAAGGCCCTGTCTCAACTAAAAAAAAAAAAAAAGAAAATGGACTTGGCCTTCTTAGGCCATAGGGAAGATGAATCATCACTGCAGGAGGTGCCAGAAAATGAAAAAGGAGAGCTAAAGTGAGTTGAAGTTTCCAGATAAAAGGTAAATAAAGGTAAAATTTAATGAGCATATACCAGGGGCCAAACACTAGACAAGGCGCTATTTTAATCAGTATCTCATTTATCTTCTCAAAATAAAAACCCCAAAACATTATGAAACTCATTATTTTATCCTCAAAATGGGGAGGGGAAGTCACTTGCCCAGGGTCACGTGGCCGGGAAGCCACAGAGGTGAGAAGCGAACTCAGACCTCTGACTCTGAGGTGATGCTCCCACCTCTGTACACAGAGCCCCTCATGACCTTGTACCTGGGAGTGCCTTAAAACAAGCCAAAACCCTGGATGGGCTTAAACTGCTGCATTCACTCAACAAGCACCACGTAAGGTCCTCTCCTCTCTGGGCTGTAAGGTGCCCAAAAGTGATGTATGGATAGGAAGAAAAAACACAACGTCACCTGGAACCTAACTAAAAGTCCATGGGCTTCTGAGTCCTGAACAATTCCTCTATCACAAGGTATTTACTGCAGCTTGTTGATCTTCGACAAATCACCTAGCCATCGTGTGCCTCAGTTTCCTCATCTATAAAATGGGGAAATAACGATACCTACGTCTTTTGGGTTGTTGTGTGAACTAACAAATCGTAAATATAAAGCACTATGAACAGTGTTGGGCACGCAGTCAACTCCATGTAAGTTTAGCTACACTGCATTATTGCTCTTATTAGGTAAACATACATCATCGAAGCATATGTACACACACACACAGTCACACTTTTTCTTTTTCTCTTCTCTCACACAAAAAAATGGTTATTGAGACACATTTTCCAACAAGAGACAGTAGACTTGGCAAAGGAGCCTCTTAATGCAGACTCCTTTATTTTCCATCTTTTGCTGTCCTTTATAAATAGATTCACCAAATTGATGCTTAATAGTTTAATATCGGGTTCATATTAATTTCACCCTGTCTGAACTTCAAAGGGACACAGTGTTCTGACTGTTAATGAAATGAATTTCCGTTGCAAGTTTCCAAGGGATCAGAGCTGGGGAAAAAAATTCCCAGCTGATCTAAAAAGACAAACATCTCCTTGGTGCTCTTTTAAAGCTATTTGGGTTTTACAGAGCTTTCGCCCCAAGCAGGGGAAATCCAACAGCCTTCGCCCGGCGAGCACAAGGTCCCACAGACACTAGATGGCACTAGAACATGCTCGAAACAAAGACCACCCAACACCTCAGTGCCTCTGGTCTTTCGCCCAGCCCACCCCAGGCCCCAGGTGGGCTCAATGAGGCAAGATGTGTGATACAGATGATACAAACTGGAATAAACCATGCAAACGTTAGTAATTATACACAGGAGTCAAAAAAGCAATGTTATATGCTTGGACAAAATACACCCAGGTATTCTTTTCTGGATTTCAAAATGCAAATCATTACAATCATTCAGTACTTAACACTACTGAGCTGTACATTTAAAAATGGCTAAGACAATAGGTTTTATGTTAGGTATATTTCGCCAGAATTTTTTTAAAAAGCAAAGCATCCCCAATAATAAAAGTAGTATTTTCATTCCTAAGAAATAAACACAATAATGTAGTCAGTTACCATCTCACTGTGGTCTGATGTGTTCCAGCCCCAAGGCAACAGAACAGTCGGTATTTTACAAATTGGCTGGTTCCAGGCCACTGCCATGGAGCTCATACCTCTGTTCCTTTCAAAAACATCGCTTTATATAAATACCAACCTCCGTATCTTTGAGAAGGCTCTGAAGCAGGTTGTTCTCACAGAAAGAAAGGTCCTATGCCCCACACCAGCTCTGGGATGTGTCTGCTGCTGCCTTGAGCCTCACCATCTGCAATTAATTTGTGTGGAAAGACAAGACGGCCCATTCAAGCACAGATTACTGGTGGTTTGAGAGCTGGTGGCGTGAGAGCTGGGGAAAGGCAGAGAAAGCCTCTCGAGTGTCCTCATGCCAAGGTGGATAAAGCTGCTCTGCTGGCTGGCCACCCTTTGAGCCAACTGCGCAGCTCAGCCTGGATTCCAGCCGCAAGTCAGGTGGGGACTCCTGAGATGCCAGGGCTGTGAGGGGCACCAGGTCTCTACCCTGGCCACCAGCAGAGTGGGATAAAGACGCTGGATCCTGAGAATGGGAGGCAGTCCATGAAAGAGGCCATGGGCACTGGACTTGGACTGAAAGAGGCCTGGGGCTGAATTCCAGATTCCGGAGCTGGCTCCTTCCAGAAGAGTGAACCTGGGCAGCTCTCTCAGCCTCAACTTCTACCATTGCCAAGTGGGGATGGTAATGATCATCGCTCCTGAACTAGTTGCTGTGAGTATTATGTGGGCTGATCTGTAAGAAGAACCAAATATGAACACAGTGCCTGGATGAAGCCTGAATGACTTGCACGAAGCAGGAGCTCAGAGTGGGGTTGAGGAGAACAGAGGAGCTGGCAGGGCCCCAAGGGGAAACTCGGAGTCATCACCATCTGGACTGAAGTGGTCACTGCTTTGTGGATAAAACTGGCGCCAGCTTGCCCCAGCCCTGCAAGTCATTCAGGCTTCATCTGGGCAAGGAAGCACTCCCTCCAGCCTCCTGCCCTCCAAGCCTCCTTCCAAACCCTTTGATGGCCTCTCACTGCCCTGAGGATCAAGGCTGGGATCTTAATACCGTTTTTAAAATCCAGCCCCTTCTACCTTACATGGACACATCCAGTGTGCAGGTTTGTGCACACTCCCCCTCTTCATTTGTGAGTTCTATCCCGTGAGCCCCATTCTCTTTACCTTATGCCCTCACAAATGCTGCTCCCTACACGGGGAAGACTTCTCTGCAGGCTCCTATCCCCCTTCAGGCCTCAGCCAAATGCCCCTTCCTCAGGGAAGCCCATCTTGCTCCTATCGTGCCCTACACTTTTCCTTGACGAATCAGCACGCTTGAAATAGCCTGTTCAACGCCTGTCTCACAACTCGGCAGTGAACTGTAAGCACAGGGTCTCAGCTGATAAAAGCTAGCCATTACTGTTAGTATCCATTCAACAAGTAATGACTGAACCCCTCCTGATTTCCAAGCACCACTATGGGGGCTGAGGATACTGCAGTGAACAACAAACAAAACATCGAAGTTCCCTCCTGGAGCTTACGTCTTACGGAGGGAGCCCAGCACACAAGAATGACTATAACGACACTGTATACCCAATGGTGATAAATACTGTAAAGAAAAATATAGGCCGGGCGCGGTGGCTCACCCCTATAATCCCAGCACTTTGGGAGGCCGAGGTGGGTGGATCATGAGGTCAAGAGATCGAGACCATCCTGGTCAACAAGGTGAAACCCCGTCTCTACTAAAAATACAAAAATTAGCTGGGCATGATGGTGCGTGCCTGTAGTCCCAGCTACTCAGGAGACTGAGGCAGGAGAATTGCTTGAACCCAAGAGGCAGAGGTTGCAATGAGCCAAGATCGTGCCATTGCACTCCAGTCTGGGCAACAACAGTGAAACTCCGTCTCAAAAAAAAAAATTAAAAAAAAATAAAAATAAAAATATAGTAGGGAAGGGAAAAAATGCAGTTTGATAGAGGGTGGTCAGGGAAGGTCTCACTGAGCAAAAACCCAGAGAAGGCAGGCAGACTGGGGAGAGTGCTGGGTGGTGAACATTCCAGGCAGGTTTTAGGGCCAAGAAGGAGGCTTGGGGCAGCTGGGATGCTTCCTTCCATATGTTCTGACTGCCTCACGGCAATGGCCAATTGCATGGCCTCTCTGTGCCCTAGGTGAGGAAATACACAAAACAACCTAAGTTTTGCCTGTGGCTCCTGGGAAGGGACCTGGCACAAAGGACGATTTATAAAATCTGAGCCCAGAACATCCCTTGCGGTCCCAGCAAGGTTGGATTTGATACTGGCTCACCTCCTCTGAACAAAGTCTGGGACATGATCAATCCTAGTTCCTTGTTTGGCTTCCAGACTGGTCTTCCAGGTGGGCACAGGCTACGGGGGACGAAGGCGGTGTGGTTGATTTCACAGGGAATCCCAGACCGCAGACCTCTTGCTCAATGTTAGAATCAGCAAAACACCAGGTCCTACCTGCAGCAGCCTCTGCCATCGACATTTGCAAGCCATATCCTTTGGTTTTCAGTTTTTGTTTGAGAAAAGACTTAGAAGAGGACTAATAGTGTTCTGCTCAGAAGCAGGCAGAGAACAAATGCCATATGCTCTTCTAACCTAGCCTTCCCACACGATGAGAGGGACATTTCTATCTGGGAAGGTCTATTAAATCTCTCGAGCTAGAGGCAGGGGCTGGTTCCCTCATCATTATTCCTCTCTGCTCCCCAAACATCATATCTAGTATTGAGACCTGTACTTCTACTTCCTTAACATCTCTTGACTCTGTCCACTTCCCACCATCTTACAGGGAAAGCCACCAGCATCCCTCAAGTAGAATAAAAAGGTAGCATCCCAGCCGGGGTCTCTCTACTAACCTTGACCTCTGCTCACCACTGTTCCACCGATGCTAACACAGTTTTTCTTTTTATTTCCTTTTTTTTCTTGAGACAGAGTCTCACTCTGTCACGTAGACTAGAGTACAGTGGCATGATCTCAGTTCACTGCAACCTCGGCCTCCCGGGTTCAAGTGATTCTCCTACCTCAACCTCCTGAGTAGCTGAGACTACAGGTGTCTGCTATCACACCCAGCTAATTTTTGTATTTTTAGCAGAGATGGGGTTTCACCATGTTGCCCAGGCTGGTCTTGAACTCCTGACCTCAGTCAATCCACCCACCTCAGTCTCCCAAAGTGTTGGGATTACAGGCATGAGCCACCGTGCCTAGAGTGGTTTTTCTGATTAAAAATTGGATAGTAGTTCTGCCCTTCGGGCTCGCCTCTGCTATCAAGATAAAGTCCAACTTTCCAGGTGCATGGGCTTCTATAGTCTTATGATGGCACCCTCTGGCATTTCTACCCATGGGTCCCAGGGGAGCATCTGTGCACGGTGGTTCAGTAAGCTTCACTTGTTGAAGCACTCAGCACAAGGCTGGGCAGAGGAAGCTGCTGTTAAATGCGTGAGATGGACCAACATTCTCCAGCTAGCAGGAGGCAGAGGAGCTCCCTGTCCCTGGGCCAGACCCCTATGGGTAGGGTATTTATACAGATGCTGATTAATTGTTTGCCTACACTTCTGTACTACCAATGAACAGAAGTTAATTCTTCATCTTTCAGTTCCCATTCTGAGTTTAATTGCTCTACATATCTTTTGTTTTTCGTTTTTGTTTTTTTTCTTTAGCTTGTCGCCAGGCTGAAATACAGTGGCCTGATCTTGGCTCACTGCAACCCCTGCCTCTGGGTTCTGAGCGATTCTCCTGCCTCAGACTCCCAAGTAGCTGGGATTACAGGTATGTGCCACCACACCCAGCTAATTTTTTTTATTTTTAGTAGAGACAGGGGTTCACCACGTTGACCAGGATGGTTTCGATCTGCCCACTTTGGATTCCCAAAGTGCTGGGATTACAGGAGTGAGCCACCTTCCCGGCTTGCTCTACATGTCTTAAAAATAAATAAACTCTATCATATGCCACAGGTGGGTTATGAACCTCCTGGCCTCAGATCAGTGAGTGTGGGGTAGCTCCCGCATCCTCAGCTTACATTCACCAGGAAGAGGCTGCTTTGGGGAAACAGCTGGGGAAATTCCCAACATACTCCTTTGGAAGGCCATTAAAATACCTCAACCAGTGGACCTTTGACCCAGGGAAAGTAAAGGCAAGTGCCTATTTTGGGTACCTGCAGAAGAACAAAAAAATACAATACTAGGAAACAGAACAGTGATTCAGAGCATGAGCTTTGGAATCAAATTCTTCCAAGCTGTGTGATCTTGGGCAGGTCACTTAACCTCTCTGAGCCCCTACACCCTAAACTGTAAAGGGAAGATAATAACAGAGTGAATGACAGGAAGAAGATCTGAGGAGCAAGTGAGATAACCTAAATCAAAAACTGAGCATGGTGATTCAGACACGGTGAGAACTCTACCCAGGTTCACTAGCATTATAGCTACTGTTACTTCTACTCAACTTCTGTTACTTCTGATGTAGGAGCAAAAACTGTTGTCAAAGCCTCTATATCACAACAATCAGACTAACCCAGCAGCGTCAAGCATTTATCGAGTAACTACTGCGTTCCAACCCTGTTCTAAGAAGTCCACGAATATTAATCACTTCATCCAAAAAATAACCTAACAGGCCAGAACTATTTTACCCCAATTTTACAGATGGGGAAACTGAGAGACAGAGAGATTTAGGCAGCCAGCGTAGGATTAAAAAGCATGTACTATATAAATTCAAATATATAAGTGAAAAACACCTTCCTCTTGAGTACTGTTTTATTTTCTGATTCTAACTTTCACAAGACACTATTCATAACTGATAATCCTTCAAATCCCTGTGTAACCCCAAATGCATAGGCAGATCTGTAGTTTTATTATATTAATACTTCATTATATAAATAAACAATAAAATACTTTTTTTTTTTTTTTTTTTTAAGATGGAGTCTCGCTCTGTTGCCCAGGGTGGAGTGCAGTGGTGCGATCTTAGCTCACTGCATCTTCCGCCTCCTGGGTTCAAGTGATTCTCCTGCTTCAGCCTCCCGAGTAGCTGGGCCTACAGACATGCACCACTGTGCCCCACTGATTTTGTATTTTAAAGTAGAGATGGGGTTTCACCATGCTGGCCAGGATGGCCTTGATCTCTTGACCTCACCATTTGCCTACCTTGGCCTCCCAAAGTGCTAGGATTACAGGTGTGAGCCACCACGCCCGGCCAAGACACTTCTTAAAACCTGTATCTTTAGCTTCTAACAGTCAAATTTTTTTTCAGTCTTCTATATTAAGACTGCAAGATCAAGTGTTCAAGAATACAAGTGTTGTTAATTTTTTAATGTGTATCTTTCTTTCAAAACACAACAGTAATGTACTCAGCGTAAAAAAATGAAAAATGGGCAAAACCAGACATTAAATTCTCTACAATCCACCACCAGGGATGACCACTGCTCACATTTTGTGGAATTTTCCTCTCGGGCTGATCCTACACAATGTATTCACACAGTTGAGTTCACAGGACATACTCGCTCAGCAAGGGGTTTAATCCTGGCTGATTACACGTGTTCTAATTATTCAGCCATTCAAGACACTCATTGGGTTTTACAATGTAGGTTCTCTGCAGATTATAACTCCACAGAGTTTTTTCTTCCTTCAGTAGAAATTAAAAAGGAAATTAAAGTCGCAGACATGCCAAATAACACCAGGAACACTGGAGTTCCCGGAGACTAAAAATCAAAGGGCAACTTAGACTACCCAGCATCTCATTATTGCATATGCGAATGAGCGTCCACTGAAAACCCAAACAAGGCTGGAAGTCCTGGTGGATGATCCCGGCTCTGCTGCCCCAGACGCACAGCCAACAACTGGTTTCTTCTGGGGACCAGCCTCCCGACCCTGAGACCACACTGAGGGCCAATCCTCAACCCCTTCCCTGCATGCTGGGATTGGCTTAAATGGGGCTGGCAGGAATCCTGGTGATAACTTATTCTCTTTAGTAAGAGATCTGAGCATTTTGATTACATTAGGAATGATTACAGTGGTATCAAATAAACCCTGCTCTTGGTGGTGTAAGCCTTGATATAGAAACAGGGCACAGGGCCAGAGAAGGTAAATGGTGCCTGATGAGCAGGTTCACACCCAGGAACCGGAGGACAATGCAGTGCCCTCAAGAAGCCAGCAGAGATGGCGGGTGGGCAGTGCAGGCAGTAGGAACCAGCAGCAGACAGAAGCAAAAAATGGGGAGCAGTGGTGGGGTTCTAATGCTTCCTGTAGGAGCCTGCCAAAGTCTAGCAGAGCCGAAGGCAAGAGGAGAGCAGAAAGCAGATCTGAGCCCTCCAAATAGCACAGACTGAGTGTGGGGAGGAGCATCGCAGGCGCAGCTCACAACGTGCAGACTGACTTCTTGGTTCCACAGTGGCTCCATATTGGCCTCATTTGTCCCTGGTGGGGTCCCAGCATAAGCCTACAGCTTCTCTATCAGCTGCCTTCCACGGGGAGCAGCCTTTTGCAACATATCAGGTTGAGGAGGTTGTGGGAGGAGATGGAACAGGACCATGGAGCCTACCAGCCACACTCGCCACATAGCTTGAAAACACCTTGTGCACTGCAGGAGCAAGACACCATTCTCCACCAACAAAACTCCAACCAGCTCCACCAAAAGAACTTATAAAATCACAAAAGGTAGTCTCCCAAATCTGTTTACCTTACAGTACTGAGTTTGGACCGCTGGGTGCCGAGAAGTGGAGACCAGCACAGCAAACAAGAACAGCCCTTTGATCACCGTGTCACTCAGATGGAGCGGTCTCACACTGAGCTTGCAAACTCACCCCATCGATCCGCTGAGGCCTGTTTACCCTTCTGCAATTAGAAATTCATTAATCCATTTAACAAACACTGACTACCTAATATGTGCTAATAATTTTAATCGTGATGACTAACAGCAGTTAAACATGTACTGAGAGCTTACTGCATGTCAGGCACTGTACAAAGTGTTTTTATATCTTAATCATTGTGTACAACAACAATATCATTATTATTCCTATTTACAGACAGAGAAAACAAGGACAGCAAGAGAAAGTCATCTGCCTAAAAGTCACATAGTCAATAATAAATGGCAGAGCTGAGATTTGAACCCAGGAAGTTACTTTCAGAGGCCATGCTCTGATGTACTCTACTGCCTCTGCGTACCAGGATCTAGGTACACATAGGTGAATGAAACAAGTACGGCCTCTGCTTACATAGAATGCACAGGTCAGAGTGGAAACTCACAATTATAAAGGCACAACTGGGCCGGGCATCGTGGCTCATACTTGTAATCCCAGAACTTTGGGAGGCTGAGGTGGGCGGATCACCTGAGGTCAGGAGTTGGAGAACAGCCTGACCAACACAGAGAAACACCGTCTCTACTAAAAATAGGGCATGCTAATGCATGCTTGTAGCCCCAGCTACTTGGGAGACTGAGGCAGGAGAATTGCTTGAACCCAGGAGTGGCAGGTTGCGGTGAGCCGAGATTGTGCCATTGCACACCAGCCTGGACAACAAGAGCGAAACTCTGTCTCAAAAAAAAAAGAAAAAAAAAAAAAAAAAAAAACTCAAAAAAAAAAAAAAAAAAAAAAGGAAAAGAAAAAAGGCACGACTGATGATTATGATAAATGCCCTGGAAGTTCCGCTCAGACATTGATCAAGAATACTAAGGGCGAGAGGGGAAACAGCCAAGGTAGAGAGGGTGATCTTACAGGAACACAGTTCTCGGCAGAGGTAACAGCACCTGCAAAGACACTTAGACAGTAAAGAGTTTGGCATGTCTAAGAAATGGAAATGAGGGCTGGGTGCAATGGCTCATCCTGAGGTCAGGAGTTTGAGACCAGCCTGGCCAATACAGAGAAACCCTGTCTCTATTAAAAATACAAAAAAATTAGCCGAGCATTGTGGTGGTCGCCTCCCAGCTACTCGGGAAGCTGAGGCAAGAGAATTGCATAAACCTGGGAGTTGGAGGTCGCAGTGAGCCAAGATTGTGCCATTACACTCCAGCCTGTGCAACAGACAGGGACTCCATCTCAAAAAAGAAAGAAAGAAAGAAAGAAAGAAAGAAAGAAAGAAAGAAAGAAAGAAAAAAAGAAAGAAAGAAAGAAAGAAAGAAAGAAAAAAAAAAAAAAAAAAAAAAGTGACATCCTCCTGCCTCTCTAGGGGGTGCTTATTTTCGATAGGGGAAACAAAGGTGGGCAATGATGGAGATGTGAGGTTTGGCCGTGTGTCCCACCTCCTTGCTGGGAACTGCTGGTGCAGGGCACCACCGAGCACTTCAGAAACCCAGCTGTAGAGGGGCTGCCTCCTCATGCCTTGGGCAACACCACCAGACTGTCGCTTACCCCACTGGGCAGACCAGAGTCACACCCACATCCATCTCCTCTCCTCACGCTCCTGCAAACACAGCTCACCTGGCCAGTTTCTTCAGCTCATTATTGATGTCATGATTGAAGGGCTGCTCCTTCTGGGCTCGAACTAGAAAATCCCGGGCCTTCTGATACTCAGTCAGAAGAAGACAAGCCTGTCACAAAGAAAGAACTTTAAAAGCACAGAAAAGGCAGCATTTAGCCGGGCGCTGTGGCTCATGTCCATAATTCCAGCACTTTGGGAGGCTAAGGCGGGCAGATCAACTGAAGTCAGGAGTTTGAGACCAGCGTGGCGAAACCCCGTCTCTATAAAAACACAAAAATTAGCTGGGCCTGGTGGTGCATGCCTGTAATCCCAGCTAGTTGAGAGGTTGAGGCCGGAAATTTGCTTGAACCCAGGAGGTGGAGGTTGCAGCGAGCCAAATTTGTGCCACTGCACATTCCAGCCTGGGTGACGAGAATAAAGCTCCAACACACACACACACACAAAAGAAAAAGACAGCATTTTTGCAGTAGCTCAGTTGAGCACGGCTACCACCTCTTCCTGGGTATTTGTTCCCAGGTCACTGGTTTCCAGCTCACCTGTCCACACCTGAAGAGGGCCTTAGCATTCTTTTGGTCGATGATCAAAGCCTGTTCTCCATAGCGTAGGGCTATGGTGGGTCGGTCTAGCTTCAGGTATGTAAAGGACAGGTTCAGGAGAATAAGAAGCTTGGCAGCCTCCGTGAGGTGCTGCTCTTCAGGGGGTGCAGATCGCCGGCGCAGAAGCAACAGGGCCTGCGGAGAGGGAAGGCAGACAGACTATCAAGAGGAGTAACAGTCTATGTACAAAACCCCAAAGCATCCACACACAAAAACGATCAGAGCTAACAATCAGCTCTAACAGGTTGTAAGACATAAGATCAACATAAAAAGTCAGCTATATTTCTATGCTCTAGCAACGAACAATCCAAAAATGAAATTAAGGAAACAAGTCCATTTACAATAGCATCAAAAAATAAAGTAGCAATAACCTTAAATCAAGTGAAAGACTTGCACACTGAAAACCACAAAATGTTGTTGAAATAAATTAAAGATGATCCAAATAAAATGGAAAAACAACGCATGTTCATTAACTGGAAAACTTAATATTAAAGTGGTCATATTTCCCCAACTGGTCAACATATTCATGCAACCCTACCAAAATTTCAACAGCCTTTTTTGTAGATACAGACAAATTGATTAGATAATTCATACAGAGGCTGGGTGCAGTGGCTCATGCCTGTAATCCTATCACTTTGGGAGGCTGAGGCGGGCAGATCACCTGAGATCGGGAGTTGGAGACCCAGCTGGCCAACATAGTGAAACCTTGTCTCCACTAAAAATACAAAAATTAGCCAGGTGGGGTGGCAGTTTCCTATAATCCCAGCTATTTGGGAGGCTGAAGCAGGAGAATCACTTGAACCTGGAAGGCGGAGGTTGTGGTGAGCCAAGATACCACTGCACTCCAGCCTGGGTAATAAAGCAAGACCCCAACTCAAANGTTTGAGACCAGCCTGACCAACATGATGAAATCCCATCTCTATTAAAATACCAAAATTAGTCAGGCATGGTGGAGCATGCCTGTAATCCCAGCTACTTGGGAGTCTGAGGCATGAGAATTGCTTGAACCCAGGTGGCAGAGGTTGCAGTAAGCCAAGATCATGCCACTGCATTCCAGCCTGGGTGACAGCATAAGACTCTTGTCTCCAAAAAAAAAAAATAAATAATAAAAATATAAGAAAGAAATAGAAAGGAGACTAGCATGCTGGACAAGGTAAAGGACACCAGGAGACGATGTGCTTGAAGGCCAGTTAGAATACACAGGGCATGCAGTCGGTGATGAGGCATTCAGGTTTCACTCCAGGTGCAGTGAAAAAACTCCCAAAATACCCACCTTGCACACCCAGTTGGGAGAGCCGCAGTTAAGAGAATCACCAGGCTACCCCAAGCTGTGTGACTTTTATCAAATGAGTTCACCTCTCTGGGCCTCAGTACTCTCACATGTAAAACAGGAATAATAATAATACCTACCTTGTAGGGTTGTTTTATTAAAAGAGTCAGTTACAGATGCTACCTATACATGTGCTTGGCATACAGTATATTGCCTAAGTGTTACTTGGTAGCCTCCGCCTCCACAACCTCCAAGTTTTCTTCATGTATTCAGTGGGTTTCCTATTTTAGTGGGGGAAGTGAGACTGATAAGCGTAGAGCCAAAAAGGAGAAGAAATGAGGCCAAATTAATGTGTGATCGATACTTATTGTAGCCATTTGGGTGACAGGCACCAGATAAACATAAATAGAGCTGAAGTGTCTCTGCCAGCTGTTGCCATCAGTTGCTTTGGACAATTACGCAGGCAGACGCATAACCTTTATATAATTAAGCATTCCCTGACATTTTATTTGCAGCTCTTCTTTTCTCATCCTCCCCCTTTTATTTAGTCTGCTTTCAACTGTGAAGGTCCAGCTGCCAGCTTCACTCGGATGCACTGACTTACGGTAATTTTGAGTTAAGCTTTATTTTACAGTCTATGTAAATAATGAGGCAGAGGCAGACTCAATAAAGGCAGCCTGGCTTCAGCCAGAGTTCAATTCTACAGCCGCAGCAGAACTTTTGGAGTCTGGGTGGTTGGCACGGACCCTCAGACAGGAGTCAGGGGGTCGGCACTGTGCCACAACCTGGCTGGACTCCTGGAAAACAAGACATCTGCCAGGCCAAGGGGCAGACACTTGTGGCTAGGGCCTACTCCCCTTCTAAACCTCACTGTGAAAGAGGCATGACTTTCCAATTCTTCACCCTTTCCATGCCACCTTGCAGCCTCTCTCACTGGAGACAGAATATATCTATCTGCCCCACTGATACTGGGCTTGGCCATGTGACTTACTTTCGGGTCAATGGGACAAATGAGCAGATGCTTATGCAGCTGTGCTTGCGCTTCTGTACTTCTAATACTGCCAGGAGAAAACCATGCTGTGGGGCAGCCCATGGCTCCCAGGAGAAAGAAAAACAGGTAGGGCAAACCTGTGCCAGCCTGCAGAATGGAGCCAAGCTTGGTGAGCTACAATTAGCTGAGATATAGTTTGGGTTCAACTCTTGTGTTGCACACATCATATTACATTTAAAAATATGCATGGATGCTTACTCATTTGACAGTATCTGCTGAATACTTATTATGTACCACCCCCCCCCTTTTTTTTTTTTTTTTTTTTGAGACAGGGTCTCATTCTGTCACCCAGGCTGGAATGCAGTGGTGTCATCATAGCTCATTGCAGCCTCGACCTCCTGGGCTCAAGTGATCCTCCCACCTCAGCCTCCCAAGCAGCTGGGATTATAAGCATGTGCCATCATGGCTAATTTTTAATTTTTTTGTTGTTGTTTTTTTTAAGAGACAAGGCCTCACTGTGTGCCCCAGGCTGATCTCAAACTCCTTACTCAATCCTCCCACCTCAGCTTCCCAAAGTGCTAGTATTACAGGCGTGAGTCACAGTATTAGCCTTGTATGAAACTTTATTTTTACTTATTTGTTTAAAAATTGACACGAGATCTCATTATGTTACCCAGGTTGATTTTGAACTCCTAGGCTTAATCAATCCTCCTGCCACACCCTCTTAAAATGCTGGAACTACAGGCATGAACCATCATACTAGGCAGTACCATGAGTGCATAGAAAAGGAAGCAAGTAGTTAGATAGGAATTATCTATTCACAAGTTTATCTCCTTCACTAGACTACAGGTTCCTCAGGGCTGAGGCTGGGTTTTATTCCTTTTGGTTTCCCAGCACCTAAATCAGTTCCTGCTTAATAATAATAACTATTAATAACTATTCCTCTCTTGGGCACACAGCATAGCCCTCCCGTGTCATATTCTGTTTCTTTACTTATTCATTTGGTCTCCCAAACCAAACTAAGAACCTTAGGTAAAAATCCTAGGGTGCAGGGATTGTGTCTGTAGAAGGCAGTAGTTAAGAGCTTGGGCTCTGAGGTCACAAGACTGTGAGTTCGAATCCTGGCTCTGCCATTTACTGGATAGCCTCATGCACGTCCCATTATCTCCCTCAAACTCATTTTCCCCTCCTGTAAAATGGGGATCATGATAACAGAAACAACTTCCTCAAAGGATCTTGAAATGGTAAAACACAGATGAGCAGTGCCTGGCCTGCTGCAAGGGCTCAGTAACACCAGCACTTGCAGTGCCCTCCCTCTCTTCACCCAATGGCAGGTGGGAGGTGCTGGATTTGTGAGCAAGAAGTCCTCACGGCTTTGCCTGCTCCCACACTGGCAGAGCCTCACCACTCCAAACTAGAGGCGACCTTTTGGGTTTACATGCTGTGTGAGAGGCACAGAGGCTCTAGATTCCTAGCATAAATCATCACAGATAGCTCATCAAGCTCTTATTTACACAAACCAGCTCTCCCTGTCTGAACACTTCTGTGCTTGTCTCCCTTCTCCGGAATTCCACAACCAGCAACACTATTCCCGAACCATAGTAATTTGAGACACACGCTGCACCCTTCCCAGGAGGCATCAACACTGTGGTGGTCATGGACGAAGTGAGCCCTCGCTGTTTTACAGGACGGGGTAGAACGCCCTGTGTCTATGTGCTTACATGATGCCATTTCTGTACTTTTCTCAGACCCTTCTGCAGGCTGGAACATCAGCTCTACAGCTCTTCATTTATATTCCAGCCTCGAGGCTGCACTCCACCACCCCACCTCCCTCCCTCCCTCCTTCCCTTTCCTACCATGTGAAACAATTCCTCTCCCCCTGGGCGTCTTCTGGCTACAGTCATCACTCTCACTTAGGCAAACCCTATCTATGGATTTCATTCCCCTAATTTTCTCCCATAAATCAATCCTCCCTTCCCCTGGCCACTGCTGCTCTGTCTGGATTGTTCCTCTAGTCGTTTATTCATTTCATCCACTTGTGTATTCAACGAATGGTCGCTGAGTGTCCGCGATGTGCTGGGTACTGGGAACAGAATAGGTAACTAGAGAGGCGGTGGCTTAGTTGGGGCTGCTGAACAACAAACATTTATTCCTCACAGTTCTGGAGGCTGAGAACTCCAAGATCAAGGACCTGGTAGAATCAGGGTCTAGTGAAGGCCCATTTCCTGGTTCACAGACAGCATCTTCTCACATTGTCCACACACAGTGGAAAGAGCAAATGTGCTCCCTTGTGCCTCTTCTCTAAGGGCATTCATGAGGGCTCTACCCTCATGACCTAATCACCTCCCAAAGGTCTCATCTTCTAATACAATCATACTAGGGGTTAGAATTTCAACATATAGAATTTGGGGGAGACACAAACATTCAGACCCATAGCAGGCAGTGCAGTCTCACTTCTGGAGGTACAGACTGGCATCTGGAGGTGAACTGCTGGATTCAAACCTGGCCCCTTCACCTTCTAGCTGAGTGACCCAGGGAAAATTAACTAATGTCTCTGGGTCTCACTTTCCTCATTGGCAAAATGTGGATATGCATCACTGCCTCATGAGGTTCCCACAAGGTTTCTTGTTTTTCTTTTTCTTTTTTTTTAATTCCTTTTTTTCTTCATGCTACCTTCTCTAAGATCTCACAAGGTTTAAATAAATAATATGCATAAGGTGCTCAGAAAAGTGCTGAGCACATACTAAACACTCACAGGACAGTTTCCAATGAGTACAACTACTGCTACAACTGTCACTATCCGTGGAGTAAAAAATATTCTGGTGAAGGAGATTGGCATTGGTTCTCTGCAGGAGAGGTGTCTGGTGTCATAAGGTCACCCAGTGAAGAAGAGATCTGACCATTAAAAAAAAAAATGCTTGTTATATCATCATATAGCTTTGGTTTGCCCCAACCAAATATGAAGGGAGAGACAGTTACATACTGCAGGGGTTTAGTTAGGGAGGCGGGAAAAATTGTAAAATAGACGCAAACCTTTCTGAAGGCCAGGAGGTTTGCATCTATTATACAATTTTTCCCACCACCCTAACTGAACCCCTACAACACACTACTTGTCTATTTGTTTCCAGACTAGAAATCTAGCCAAGGGAGTCTATGCAGTGTGTTTATTTAAAACAGGAGACAAGGGTGACGAGACAATTCAGTGAGGGAAAAATAACCTTTTTGATAAAAGATGCTGGGACAATTGGACATCCACATGCAAAAGAATGATGCCTAACTCCCAGCACACAGAAATATGAACTCAAACTGAATCACAGACGTAAATGTAAGAGCTAAAACTACAAAACTCTTAAAAGAAAACGTAAGAGTAAATCTTGGGTACCTTGAATTAGGCAGTGGTTTTTAGATATGACATTAAAGACAGAAGCAATAACAACAAAACAGATGAGTTGGACCTCATCAAAATTAAACCTCTGTGTGGCGAGTGATGCTATCAAGAATGTGAAACGACAACTCAGAATGGGAGAAAATATCTGCGAATCGTGTATCTCATAAAGGAACTGTCTGAAGAATTCATAAAAAGAACTCTTACAACTCAGCAATCAAAAGACCTCCACTTACAAATGGGCAGAGGGCAGCAATAGACAATTCTCATAAGAAAGCGTACAAGTGGCCAATAAGTACATGAAAGGATGCTCAACATCGTTAGCCATTAGGAAAATGCAAATCAAAACCACAAAGAGATACTATCTCACACTCCTAGGATAGCTATCTTCAAAAAGTCAGAACCTTCACGCACTGCTCATAGGAATGTAAAATGTAAAACAAAAGTAGCAGCTTTGGAAAATAGTCCAAAATAGAAGAAAGCAGTTCCTCAAATTGTTAAAACAGCGTTCCCACATAAACCAGAAATTCTACTTCTAGGTACATACTCATGAGAAATGAACACATATGTCCATACAGAAGCTTGTACACAAATGTGCATAGCAGCATTATTCATAATAGCCAAAGAGTGAAAAAAATCCAAAAGCCGATACATACTATAGCGTAGAATCACCGGTATCCAACCCTTTGAACATAAGGACTTTTTTGCTTATCTTTTGTGGTGAATATCACAAAACTTATACATGAATCTTTTTTTTTTTTTTTTTTTTTTTAGCTCATCAGCTATCGTTCCTGTATTTTATGTGTCTCCCAAGACAATTCTTCTTCCAATATGGCCCAGAGAAGCCAAAAGGTAGGACACCTGTGGTTAGATGAACCTTGAACACATTATACTAAGTGAAAGAAGCCAGTCACAAAAGAACACATAATATATAATTATATCACTATGAAATGTCTAGAATAGGCAAATCCATAGAACAGAAATTAGATTCGGCTGCCCAGGGCTAAGGAGAGATGCAGGGAGTTCACGGGGAATGACTGTTTGTGGGTATAGGGTTTCTTTCTGAAGTAATGAAAATATTCTAAAATTAGACAGTGGTGATGGCTAACTATGTGAATACACATTGAATTGCATATTTTAAATGGGTGAATTAATATGGTATATTAATTACATCTAAATAAAGCTGTTTAAAAAAACTCCAAAACAAAGTAATATACTTACTGACTGATATCTTCCGTAGTGGTGCTCAGGACCCCAAACTGAATGGCGTTCAGGTGTTCAGTTTAGGGCTTCTACTTGGCAGAGAATGAAGTCTCTCTCTCTCTCTCTCTCTCTCTCTCTCTCTCTCTCTCACACACACACACACACACACACACACACTCTTATTTTCTCACTTCTGTTGTTTGGAGACATGTGTATCAAATGGCACAGTGAGTAATGTGCTGATACCATATACAACGCCATGCAGACGTTTTCCTTTCATCACAACGCCTTATTTTTTTCCCCTTCCAAGGAGCATGATGAAAACACACCTCAGTTTTAAGGTCCAAAGAACCGGGTTCCCATTCCCAGTTCTTGCCATTTCCTAGCTGTGTGACCTTGGACAAATCACATATCTCTCTGGGTCTCCATTTTCTCCTCTATAAAACAAAAGAGTTGGTCTAACACCTTTCAACCAGAGTTTTACTGATATTTGGGATGGGACAATTCTTTGCTTTGCAAGACTACCCTATAATGGAGGCCATGCAGTTTCCCTGGCCCTGTGATTAAATGCCAATCATGTCTCCACCCCTATACCAACACTGTGAAACTCACCATCCCCATTTCCAAATGCCCTCTCTTGGCCCCTTTGGTTGAGGATCACTATAACTAGATGTTCTCCAGGGCAACTCTTCTAGCTCCGAACACTTCTTGATGCTGGCCTTGCTGCCTTGTCCTCTGATAACTTTTGCCTCTCCATACAGCCCTGATCACACTCATTTCCACTCTCCAGATCTTTCTACCAATGTTCATAAATATCTTACATAATAATCTGAATTTTACTACCATATCAGGAGTCGAAGGGTTGGCACAGTGGAGAATCCACCATCTAAGCATCTAGGCCATCACAGACCCCGCCCCTGAATCGGAGCAGAGCTGAGGCGGCAGCTTGGTTGCAGACACCACAGCAGCCACAGCTGTCATGCTGCCAATCACACTGTCACGCTGGGTGGGAACCAGGGAGCCAGGCAACAAGCCGTTCAGTTCCAGCTCTGCTGTGGGGTTCCGATGCTTTAGATTTGTCCCACTTAAGTAATTCTGATAATTCATGGTATGGTTCAAATCCAAAATACATTACCGAAATACAGAAAGTCGCATGGTGGAAATGAAAATGACAATGGCCAAACCAAGATCAGTTCAGATGTCAGCAAACGAGCGCAGCTCTTTCTAGTTTTTGCTTCGTGTTTCAGTTTATAGCCCAGTTTTAAATATAGTATGTATTAAATATGATGTGAAGTCAGATTTTAACACCCTGCAAGTGAGAGAATTTTGCAATTCTAATAGAAAACACACCATAAATTAGTCTAAGGTGACTCATCTACACCAAATGTCACTAAGTGTGATTGTCTAGAATGGATCACTGATCTCAGAGGCTCTTTCTTCCCTTTCCTTCTAGTTTCTACCTTACAACTTTTGTTCTAAAAGATTACTTAGGCAGGCCAGGCTACCTGTAATCCCAGTACTCTGGGAGGCCAAGGCAGGCAGATCACCTGAGGACAGGAGTTTGAGACGAGCCTGGCCAACATGGTGAAACACCATCTCTACTAAAGATATAAAAATTAGCTGGGCATGGTGGCTCGCACGTGTAGTCCCAACTACTCCGGAGGCTGAGACAGGAGAACTGTTTGAACCCAGGAGGCAGAGGTTGCAGTATGCTGAGATGGCACCACTGCATTCCAGCCTGGTGACAGGGTGAGACTCCATCTCAAAAACAAAAAAAGATGGCTCAGGCAAGCACAAGGCAAGTCTTTGTACTGATAAATAATCAAAATACGGTTAACTTCCCCAAACTAATCAAGAATTACATGTGGCTTTTAAACTAATGCCAGTCTTTCTTTTTTTCTTTTTTCTTTTATTAGTCCCCACCCTTGATATCTGAGGTGCCAATCACTGAAATGAAGAGAACCACATAATGCAGGGAGTCTCTCTTGCCCAAGGATGCATCCCAGGTGCCTAACACTCAATAATATATGCTGAATTAACAAAGGCTAATATGAGATTCACCTCTGTTACCCATAATGCAGTTTCTCTGAACACAATTGAGGGAGATATAGTGGGCACTTTAGACAACAGAAGACCCTTCTGAGCATCCCCCTATCCCTGCCTTCCTGGAAGAGGGTCTGCTTCACCCCTAGTTATATGTGACCATTCCACTGGCATTTCCTTCTTTATTAGACCAGGAAGCAAGATGCCAGATGGAACCAAGCTGGGACCCTGGTGCCTTGCTGGTAAGCAGGAAAAACAAAATCCTTGTCAGCTGTCAGAGACAGAGTACACTGGAGAGCCCATCTGGTTCTTCAATCTGATGTTTCTCCAAAGATAGAATGGCTTAAGCTGGTAGCTCTGATGGTTGCTGGTTATACAGGGGAATGGTGGCCCATGAGGAATGGAACTCACACTTGGAGTACATGCTAAGTGCTGGACAGCCTTTCTCACATTTCCTCCCAGCAATCCTAGAGGCAGGCCTGTTGCCTTTGTGTTGAAGAGGCTCAGAGTGGTTAAGCCACTTGCTCAAAATCACAGAGTTACTAAGTGGTACAGCTGCCATCTGACCTATGCAGAGCCTGGGCTCTTAATGTTTTATATCATGAATATGTTAATATACATGCTAATGTAAGGGGGAGGCCTTACAAAATCAGCTTGATCCTGAAATTTATACCCAAAGCTTGAAGGATTTTTTTTTAAAAAACTTTCTCACATCTAATGTTCTCCTCCGTATCCTCCATGCCTAGCAAAGGCCTTGCACAGAGAAAGTAAAGGTATCTCAGGCTTCAGTCTCATGCCAAGGAAGTGAGAGGTCAGGGACTCAGGCTCAGCTTCCATCAGAAGCACCATACACAACCTCGGTGGATGATGCTTGAGGTGAGGAGAGACCGGGGCATCGTTTTGGGGATGTGACTGGGGTGATGAGGACTAGCTCTGTGTGACCGAGACATGACACAGCAGAGCTTGAGGTCAGTAGCCTTTCTGGTCATCATGTGCAACATCAGGGAGTGGTCATCTTTGACAGAGTTCAGAAACACAAGGGCCACATGAAAGCTCTCTTGGGAAATGGGAACCCAGTGAAAAAGTTTGAGCTGCCCCTAGGAAAAGCAAGACTCTGTGAAAATGGGTACCTATTAGCTTCTCTATTAAGACAAGCGCACTGATGATGCAGCAGGGAGATGTCTTTTCATTGACTGAGGTTCCAATCAGCAACTACTATATAACAAATCATCCCCAAATTTAACACCATTTTTATCACCTCTCACAGTTTCTGTGGTTTAGGAATTTGGGAAGGAAGTGGTAGTTCTGGTTCAGGGTCTCACAAGTCATTGCAGTCAGACAGTATCTGAAGCTGGGACAGCAGTGGCTGAAGCAGCCAGGGGTGGCCCAAGCATTTCTCTCCTCTCATTGGTTTCTCCATGTTCTCTTCGTATAGATAGTTTGGGCTCCCTCACAATACGGCAGCCTCAGGGCACCACATTTGCATGGTGGCCAAAGCTTACAAGAGGGGTATTCTGGACAACAAGGAAGAAGCCGTGTTGTCTTTTATATCCCAGTCATAGCAATCACATAGCATCGCTTCTGCCATACCCTATTGATCAAAATAGTTGCAACAGCTGGCCCAGTTTCCAGAGGTGGGGACACAGTCTCTACCTCTCAAAGGTAGGAGCGCCAAAGAATCTGGGGATGTACTTTAAAACTGCTGCACTGAGAGTGGAAGAAAGGCAGAAGTAACAGGGCTGTGGATAGGGGAAAGGGAATGTATTGGGAAGAGAGACACACCATGGAGTCACGTCCCTGCGAGTACACAGCACATTTCCAGAAAGAAGGCAGGTAGGCAGGCACTGGCCAGCCAAAATAAGTTTGGGGAAATATCTATAAAAGGTTCTGTACCACACAGGAAAGACTGACAAATTAGCTAATGAGGACAAAGCATCTGTCCTTGGAGATTTCCTTCAGATGCAAATTGGCCCAAATTTGAGGCCAGCTGACCTCTATGAAAAAAGTAAAACCAAAGTCAGATTCCTGTCATCTGGAGAACAACTGTAACCTTGATCACACTCCAAAATCAAGATAAAAGCTTGGCTCTTTGAGGGTCACAACAGGCTTACAATACATAAGCCTATGTATGAAGGCACCTCTTCCACTTGACATTTGGGGCAAGGGAGAACAGGCAGCCATGGCGGGACGTCTCTCAGCCCTGAAAGGCAGTTTCTCTCTGCTGGCACTGCAGGGTGCTGCAACTCAGATCCATTTCGCTTGAGTGAGCCCAAGGAGGGACAACATGAACTGAGGGTCTTCTCTCAGGCTGTGTGAACTGATGTCACAGCAGCAACAAATCTTCCAAAAGTCTTCTAAAAGTTCGGATGTTGGTCAGTGCAAAAAAAAAAAAAAAAACCTACAGCCCATGCTACTGCATAAGCTAACCTTTGACCTATTGGCTTGGTCCAGAAGTGTCTGTGGCAAAGACTGTGGCTAATCAATCCCTGTACCCATCCAATCTCCCTTTCTGCCTTTTCATAATATTATAGAAAGTCCTGATTGTTTTGATCAATAGAGTATGGCAGAAGTTGGCTAGGCATGGTGGCTCATGCCTATAACCACACCACTTTGGGAGACCGAGGTAGGTGGATCACCTGAGGTCAGAAGTTTGAGACCAGCCTGGCCAAAATGGCAAAACTTTGTCTCTACTAAAAATACAAAAATTAGCTGGGTGTGGTGGCACGTGCCTCAGCTACTTGGGAGGGTGAGGAAGGAGAATAGCATGAACCCAGGAGGCAGAGGTTGCA
>NW_016107381.1:2881309-2883105 GCF_001604975.1 Cebus imitator
AAAAAAAAAAAGTGATGCTATGTGATTTCTATGCCTGGGATATAAAAGGCAATATAAGTACCCACAATGAGAAAGAAAATATCGCTCAGCCTCTCTTGCAGCTAGGTGTGGTCATGTGAATATGCCATGATCAGGCAACCAGATCATGAGTGAAAGTGATGTGTAACTTTCAGGTCATCTCCTTACAGATCAAGCTATCTGTCCTGGTCTTCTTGTTTGCTCTTTTTCTTTATTTTTAAAAATTTCATTCTTGCTCCTTCTGTACTTCCCTCCTTTCTGATGTCTCAGAAATAGTAACCGCTATAGCAGTCTTGGAATTCCTGAAGAGGGGAGAGCTCCCTGTTGGCCTAAACTGCTCACCTCTGGGGTATTCCAGGTGAGATAATTTCCTTATTTAAGGCACTTATTAAGCCATAACCTCTATCTCATTTTAGTCACTTCACGATGGGATCTCTTTGTTAGAGCAGCTTGGGCTATGTTCTAACTAATAAAGAATCCCTGGGCCATGTCAAATATTCCACTCTAAGAGCCTAATGTGAGAAAGAATCATAGAAGAAACCCTAGAAACTAGATCTCCAAAGTGTCTCAAAAGATGTGCACATATCTGTCTTTCTGAATCTTTTCCCTGTCTTCCTATTCCTTCCTCTTTGTCAGAGGTATGCAATATAGGTTTTCCATGGCTCCATGAATGACTGACACTGATCATTCTTGATAAGAGCTTGCAATCCACTCAAATCAGTTCAAAATGAAGGGAAAGGTTTACCTTAGAAAACAGAGGCTTCACTGAAAAGGCAGACACTGGACATCCGGGGATTTGGAAAAACATCTGAGAAAAAAGCAAATACTCTCTCCATCTATCTTTCGGAGACTGCCACCTCTGGCCTTTGGGGCTGGCCTCTAGGTGGACTACCACTCTCTGCTGTGAATTCTGCCTTTCCCAGCTGTGGCTTCTATGTGACTGTAACCTATTCATAATGATCTTCTTAGCATCCTAAGGTTGATTCAGTCCTGAGTGTCTTTGAAAGAGGCATTCTGATTTGTTACTGGCCAACGGGCAAACCAACTAGCCTAGGGTCAATTGTCCACTTCTGGTTTGGTCAAAAATGATTGAGATGGCAGGGAGGTGTCATGGAGAGCAGAAGTGTGCCCCTTCCAAAGGTCATGACTGCATGGTCTGGAAGTTGCTAAGGACAGGGCAACTAATACAACATACATTATGTACCCTGGTACTCTGGATATATGAGGAATTCATATATACTTTTAAACAGAAGGCCTTATGCAACATTTCTCAAATCAGTACTGGTCAAAGAGGTGGTTGTGTATCCCTGGTCTTTCTCTTCAACTAGAAAATAAGCTACTAGAATGAAGCAGATCCTAGGATTCCTCTTGACTCAGCGCCTAGCAATGCGCTCTGCAAAAAGGAGGGTTTCGGAGTAGCTAAGGTATCCATGTTGGCTGGATTTTGAAAATCCAGGAATAATGTTGCAACAAGCCTGCATTAAAAAGGATGTGCTGGGACTCCATGTTTGAGTCCCCTTCCACGAACACGCCATTCATGGAAGCCATCTTTCTCTCTCCTGGATTTCCCTCTGGAGTCCCCTTCCACACTCTCTCGTGGAAGCCTGTCTTCCCCTCCTAAACTCCATCTCTCTGTTCCCTTCCACTCAATGTAGAAGCTGCTTTCCTCTCCTGGATTCTGTCTTTCTGGATTCTCTCACTCAGTGTGAGAGTTAGCTATTTCTTTCTCTCTCCTTCTCCTGTTTCTCTCTCTCTTTAAATAAATCACTTTCTACAAA
>NW_016107381.1:2883125-2901914 GCF_001604975.1 Cebus imitator
AAAAAAAAAAAAAAAAAAAAAAAAAGGATGGGCTATGAGGATCCATTTCATAAAGCACAGTTTGCACAAACTTATACCATTTCCCTATTTCTGCTGCAGAGGTACAAATAAATGTTCTTAAAGAAGAAAAAGGAGGGCTTCAATAGCAGCCAACCTACTGACGCAAATTTGAGCAGCAGACCCATGATGAAGGGCACGAAAACTCAAGGAAGAGAACTAATGGGAGAAGACGGGTAGGCGTCATTTAGAGGCATTCCACAAAATGAACTAACGATGTACCAGCCTGATGATATGGTGGGTTTCCAGAGAGGAAAAAAAGCTGGAAACAAGAAATTGGTGCTTGGAGTACTTGGAGGGTGAGATAAGAACTGACATATTTGCAACAGAGAGCATATTTTCACCTTTCACTGGCCACAAAGCTGTCAGGAAGTCAAACTGGGGCCAAAAAAACAAATAACTTGACTTCATTACATAACCCAGGTAAGTTTTTCAAGCCACCTGTTGGAAGCAGGAGGGCGAGGATATCCAGCCCATGGTCACTGAGCTTCCCAAACTCTTCTCACCCCAAGAAATTCATAGGTCTACGATTCCTTGATTCCCCAGGCTCATCCTGCCAGCTGGCTAGCAGGGATCAATAAGATGCAAGAACAGGCAGAATTCTCAAGGCATGCAGTGATAATGTGCTGCGCCTATGAATTCCTTTTTCAGGATGGAACATCTCATTTCTCCTGGGCTTCTTCCTCTGTCTCCACCTTCTCATTGGAACCTGCAGGGAGGGGCCCCCCAGGAGCCAGCCTCAATGCAACCTAACAGTTTCACATCTTCCAGTCCCCACACACATACACATGAACACTTTGCTCCAGCCATACAGAATCTCTGTCTTTGGATATACTATTCCGTCTCTGGCTGGATGCCCAGCCCCACATTTGCTTTCAGGTCCATTTTTATGTAACCATAAAGACCGGGCAGCAATTTCATTTATCTGAAGCTTTGCCATATCCCCCTAGGAAAAACTGTCACTCCTCGCCAGCCTCACGCTCCCATGGTGTGCTGCTCATTCCTCTATTACTGCATTTATCACACTTGAGGGTAATTATCTGCAGGCTATTATGGTTCTCCCTCGCAGGACTGTGAGCAACTTTGATCTGATCTGTAATAGTTTGTTTTTCTTCCAGTACCTGGGTGAAACTGGGCAATTGCAGGCACTCTGCAAATGATGTGTGCATGAATGAATGTCAGAAAGAGTCAAGAGAGTCAAAGGGTGTTGGGGGGCGGGGAGTTAAGAGCCATGGCAGTCAGTTCATGGAGAGATAAATGCCTCCTCTACAATCAAGCAACACCACACAGCAGTCTTAGGGCTCCAGAAACTTGCAGAGCAAACTTGCAGAGAGACAGCAAGCTCTACACCGATCGCTGACTTCTCTAAAACTCAGTCCTTCCATCTCAGGTGGAATCCACTCTGCCAGGGGTCCAGGCTGGATTCCACCATTCCCCCAGGGAAAGAGAGGCAGGACAGAGGCAGGGACCAACTAGGAGAGGGAAGAAGAGGGGACGCCTGCACCTGATAGGAATGGAGGAGACTAACAAACAGCCCTGAAGATTACCACAGTAGCAAAGTGATCAGGAAGCAACTACTGTCTTTGAGCACAGAATCATTCTGACTTGCTTCTAAACGAAAGGCGTTTCAGAAATCTTCAAGCTCCTGCTGCTGTGGATAAAGAAAAGGAACGTTTTGTGATGCAAACACTCAATTACTAAGAAGAAAACCCCACCTGTACAGAAAGGCAGTAATCAACCTCTTCCAGCCTCCTTCAGTTTCTTCTAATGGAGTCAGCATTTTTGCCTCTCTCAGTCAAGTTGGGCTTTCAAACTCTTAAATTAAAAGTGGAAAAAAGGCTTCCACATTCTTCCTGTTAAATGGGCCTCCAGCAGTTTCATTCTACAAAAATCTACAGGAATTCCTTAAGGGTGATGATTCTTTCTTACGGACTCCCTACCGAAGCTCTTGACATCACTTGGCAGCCACAGATTTGGAGTAAATACTGACCACTCTTCAAATTCCAGGTTGTGACATTTTTGGTTGGATCCCCTAAATGCAGACTACTATTTTTTAAAAATATAAAGTTTTTTCCCATTCATATTTGAAAAACTAAACTAAAATTAGCCCTTCTCCTATCACATGCCCTGCATGATTTCTGTAGAAATGATCTCTGCCTGCTTAGTCACCTGGTTCTATTTGGCAAAGGTCTCTCTCTTCCAAAAGCATAAGCTCTTTTACTCTCAATTACCCAGGCTAGTGGGGGGCCTGGAGCAGCAAAGTGGAAAGCAAAAACAATCAGAAAATAATACGTCAGATTCCCCAGTTCCACAAAATTAGTATCCCCATGGTGATACACCACCAGCTACTCTCATCCAGTTTTTCATCAAATCTTAGCAATATTAGCCTGAAATACTTCCTGAAACCATCCCCCTATGTTCCCACTGTCACCACCTTCAACGTGTCTTATGTGTGACTTCCCACGGCCCATGGGAGAGAGTTCAACATCCTTCACGTGGTTTCCCAGACCCCCAATCCACAGACAGGCCACCACGGACCACTCCAGCTTCCCTGCAGGCTGTTCTTCCCCAGTCCAGGACAAAGATTCTCTCCTCGACCAAACTCCGCTCCGGCTCTTCTGAGCTCTCTTCTCAAAGAGGCCTTAGCTTTGGGGCTTCTGTATTCCTCTCTGCATTGTCTGATTCTAGCAAGAGCCCTGATGAGTTAGTTTAGCAAAATCCTCCATCCGCCACATGCTCACTGTTGGTATCTGATCCTGTTCCGCATCCTCCACCATCCTCCCAGTGATGTCTGATCACCTGGCCTGCCTTCAGTGAGAATCTTGTTAGGACCATTGAGTCAGAATCCCTCCTTACCCTGTTGTCTCCCCTTAGTAATTTTCTACCCACCCGATGGCTTGGCTAAAAATTCCCACTTTTCCTATTATATTTGGAATTGAACCAGTTCTATACTGAGGTCTCTTTTCCCTGATAGCAACCATTTTTCCAGATAAAGTTTGTTTTTAGAGCTTTACCATCTAGCTCTGGTTTTTCTTTGACATTTACCACAGGGCAGCCACGTGGATCTGCCAGTTCCTCAAATGTATCACGCAGTTTCTCACCTCGGGATCCGCTTACCTGCTGTTCTCTCTGCATGGAAGGATCCTTCTGCCCCGACCCTCCTCTCTCTCATCCAGTTAACTCTTACCCAACCTTCTGGTTTCAACTTCAGCATCATTGTCTTGAGAAAGCCTCAGCACCCCACAGACTGCCCTGCCATTCACTCCCAGAGCGCCCCGCACCCATCCCTGCAACACATCCCTCATGCTACTGCTAACCAACCCAACACCTGCTTCTCCTACAGAGTATGAGCTCTAGCAGAGCAGAGGCCACATTTGTCTGGCTCCCTATTACCATTCTTCAATTCTAAGATGTGAATTTTTTTTTTTTTTTACAACTTCACATTTTGAAATTGGAATGCATCTTAAAAGCAACTGTGTGCCATAATTTAATGGTCAGTATTGTCTCTTTCTCGGCCAAACATAAAATAATGATGGCTTTTACAACAGATGGCATTTTAAGATTTAACAAAATTTGGTATGTGCCTTTGCCTCCCGGGCATAGTGCCTAGCACAATACAGTCATGTGTTGCTTAACGACAGGGACACACTCTAAGAAATGCATAATTAGGCGACTTCATCATGGTGCGCACATTATAGAGTGAACTACATAAAGCTGTATGGAACAGCCTACTACACACCTAGGCTATATGGTACGGCCTGTTGCTCTTAGGCTATAAACCTGTACAGCATGTTACTCTACTGAATACTGTAGGCAACTGTAACACAATGGCAGGTATTTGTGCACTTAAACATAGATAAAATACAGTAAAAACATGCTATTATAATTTCATGGGATCATAGTCATATATGTATGTAATTTGTGGTTGACTGCAATGTCACTATGGAGCACATGACTACACCTGTTAAATTACAGACAGAGGCTGGGCACAGTGGCTCATGTTCGTAATCCCAGCACCCTGGGAGGCTGAGGCGGGCGGATCACTTGAGGTCAGGAGTTCAAGACCAGCCTGCCCAACATGGTGAAACGTGTCTCTACTAAAAATACAAAAATTAGTGGGATATGGTAGCAGGCACCTGTAATCCCGGCTACTCAGGAGGCTGAGGCAGGAGAATTGCTTGCACCCAGAAGGCAGAGGTTGCAGTGAGCCAAGATCATACCATTGCATGCCAGCCTGGGTGACAAGAGCAAAACTCTGTCTCAAAAAAAAAAAAAAATACAGACAGACATTTCCTAAGGATCCAATATCAGTTTTGCTATGTAGCACACACATCTTAAAATCTCAGCGGTTTACAACGGCAAAGATTTACTGGCTTTCCTGGATCTGCAGATTGGCTGTGGCTGTGCTGGCTTCAGCTGGGACAGATCCTGAGCTGTGGGGTGGGTCCAGGTCTGTCCCATGTGCCACTGCATTCTCCTTCGACCAGCAGCTTCCAGGGTATATTCTTCTCCAGGAAGATCACTGAGATGCAAGAGGCCAAGCCTCTGGTCTCATGCTGACTGCAACATTCCACGGCCCAAAGCAAGTCCCACACCCACGGGCAGGGACATTTTTTCTGGCCATTCTGGCAGGTTACACAGCAGAGGGAGAGAGTGAAGAACTGAAAGTAAAAATCCAGTCTATCACAGACTCCATATGGTGGTGGTGGGTTTGGGGTAGGTGGAGACTATGAAGGGACACTGAACTCCAAATTTCAGCAGTAGCTAAAAGACAGTTCCCTCAATGAATCTGGTCATCATGGGTGCAGGACACAGAAGACAAGAGAGTTTGCAGTGTCGGCCTGATTTGGTGGCCCCTCTGCCCAGAGGCTCTAAGGACCCTCCTCCTGGTGTCCCTACTTTTGAGGTTTTATTTGAGATATCTATCTGAGTGGATAAAGCAAGAAGTAGTCACTGTCCCTAATTCTTTCTTCTCATTGCTACATATATATTCGCTGTGAGCCCAGGATCCGGCAATAAATCAGGGTCAGTCACTGGCTAATTTAGGCATTAGAGCTCGGAGGGGAAAGTGCAACTGTCCAAGGTCCTTAACACACAGAGGTGTTGATGGATTAGGCCATAGCTTTCAGGGAACACGGAGGGGTTCTGACTCCACTGACTCCAGGTGTGGGGCTGCTGCGGAGACAGAGCTAATGAGGTCTGTACACCAAATACAGAAAATGAACTTGAAATACAGGCTGGGAGGTGTCCTCCTGACCAAGCATGGCTCTACCAAGTCCCACACCATAGGCAGACCAGTAACTCTCCCTACCAAGGTGATTCTTTCTCAACTGTCACAATTCCCACACTGCATCTAGCCCTTCCAGTCTCCGGTGGAACCTCACGTCCCTTCACTCTTGTGCTCTGATCACTCTCCAGCAGTTTCACATCCTCTTGGCTGTATTTCTGCTCTGGCACTTAGTGAATGGCTGTGCCTTGCTTAAATGTGAGTTCTCAGGGACCATATTAGTTGGCTAGGGCTGTGGCAACGAAGTAACACAGACCAGGCAGCTTTAAACAATAGAAATGTATTGTCTCCTGGTTCTGGAGGCCAGAAGTCTAAGATCAAAGTATCGGCAGGGCTGGCTCCTTCTGAGGGCCGCGAGTGAGAATCTGTTCCGAGCCTCTCTCCTGGCTTCTGGTGTTTGCTGGCGATCTCTGCCAATCCTTGGCTTGTAAATGCATCATCCCAATTTCTGCCTTCACGTTCACATGCTGTTCTCCCTGTGGATGTGGGTGTCCAAATTTCCCTTTTTATAAGAACACCAGTCATTCAGATTAGAACCCCATGCTACTCCAGTCTGACCTCATCTTCACAAGTATCATCTCCCATGACTCTATTTCCAAATAAGGTCACACTCTGAGGCACTGGGGTTTAGGACATCAACACAAGAATTTCAGTGGGGGAGGGGCACCATTCAACAAGGGGTCAAGATAATTTCTGCACCCCTGCATGCAGCTAGGGGCCTGGCACAGGGGAGGCCATCCCTCACCTACCTATTACCTGCCCACAGACAAAAATGCCAACTTGAAGAATGCATATACTCTCACAACTACACCCCCACTTCTCTCTCTCTTTCTCTTTTTCACACACACACACACACACACACACACACGTGTGTGCGCACACACACTTCTGCAGAAGAAACAGGACAAAGCTGTCAATGTTAGCCTCCAGTTAGGTGCCAAATCTCACAGCCAGCTTTTCAAATTCTCCTCGAGCCTTATCAGCAGGATACAGCAAGCAAGATAAAGAAACTGCCAAAACACTTAATTAACTCTCCTGGCATTGGTGGCTTCTTGAGAGGAGCTTAACTTCCCGGCACTCCTCATGAGGAAGGAAGGTGGACAGGTACATTATTCTTTTTTACAGAAAGGAAAACTTTTGGAGTACAAAGAGACGGAAAACGTGCCAGGCTTCACACTAATCTCCGCCATAAACTCACAGGCCAAGAGTTGGATTGACTGCCTGAAAGTCCTGGGCCCAGCTTAATGGTACCAGCCTGCACCTCATGGGGTGATGGAAAACACAAGTCTGTCCATCAGTGTGATGATCTGAGTTCCCATCGTGGCTCCACCACCTGATCCCTGTGCAGACTTGACCAGGAACAAACTTGGTGCTCCTCAGTTTCTTCATCTGGAAAACGGGGGTCATAAGAGCACCCACTCTCAGAGGGAATCTGTGAGAAAGAAAAGCTGAGAATGGTGCCTGAGATGCAGCTAGTACTCCAAATCTTTGCTATTCTTACAAGACCCCACAGGACCTCTCCAAAGGTTTCACCGATCACCGTGACCTGAGTCACTACAAGTTCTCAGTGGTTAGAGCCGTGAGAATTGAGGCCCCCTGAGAAGTATTCAGGGTGCCAGTTATGTAATGTGGCAGAAAAATGACCCCCAAAATGTAGAAACCCCATAAACAAACAAACATTTATGATCTCACAGTTTCTATGGGTCAGAAACCCAGGAGTGCTACACCTGGCTCAGGCCTGGGCTGCAGACATCTCCATTTCACTAGGGGTGGACCCACTTCCAACCTCACTCATGTGGCTATTGGCAGGCTTCGGTTTCCTGCCGGCTTTGGTTGGAGTCCTCCTTCAGTTCCTTGCCACATGCGCCCCTGAGTATGGCGGCTCACAGTATGGCAGCTGGCTTGCCTCAGAGAGTAGGAGAGAGCCAGCCCACAAGGGCAGGCAAGACAACGCTAGAGTGGCTCCATCATCTAGCCTGGGGACTGACGGCTGCCACTTTTGCTGCATTTTCTTTGTTAAAAGCGAGTCACAGTTCATACACTCATGTCTTCACATAGTGATTCACAATAGTCAAAAGGTGGAAGCAACCTAAGTGTCCATCAGTGGATGAATGAATAAACAATGTGACACATATACACCTGAATACTGTGAAGCACTGAAAAGGAAGGAAACTCTGACACAGGCTACAACATAGATGAACCATGAGGACATTATGCTAAGTGAAATAAGCCAGTCGCAAAAAGGCAAATACGTGGAATATGGAGAGAGAGAATAGCAGAATTTTAAAATTACGAACTTCAAACAGCCTACAGAGGGACCCGTTATTCTTCTTACAGGCAAGCAAAAATCTGCTTCAGTAAAACACTGGGATGGGCATGGAAGGGGGTGTTGCCCAAACCATCAGCAGGCCTAACCTCCACGTCTTGGACTTGAGAGACTTTTCACTGAACGTCTTAGGGCACCATAAGTAAGTGAGTCCAGGATACATACACACTTAAGAATGACTAAGTACTGCATGATTCCACTATGCGAGGTACCTGGAGTTATCCCACAGCACTGATGTACTGGGGTCCCTTTGCTCGAGCGCTAAAATGAGTTAGTGCTTCAAATTAATGAAGACAGAAGTAATATGATGACTGCCAGGGGCCTGGGGGAAGGAGAATAGGGAGTTATTTTTTAATGAGTACAGAGTTTCAGATTTGCAAAATGAAAATGTTCTGGAGATGGGTTGCACAACAATGTGAACATACGTAACACTACTGAACTGTACACTTACAAATGGTTAAAATGTTAAATTTTATGGTAGACATATTTTGGCACACACCAAAAGAACGGGATCTAAGATCCAGATCACATGTGAAGGGATGAGATTATACTAGGGCATGAACACCAGGAGGTGGGGATCATCCAAGGCTGCCCGCCACATTCAGCCAACATCTGTAAGGCCACTTGACTGCTGGCCATACCCAACATGTGAATGGCAGGACCTGCTAACTTTCAGATGTGTCCCACTGAGAGTTCCCAAGCAATGGAAAAGCCATAGAATGCCTGATCCCCAGCTGTTACCTTCAGAATTATCTTGGAAACAGGTTGTTTCCAATCAATGAAGCCCCAATTAAAATTCAGCTCCACCACAAACACCTCATAGAGAATACAAAGACAGAATAATGACTGCACTTTCAGGGGACCATTCTCATGCCCAACTCCTTATAGACTGTAGTTAGTTTTCAAGGCCAAGGATAATGAGGGGAACTAGATTCCAGATAAGGAGAGAAAGGGGGAGGGGCTCCCATAAACTGGTGTGCTGAAGTAGAGAAGCCACTTCATACCCGAGTCAAAGTGGAAGAAAATTATTTCAGGCACTCTCTTTCTGGTCTTGGAGCCAGTGTGCTCTACCCCATAGAGATAAATATGATAAAGTATAATTTTTCCTCACATAACTGAGAGCAAAGATCTATTTGTAAGGGCTACACACCCAGCAGAAGGAGAGAGGAAACAGTTTGACTAAATGAGCTCACGCACAGAGGTGCTTAGCAGAGTACTTGGTACATCGAAAGGTATTGTTAAGATGACGGTGGGTTAAATCCTATGTGGCATAGGGCAACAGTTTGTCTAGTCAAAATAGCTCTGAAATTTTTCAGGAAAATACTTCATGGAGCTCAGTGTGGTTGGTTTTCCCATAGCACTGATGCACTGGGGTTCCTCTGGTCAAGCACTAAAATGAGTTGGTCGGTTTGCACTTAGAGGTTACCACGAGATCAGAAAACATACCCTCAGTACCAGAGTCTCCCTCGGGGCAGGGAGGTGTGTACACCCTGTGAGGGATGAGGCTGCAGAACTGCAGGCAGCTAAGAAAACTCCAGATCTGCTTCCCATCTCACACTCACTGCAGGGCAGATTCCCACTGAGGAAAAGACAGACTTTCCACTCAATTTAAACAACAATAATAATACTTGTCATTTTAATAGATTGTGGATATCGGAACTCATGTAACTTAAAAACCTATGTGGTGCCATATCACACAGGGTGCAAAATAAAACCCAGCATTAATAACAACACCCTACCAAGAAATCTTTTCTAGTCTTCCGCACTTAGCAAATCCACCATGTACAGAGCACGGTGCCACCACGTAGGTTCTGCAGGATTTGAGAGGCAAAACGGGCATCCTTCCTGTTCTTGTTACTCTTCTTGGGTAGCTCACAGCAATGCCTTCCACAAGTGGCCTCTTGGTGGGGTGGCTGTTATACCCGTGAAACTGACTGGTGTCACCAACTGCCTGGTGGGACTTATTTTCTGGGATCATGTGCATATGTAGCTTATTTTCTAAGGGGATGCCATATGGCTAAGGAAGGCCCAAAGCTGAAATTCTGAGGAAGGTAACAGTCAAGAGTTGGGCTTCATGTGCATATGTCCACCACTTTCTCCGTAAACCTCATATGTATGAGACATGGAATATGGAAAGAGAGAAAAGCAGAACTAAACAATAGGAACTTCAAACAGCCTAAAGAGGGACCCGCCATTCTTCTTAAGGGCAAGCAAAAATCTGCTTCAGTAAGACACTAGGATGGGCATGGAAGAGGGTGTTGCCCAAACCACTGGCAGGCCTAACCTCCATGTCTTGGATTTGGGAGTCTTTTCACTGAATGTCTGAGAGCACCATGAGTGAGTGAGTCCAGGATACATACACACTTAAGAAACTGTATAGGAAACAATCTCCATAGAAATTGTTCCCCAACCCTTCCTATATATGCTAATACTTGATTTTGTATTCTTGTTCCTTATTTGGTATCCATTACTGGCAAGACATTGGCATGTCTGGTTTTATAAAAAGTTGATCTTGTGTAAAGGCCAGCAATACATTGCGTTCAGTAAGAAGTTGGGAAATTCCTAGGCAAATGGCAAGATTATAAACCTCTCTAGAGTGTAGAATGGTGGAGCTCAGCCTTTAGTGTGCATTAGACTCACACTGAGGGCTTCTTAAGTAAAACACCGATGGCTGGGCCGACCCTCACCGGTTGATTTAGCAGGTCTGGAATCGGGCCCATATGATGCTGATGCTCCCAGACTGAGGATTATACTTTGAGAACCACTGTGAAGAGTTGACCTAAGAAGGGCATTTCCAGGCAAAGACAATCAGAGGCTACATGTACCCAAGACTCGCCTCCCACAGCTGTTCTCTGCACAAACCTTGGCAAAGTCTACGCCAAGACAGATTCTGTCTTTTCTTTTCTATGAACCTCAGGCATATAGATTTGGGTTGACCATCATCCTTGGTTTGTGACCCACTCTTACCAAGTGGTTATGTATGACCATCTGTTCATTTTCATTCATTTTTAATCACATAAACGCCAATCAAAATAAAAGCTATGACCTTGAAAATAACTACATCTAACCACATGGAACTTATCCATCATCTGTCTACCTCCCAATACATGAGCTAAACAGCTAAGCAGTTAACAATTATTCTCTTACTTTTCTTTTTACACTTTTATTAACTCTATAAACTATGGCACAATCATACAGTAGAACGCTGAATATCAGTCAAGACAAACTCTACCAACAAACAATACGGATGAATCACAGCAATATAATACTAAGTGAAAAACGGAAAGATTACATACAGGTATCAGTTTATAACATTAGAAATATATAGTCTTACAGATGCCTTAAAACAGACATGCATTTTAAATCTTAGTATTTCTAATCGCTGAAGAAATACTAAGAAAGAATCCATGAGTAAAGAAATGTACCCGGTCAGTTTTAACGAGGGAGGACGTGGCCTTATCCTATTGTGTCCTCCTCAGATTCCCTAACAAAGCTCATCGTCCCGTCCTCTAGCTGCATCCTTCAGTTTCCATGAAACAGCTTCAAAACCAAGGGCCCGGACACAAGGAGGCAATTCACAGAAAACTAAACAAAGTAGTAAACAAACACGAGGGGGAAAAATGTTAACTCTGCTCATTATCAGAGAAATGCAAACGAAAGCATTTTGGGAGGCTGCCATTTTATGACTACTAAATTAGCAAAAATGGAAAAAAATAGGGCAGCAGTTGCGATGCCTGTGACTGTCTGTGATATTACAGTAAAACTGACAGGCACAGACCATGCTGTCAGCAATGTAAACAAGAACAACAACAACAAAAATCTAACAGCTGCAAGCTGAGGTGTAATGGACACCTGTGCAGGCACCTCACTCTGCAGAGTTTATCCCAAAGAAGTAATTTAAGGGAAATAAGCAACCTGGATTGCCCCAACAAGGCAATGCCTCAGAAAACCACAGTATAGCAACATGACAGTATATAATACAGCTGGGGCATATTACAGTTTTGAAGAGAAATATACAGATGATATTTAATACATGAACAATACAAAATACAAAATGGTAGGTGTACTGTAGTTAAAGCCATGTAAACACGGGTACCTACCTGTACCAGGGCTGCAAGGCCAAGTGCAAAAACTAACACAGCTATTGTATCTGGAAGTGGGGATGGGTGTTGCTTTCTGCCTCTCAGTGTGTTCTGTTGCTGCGGTGCTGTGTTGCAATCATCTTTTTAGAGCTTGAGCGGTTCCTACCTTGAGAACTCTCACAGCTTTCCTCGTCACTGTTGTCCTGACAGTTATTCTGTCCGTCGCAGATGAAGCTCTTGTCAATACAGAGGCCGTTCTTGCAGTGGTAGCGGGCGGTGGAGCAAAGCAGAGGATTTGCTGCTGCTGCTGCGGAAGGAAAACACGACATGTCACCAGGGAGGCCGGCAAGTCCCCTTGGGGACCCTGGAATTTCTTCCAGCTTGGGGTGTGTCCCGCTCAGGAAGCAGTGAGCTTATCTTCTAAGCTGGCAGACTCAAAGCCCATCCTGGAAGAGTGGCCAGCCAAATGTGAACACAAGGCTTACTCTGCCTCATTCTAAAACATCCTGGGGTCTTTGCAGAGATCTGCCACTCTGGTTAAGTACGTCTGCTTAATAACCGAATATTTATGGCTTTCAACATCATCAATAGGAATCCCTTTGAAATGCATCAAATCCTGGCTTCGTTAGCATTTACCTTTTTTGGTGACAGCACAGGGTCATTCTTAGGAACATTAATTTTTAGACTGGGCTGGAAAACAGGGTTGCCTTTGGCTCCTTTTTAGAACTTTCTAGTCTCTTTTTAAACTATCCTAGGCTACTGTGCTTTTGCAATTCTCTTTTGTTTTTCTATTTTTGTTTTTTTATTTATGCAAATGTATGGGGTACATGAGAAATTTTGTTACATACACATAATGTAGAATGTAATCAAGTCAGGGTATTCAGGTGTCCATTACCCAAGTGCAGTACACTTTTGTTAAGTATATTCACACTCCTCTGCTATCCTTGGATCTTACAGTGTGTTTGTATCCTGTAACCCACTTCTCTCCATCTCTCTATCTTCCACTCTTGCTCCCACTCACCCTTCCAAGTCTCTGTTATCTCTTTTTCCACTCTCTACCCCCATGTGATCAATGGCTCACCTGAAATGGACAACCCCTAGGCTGGCCAGCAGCCACTGAGGGGTCTGGGCAAAACCTGAACCTCACTGATGTCTCCACTGAGGGGTTTGCTGTCTGCTGGCAAGAATGTAGAGGGAGAGGAAGTCTCATGAACTACAAGTGGAGATGCAAACTGGCACGTCCACCTGGGAGGCCCATTTAGTCCTAGTAAAGCCTATGGTGCACGGAGCGTGGCCCAGTCATTTCACTTCCAGCTACATACACTTCTCTTAAGAGACTCTTTTTTTTCCTCCCTTTTAAAGAAACAGGGTTTCAGTAACTAACTGCAGTTCAGTGCTGCAATCATCTCTCACTGTAGCCTTAAACTCCTGAGTTCAAGCGATCCTCCCACCTCAGCCTCCTGAGTGAACGGCTGGTAGCATGACAGACAGACACAGGAGCAAAGCGGAGCCGGAAGGAGTAGCTGAGGCAGGAATCCACACACCTCTCTGCCACGGTGGAAGTCATGGCACGATCTGATCCCACAGCTGTGTAGGATGCTTCTAGTTCCCTAACTATGTATCATCAGCCTTTTAATTCCTCACTTAGTCTTTATGGCTCACTAAGGTAAACTCAGTAGCCTCAATTTCTTCTATGCAAAAAAAAGTCCATGCACCTAGTTGGTCAGTAACCATTTTCTGAGCAGCTCCTCCATGAGGCTCCTATTCTAGGCACTTTGAGACCTCAAAAGAAATGACAGACCTGGGCCCTCCCGTCAAGAAGTGTGGTAACTGGCTGGTACAAGGTCAGCATAAAACTACTAAACAACACAAGAGCAAGTCTCCACAGAAAACCAGTATTTCTACAGTACAATTTACTTGCAGTATGATTCAAACAAGGTTCCTTCCAGGGTTCTGTTTCCAATAACTGAATCAGCCAAGTAGAAATTACTCCAATCCCAGCTCTGCCACTTATTAATCTTGGGCGAATTACTTCACCTCTCTGAGTCACGGCTGCTTTCTCTGTGGACAGGACCCTCTATGAGATTTGTGAGGCCCAGTGCAAACTAAACATGTGGGGTCTGCTGTCAAAAGTTATTTTAAAAACTCAAGACAGCAAGAGCAGAGCATAAAACCAAGCATGGTCCCCTTCTAAGCTAAGCACTGGCCCTGTATGGCTGCACCAGCCACAGACCAAGAAGCTGATCCTGCTACTTACAGCATTAATCTGAGCATCAAATGAGATCTGTGGGAAAATGCACAGTGCCCAGTCTGACGTGCAGCACAGGCTCAGGGAATGTTATACTCATTCCCCTCATTACGTCAATCTTGGTGCTACAGAGTGCAGCCTTCCCATAAGCAGCAACATCTGTAATGATGAAGAGGGATCATCCCGGACCTCGGGGAATGAACTGAACCAGCACCTACATTGCATGTGGTGGGCACAGCACCGGAGTGAACATCAGGCCCAGCACAGAAGATCGCTATGTTGCTTTGGGATCAGGGCCACACCAGCTCCAACATCTCTCTCTGGGATCCTCAACGGCAACATGGCAGTTGTAATCTATCTTCTCCCCATGCTTCACTGAGCTGTTGCAAACACAAAGAGATCCTGGCTTCAAGGACTTGGCTAACCTCACAGCACTATCTAGATCTAAGGAGCTCCAGACTTTTTTATTTTAACTATTCCATTCCAAAAGTTTGATTTGAAAGGCCAGAGGAGGTGAGGGAAATGGGGGAAACCAGTGCTTTCAGTGTTGAGGATGGTGGAGCAATGATGTAAAGTCAAACAGAAGTGGTCTGGCCTGAAAATGGAAGTTTTAATTACTGACATTGCTGTGGGCTCAACTGGATCAAGCTGAAACCAAGGTCTGATTTCAGCCAAACCGAGACGGAGAAACCCAAAACCACAAATCACATTTGGTTTTGTCCAAGGCAGCTCTCCAAACCCTTGTGTTAATCAGCATCCACCATGGTGCCCTTCAGCTTCTCTGGGACCATGTGGGTCACATCTATGCAGCCAAAACGTCAGTAGCCGTCAGCTCACTCAGACAGATAGCCTGGGAAAGGCATTCCAAGTGCCTCAAGATGGGTTGTTCGTAAGCTTATGTAAATGTCCTGATGGAGAAAGCTGTGCAGTCATCCTTGCTGAAACCACTATCATCTACTTACTTTTCCTTCAGTCTTAGATCCTTTCAACCTCTCAAACTTTCCAAAAGAAAAAAGTCACATGCATGTATATGTGTGTATATACATATGTCTACATACATGTTACAGATATATTATGTGTCTGTTTAAAAACCAAGTCACAGACTGGTTTTAATGTATATAACCCAAAAGACAAGTAGCCAGATTATGTAAAGAACTCTCAAAAATCAAAAAGGAAAAGAAAACTCAATAGAAAAAAGGGCCAACGATATAATCAGGCAATTGACATAAGAGGAACAGCAAATGGTCAGTAAAAATCTGAAATAATGTATACTGTCACTGATGATGAAGTGCCACTATGCATGAGGCTTACCACACTCAAGGTCTTAAAGTACCAAGTTGTTGGCAAGAATGTGGAGGGAGAAGAAGTCTCATAAACTACAAGTGGGGGTGCAAATTAGTTCATCCACCTGGGAGGCCCATTTAGTTACAGTAAAGCCTATGGTGCCTGTCGCATGGTCCAGTCATTTCACTTCCAGCTACATATGCTTCTCCAGAGAGACTCTTTATTCTCCCTTTTAAGGAAACAGGGTTTCAGTAACTAACTGCAGTTCAGTGCTGCAATCATCCCTCACTGTAGCCTTAAACTCCTGAGCTACTGATCCTCCCACCTCAGCCTCCTGAGTAGCCAGGACTACAGGCATATACCACCACGCCTGGCTAATTTTTTAATGTTTTGTAGAAACAGGAGTCTTGCCATGTAGCCCAGGTTGGTCTCAAACTCCTGGCCTCCAGCAATCCTCCCACTTCAGCCTCCCAAAGTGTTGCAATTACAGATGTGAGCCACTACAAGACTCTTGAAGAAACAAAAATGTTTACTGAAGCCATTATTTGTAAAATTAAAAAATTAGAAGTGACCCGAATTGGTCAGCCAGGGTAGCTCACGCCTATAATTCAAGCACTCTGGGAGGTTGAGGTAGGTGGATCATTTGAGGTCCAGAGTTCAAGACCAGCCGGGCCAACATGGTGAAACCCCATCTCTACTAAAAACACAAAAATTAGCTGGGTGGTAGTGGCATATGCCTGTAATCCCAGCTACTCATGAGGCTGAGGCAGGAGAATCGCTTGAGCCTGGGAGGCAGAGGTAAAAGAGAGCCAAGTTCATGTCAACTGCACTCCAGTTTGGGTGACAGAGTGAGCCCCTACCTCAAAAATTTTAAAAATTGCTTAAATGTTTACTTATAAGAGAATAGATACGATGTGTTATACTGTTACAACGACAGGGCTGGCTAACTGCTCCTATCAAGGGCCCGACAGTAAATATTGTAGGTTTGGTAGCTGTTTGGTCTTTGTCTTTGTTGTAATGACTCATCTTGGCTATTGTGTTGCAAAGCAGCCAGAGGCAATCTGTAAATGAAGGGCATACTATATTCCAACACAACTTTATGTACAACAACTGGTGTTAGGCCAGATTGGGCCATAGTGTGTCAACTGATGCTGTACTGTAGTGAAAAATGAACTGGTGTCAAGATGGATGAATCCCACAAATACAATAGCGAGGGAGAAAAGCAAGCAGTGTTAACACCAGGAAGCAGACAAATGCATGGGCAGACAGGGGCAGGTCCCCAGTAAAACTCCACTTTTAAGCCAAAAACAGTTTAAAGCCTGAAAGCCAAGCTACAAGTCAAATCCGCGGACTGGATTGAGAACTTGTCTTTCTGTTTGGCACTTTCCTCTGACTGATCCCTACCATCACCTATTTTACATATATCTACCCTTTCCTAATTGACTTTCTACACTGTCATGCGCACCTTTGAGAAGGGTCTTCACTTTAACCTTTTTGCATACTCACAAACCATTCAGCACGTAGACACACCGGGAGAGAAAATCCCCCTGCAATTTCTCTCCACTGAGCTGTTCTGTCACTCGATAAAATTCTTCTCCACCCCCGCTAGCCCTTTGAATTGTCAGCATATCCTCATTCTTCTCGTATACAGGACAAGAGCTCAAGAACCACTGAACGTGGGTACAACCTATAACACAGGTGGGCTAAGTGGAAGGGGTGCTTCCAGCAGCAGACCTGGGGTGGAGTGAGGCCCAGGCAGGGCAGGTAGTGTCACTGGTTGTGGAGGTATCCTAATGGCAAAGCGGCCCAGAAAAATCCTGTGTCAGTAGTAGGCTATGTACCGTAACCGTTGATATGAAGTTACCCATGTAAGAGAATGCTACTTTTCATAGCAGGGTAAAAAAATATATAAGGAAAGAAAAAATAACTTGAATGGGAATAAACAACCACAAGTCCAGGGCAATGGATGCCTCTGGAGAGAAGAAAGGATCCAAAAAAGGCATGGCTGGAGATTTTTTTTTCTTTTTTTTTTGGAGATGGAGTCTCACTCTGTCACCCAGGCTGGAGTGCAGCGGCGCCATCTCAGCTAACTGCAACCTCCACTTCCTGGGTTCAAGCTATTCTCCTGTCTCAGCCTCCTGTGTAGCTAGCTGGGATTACAGGCACCAACCACTATGCTTGGCTAATTTTTGTATTTTTAGTAGAGACGGGGTTTCACCATGTTGGTCAGACTAGTCTTGAACTCCTGACCTCATGATCTGCCTGCCTCAGCCTCCCAAAGTGCTGGGATTACAGGCATGAGCCACTGTGCGCAGTCGGGCTGGGGAATTCTAATTATATTCGGTAATAGTTTATTACTTAAAAATTCTGAAGCAAATCTGGCAACATGATGATACATTTTTGACACTGGATGTTGGGAATCTAGATGTTCATTTTACTTTACTTTTCCTTTTCAGTATGTTTCAGAAACGTCACTAAACATTATCCAAGGTCTATTCTAGCAGAAATGTTTCAGTGAGCACTCACTTTCCTTGTCTTTTATTTTCCCATCATAAAGCTCTCCCTGGTCCACAAACACCTCTTAATATTTAGTATCTTTCACACTCAGGGGCATAGTTGCTCAGAAGACATAGCTGTATCCTTGTATACAACCACACCTAGGAGTCCTCCTTGTCAATGACTTCTCATAAAACACAGTACAATCTCTCCCATCCTTTGCAGGGCAGAAAAAAAAGAAGCAGTGAATGGTAGAGGAACAGAGCCCAAACCTAGCAGCAAGCCAGAGAAACACGCCTCCCAGCCATCAAAACACACATCACGATGTTCATGTCCTGAAAGCACCATGTCCTGAAAGCACCGGGAGCTTTCTCAAAGAAAAGCCCTCATGCCATCACCTCTTTCAAGGTCTATGGCTTCTCCATTTATGTAAATTCCAACAAGTTCTGTATTCCTGTTCCCAAGGACAAAGCAAATTAAAAGGGAGAGGGGGTGCCACTTGCTGCCCTGCAGACAAACTGGCAGCAAGAAATAAAAGCCGACAACCAGAGAAGGGGACGGAAAAGCTCTAAAAAGCAACCTCAAGAATTCCAAAAGCTAAAAATGTGATCACATAGGTGTAGAAAGTGGAAAAATAGATAACAGAGACTGGGAAGGGTGAGCGGGGGAAGGGAGGAAGATAAAGGGATAAAGAGATGGAGGGAAGGGGGTTAAAGATACAAACATACAGTAAGGTCAAAGGATAGCAGAGGAGGGTGAATATACTTAACAAAAATGTACTGCACTTGAGTAACAGACACCTGAATACCATGACTTGATCACATCATGCATTATGTGTATAACAAAATTTCTCCTCTACTCCATACATTTGCATACATTTATTTTTTAAAAATTCTAGGCCGGGCGCGGTGGCTCACGCCTGTAATCCCAGCACTTTGGGAGGCCGAGGCGGGTGGATCACGAGGTCAAGAGATCGAGACCATCCTGGTCAACACGGTGAAACCCCGTC
>NW_016107381.1:2902135-2912271 GCF_001604975.1 Cebus imitator
ACAGCAGCCTAGGATAGTTTTAAAAGAGACTAGAAAGTTCTAACGAGGAACGAAAGGCAACCCTGTATTACAGCCTGGTCTAAAAATTCATGTTCCTAAGAATGACCCTGTGCTGTCACCAAAAGAGGTAAATGTTGACAAAGCCAAGATTCGATACATCTCAGAGAGATTCCTGTTGCTGGTGTTGAAAGACATAAATATTCAGTTACTAAGCAGACTGACTTAACCAAAGTGGGAGATCTCTCCAAAGACCCCAGACAGCTCAGGTTTCACTACATTTCTTCCAGAGCCGCCGCATCTATTTGCTTGGCTCCGCCAGATTTCAGAATGATTGTATTTGGGACTATGGTGAACAAGTCTTAAGGGTTTCTGTGGGCCCATGGGGCCTGGCCCAGGACTCTGCAAATAGTAAATGCCCAATGAACAGATCATAAGCGGACCAGGAAGCATTTCACCCTCTGGGATGTTATGTTTCGGTATCTTTCAGCCATATTTGATGTTCCCCAAATGTTTGTATTCTTTGTCCTTGTTACAGCTAACTAGTCACTGAGAAATGTTTTACGTTACTCAGTTAACAGGGGAGAGGAATATTGTATTTTACAATATTTATTTCACTAGGGGTGGAGAAAATTGTCTGCAGAGTCAACTTCAAAAACGGAATTGTAGGCTCAAAAGCTCCTTGGTTATTATTACCGTAAGAAACACAGGGTTCTAAAGCTCTATTTCCCAAGCCACAACACTCAGGAAAGAGAACTTGTCTCTCTCTCTGCCAGAGGGAGGTGGGAGGCTGGAGTTAAGAGAATCGCTTAGTGGTTAATTAAACTGGCAGTGTTTACTTCAACCACATCTAAAAGATAAGACCAAGGGACCACTGTGGTCTCCCAAAAGCAACTGGAAATAAAGCAGTCTGTCTACAGTAGGACTTAGGAAATGTCCTCTTTAATTCATTTAGAGTCTGTGAAGTCGGCTCCTTGTCTACCTCAAAGCATCTTGACAAAACACATAAATGGAAACTTCTTGTCATTAGCCCCCACAATTCCCATCGGCTCCTCCATCCTGCGGTGGTCACCACTCACTTCCTAACCTCACAGCCTCCATGTGGTCCTTGTCTTCCCAGCCCCAATTTCCTTGGAAACCAGGCAACTGAGGGAGAGGGAGCTGCACTGAGACTTTCTCTTCTCCAGGATAGAGGGTGCCTGGACCCAGGGAACCAGAGCCCACTGAAGCAGTTTCCCTGCAGACCGTCCCTGCAATAAGCCCTGTACCCTTTGCAACTTGGAAAATGCTCACTGCCTTGACCTTGGCTTGCCTATGGAAACCTGTGAGCTCCTCCTTCCAAAGTCTGCTCAACAGGGCTTCTGAGCCTCTCCCAGCCCCAAGGCTACCAGATCCCCCAGCCTCAGCAGCCCTTCCCTCTCCAAGACAGAACATGGGCCATGCACAGCCATATTCTGCACATGGAACCTCTTCTGTGTCTGCGGGAGAGGAAAGGGCAGCCACTGTGGGCAAGCAGGCAAGAGGCAAAATACCTCAATCTTGCTTGCTTCTTCCTTAGGCTCTAAGGACTCAGAGGATTTTAATTTTTAAAACCCCTCTAGAGTCAGTGCAAGGGGCCACTGGCAGAACTGAGTCAAGGCTAATGGTAGTCTGTTTCTTCCTCGTTTGTGAAGGCTTCTTGGACATGGTTATCTCCTGTCCAACACCCAACTCTGCCTTTTCCAGGGAACAAGTCCAGTATCACTGTTTCAATCACCACCTTCCTGCAGAGAGCTCCCTAAACCTTCCCCCAGAAAGAAACACCTTTCTCCTGCTGCCTCATGGGTTCCTCTGTTGAAAACCCACTCACCTCAAACTCTGCGTGTCTGAAACTGACATTCTCCCTTCTGCTTCTACCCCCTCCCTCTTCCTGTGGTCCTACTTCTATGAAAGTGCCACCATGTCACAGTTCCCCAGGTTCCAGTCACGTCTACTTCAGAAAAAGTCTACTTTGGCTGGACACTGTGGCTCACAACTGTAATCCCAGCACTTTGGGAGGCTGAGGTGGGTGTCTGGCTTGAGGCCAGGAGTTCAAGACTAGCCTGACCAACATGGCGAAACCCCACTTCTACAAAAAATACAAAAATTAGCCAGGCGTAATGGTGCACGCCTGAAATCCCAGCTACTTGGGAGGCTGAGGCAGGAGAAATCACTTGAACCTAGGAGGTGGAGGTTGAAGTGAGCAGAGATGGCACCACTGCACTCCAACCTTAACAACAGTGAGACACTGTCTCAAAAAAAAAAAAAAAGGCTCCAGTGGACCTTCTTCTCCTCCTCATCCTGCACCAGCTCAGTATCAACTGCTTCTCACCGAGTATAAAATACAACCTTTTATAATCTCAGCTTTTTATGATCTATCCCAGCTGACAATTTCAAGCATACATTTTGCTGTAGTGGTTAGAAGTGAAGGTGTGAAGTCCATCTGGGCTCAAATTTCAGCCTACCACTTCACTAGCCATGTGATATTGGAAAAATTATTCAACTTCTCTGAGCCTCAAGGTCCTCATCGGTGAAGTGGGGATAAAAATAATGTCTCTGTCATAAGATTTTATGAAAATTAAATGGTATAATGCATGCAAAGCACAGAAAGTACCATGTGGCCCATAGTAGGTGCTCATTAAATGCTTATTATAATAATTATTAGCCAGGCATGGTGGTTCAAGCCTGTAGTCCCAGCATTTCAGGTTGCTGAAGTGGGAGGACAGCTTGAGGCTGAGTTCGAGACCATTCCAGGCAGTATGGCGAGACTCTGTCCCTACAAAAAAAAAGTTTAAAAATTAGCCAGGCAAGGTGGCATGCATCTGTACTTCTAGCTACTCAGGAGGCTGAGATGAGAGGATCACTTGAACTTAGGAGTGTGAGGCTACAGTGAGCTATGACTGGACCACTGCACTCCAGCCTGGGCAGCAGCAGAGCAAGGCCTGTCTCTAAAAAATATGTATTGGGAATACACATTCATATAACAGTTAAAAGTTCAGGTTCTGTATTTACCCTGCTGTTGGTACCTCAACTATGCCACTTACCAAGTGTGTGAGTATGGGCAAGTTATTTATCCTTTCTACGTCTCTGTTCCTTTATCTATAAAAAGGAGGTAACAATACTATCTACCGAAAATGAGATCTATCATGTAAAGCATGTAGAAACATGTCATACACAAAGTAAGTGCTCAGTAACTGTCAGCCAAGCAGTTCACATGCCCTGAAAGTTTGTATACTATACAGGCAAGTCAATATGCCATTAAGAGAAAGCATGAGAAGCACCATGTATTCAGTATATGTCTGTTGCTTGCTAAGGCTGAGCCTGACAATACACTTTGGCACCGGGAATATAGGTGTGAGCCACACTATAATACCACCTCATGGCTGTCACAATATAGCACAGAAGACAGAGGTAAATGTGGAGAAGGATGAAGCAGGCGACAGAAACAGAGTGTGAGACTGGGGAGGAAAGGGGTCATTTTTCATAAGGAGGTCATGCAAGGCCTCTCTGATGAGGAGACATTTGGTTGAAGAAGGTCCAGTATGGTCTGAGAACACACAGGAGGATGACCCAGCCCAGCCTTGGCAAACCAGAAAGATTTCCAAAGGAAACCAGTCATATAAGAGTCTTTAAGGCAACCTTGATGATGTAGTTTTGGAGAACTGGGAGGAAAAAATCTCCTGTTAAAACTTTTAGCTCGGCCAATCCACCCAATAAAAGACAGCTTTCTGAGGCCACAACTGATGAATCGGCTGAGGCGTGAAGAGGAAACGGAGACTCTCATCTGGATTGACATGAATAGAGCTACAGAAATATGCCAGCGGTGTGGAGCTCTGTGCACAAAAAACACAGACATACTAGCTAAATGATTCAGTGGTGCTCAGAATTCAGGCAAGAATTTATCATCAGTGGAGATATACTGTCCAGGACACAGTGGTTTTTCTGGGCACAACTACACTAAAAGCTGTAGCAGAAGAGGTTCAGCTTGAATCAATTTTCTATCGTGGTCCCCCAGACACCCGGCCATTTCAGTTATTGGCTGGAATCCTTGTCCTTACTGAATGAGGACTGGGGTGACAGCCATGCTGTCAGCCAACCCAGGGTTTTAACTCCAGCCAAGAATGTGTGAGGACAGCGAAAGAAAGAGGCCGAGGACAGGAAAAAGGAAAAACAGTCGAAGGGCAAAATTTCAGCATTGTGAAGCTCTAAAAGAAAATACTTGTTTTGGAGAGCTGAGTGTGGTGGCTCACACCTGTAATCCCAGCACTTTGGGAGGCCAATGCAAGCAGACTGCTTGAGCTCAGGAGTTCAAGACCAGCCTGGGCAACATGGCAAAACTGAATCTCTACAATTTTTTTTTTTTTTTAATTTAGCCAGGTGCAGTAGCTCATGCCTGTAACTCCAGTGCTTTGGGAGGCCAGGCAGGGTGGATCTGCTGAGGCTAGGAGTTCAACACCAGCCCAGATAACATGGTGAAACTCTAACACTACTAAAAATACAAAAAAAAAAAAAATTAGCCTGCTGTGGTGGTGTGCACCTGAAGGTCCAGCTATTCTGGGGAGGCTGAGGTGGAAGAGTCACCTGAGCCCTGGAAGTCATGGCTGCAGTGAGCTGTGTTTGTGCTATTGCGCTCCAGCCTGACAATGAGAGCGAGACCCAATCCGAAAAAAATATATATATATACGGGGTTTTTGCTTCTCCTCACACCTGAATGCAAAATGAATGCCAAACCTGGAAAACACACGTCCGCAGACCAAAGTCCTTTAAAAACATAACTCTCTGGTTATTTTTGATAAAGTCAAGACATCACCAAACATAACCACTTCTTTAACTTTTTATTTATTTTTTTTGAGACGGAGTCTTGCTCTGTCACCAGACTGGAGTACAGTGGTGTGATCTCGGCTAACTGCAACCTCTGCCCCCCATGTTCAAATGATTCCCTTGTCTCAGCCTCCCAAGTAGCTGGGACTACAGCCATGCACCACCATGCCTGGTTAGTTTTTTATATTTTAGTAGAAACGAGGTTTCACCATGTTGGCCAGGATGGCCTCCATCTCCTATCCTCGGGATCTGCCCACCTCGGCCTCCCAAAGTGCTGGGATTACAGGTGTGAGCCACCACACCCAGCCTTTCTTTAACTGTCATTTATTTCTTTTCACCATTTCATTATGGAAAATTTCAAACCTACAGAAAAATAAGAGACTGGTTTATTGAACTCCTTCAACTGACTGATCATTTTGTTTCAATTCCTAATGGGATTGGCTTGAAGTGCATCCCAGATAGCACATAATCTCTTCATATACTTCAGTATATATTTCTAAAAGATAGGGATTTTAAAAAATAGACACAATACCATTTTCACACATTAAAAATAAATAATAATGGCTTAATATCAAGTATCAAACCACAATTTAAATTTTTCTATCTCATTTTTTTTTTAACAGTTGCTTTGTATGATCAGCATTCAAATATGGTCCACACATCACATTTGGCTAATTTGTCTTTTACTCTTTCACTCTCTAAGGTCCCTGTTCCTCCATTTTTTCTTAGAATTTATTTATGAATGAAACTGGGTCTTGAAGAATTTCCCACATTCTATATCTAAAAGTTTGCTTCCGTGTGGGGTCATTAACATATTCCCCTGTCCTTGGATTTCCAGTAAACTAATGGTTAGATTTAGAGGCTCAATCAGATTCAGGTGGGATGTTTTTGGCAGGATGATCTCAGAATGGTGATGTGTATTCCTTCGCACCACATCAAAAGACTCTCTCTCTCCTTTTGTGCTGCTAAAACTGGCATATGGAAGTTCCTGCTCTGGGTCAGATGCGGTCATCACACCTTACTCTGGCTTTCCCACTGAATTATCACTTAAAAAACCTGAAGAGAATGCATGCAGTAGCTACAAAGGGTAATTTGGAGCAGGCCAAATGGAGAATAAGACCAAATTTAAATTAACACCAAAATGGTGGTGAGTTTACCATATTTTCTCCCTGGAGCTCCAGGAAACCAGAAAGAACCAGAGAGATTGAGAAAAGAGAGAAGCTCAGAAAAACTACCTCATACAATTGTTTATGAACTCCTAGGATGACCCCCAAGCTGCATGCATGCACATGAACCTGGTCCTAATCAGCACATCAAAGACTGAACTCACAGACAAACTACTAGCAGGGGTACAGGCAGGACACATCCAAACGGCATTGCAAAAACAGCGTGAAAACTTGCAACCATAGCCCATGGAAGGCTGCTAGAAACCTGTGGCCTTATCTGCCCAGGTCATTTACATACTAAAACTCATATACAAGCACACCTCCAGGCTTCAAATAAAACCCAGAGTGTCATACATAATAACTAAAATATCCAGAATATAATCCAAAATTACTTGTCATATTAAGAACCAAGAAAATCTCAATGCATATGGGTTAAGAAAATCAACAGACAAATGCCAAGATGACACAGTTGTTGAAATTATGTGATAAAGATTTTATAGCAGTTATTACATAAATACACTAATAAGCAACCATACATACTCTCAAAACAACTGAAAAAACAAAGTCTCAGCAAAGAAAGAGAAGATATAAAGAAAACCAAAGAGAAATTTTAGAACAGAAAGATACAGTAACTGAAATTTAAACAGCTACACAAAACAAAACAGTATATAGGCTTGGAAGCAGACTGGATATGACACATGAAAGAGTGAGTTAACTCAATGACATTAATAGAAATTGTCCCATATGAACAATGAAAAGAAAAAGGAGTGATTAAAAATGAACAGAGTTCTGGTGTGGGGCTCACACCTATAATCCAGCACTTTGGGAGGCCAAGGCAGGCAGATTACTTAAAAGCAGGTTACTTAAAAGCTGATTAGGACCAACCTGGGCAACATGGCAAAACCCACCTCTACAACAAATACAAAAAAAAAAAAAAAATTAGCCAGACATGGTGGTGTGTGCCTGTAGTCCCAGGTACTCAGGAGGCTGAGGAGACATGATCATTGGAGCTCAGGAAGTTGAGGCTGCAGTGAGCTGTGATGGCACCATTGCACTCCAGCCTAGGTGATGGAGTGAAACCCTGGCCCACCCTCGTCCCCAAATATAAAAAAATAAAATCTTGGCTGGGCATGGTGGCTCATGCCTGTAATCCCAGCACTTTGGGAAGCCGTGGCGGGTGGATCACAAGATCAGGAGATCAAGACTATCCTGGCCAACATGGTAAAACCCCATCTCTACTAAAATACCGAAAATCAGCCGAGTGTGGTAGCGTGCGCCTATAGTCACAGCTACTAGGGAGGCTGAGACAGGCGAATTGCTTGAACTAGGAGGCGGAGGTTGCCGTGAGCCAAGATCACACCACTGCACTCCAGCCTGGCGACAGAGCAAGACTCCTCCGTCTCAAAAAATAAATAAATAAATAAAAACTCACAGAGCCTCGGGACTTGTAGGACAATAAAAACAGAGCTAACATCGTTGTCATTAGACTCCCATAAAGAAAGGAGAGGAAGTATAGTACTTTTAAAATATTTGAAGAAATAATTGTTGAACATGTATAGCAAAGACAAAAACCTACAGGTTCAAATAGCTCAGAGGACCCTAATAGGATAAACTCAAGGAAATCTATACCCAGACACGCTATGATCTAACTGCTGAAAACTGCAGACAAAAAAAGAAAAAAACAAAAAATGTCAAAGTAGCTAAAGAGAAACGATGCACAATCTACGGGGAAACAACTTGAATGACTGCAAATTTCTCTTCAGCAATCGTAGAAGCCAGATGGAATGGCATACTTAGAGTGCTCAGAGAAAAGAACTGTCAGCCCAGAATTCCATATGCGGTAAAAATATCCTTTAGGAATGAAGGTAAAATAAAGATATTCTGAGACAAAGGCAAGCTAAGATAATTTGTTGCCAACTTTAGAAGAATTGCTAAAGAGAGTTCCTCCCAGAGGAGGAAAATGATACTAGAAGGAGACTTTGGTGATATCAGAAATGAAGGAAGAGTGATCAAATGGTGAGTATCTGGGTAAATGCAATATACTCTATGCCTTTGGAACTCTTCAAAATATGTTTAAATATTTAAAGGAATAATTAAAACATTGTCTTGTGGGGTGGCTAATGTAACAGATGCACTATATAAGACAACTATACTATAAAGTGACCTAGAGAGTGGCAAGGTTTCTATTAATACATCCTGCTTGAAGTGGCTCCATACTGATTCAAAGCTGTCTGTGAAAAGACTGACGATTAGATTCAAGAGTTTTTAGCCTGATCTATCCATTATGAAGGCCCCATCCATTTTTTACCTAATGGTTTTAAGCAGTCATTGATGATCATTACCTAGATCCATTCTTCATTAGGAGCTACAAAACGAAGATACTCTAATTTCTTTATTCTTCTATTAGCTGGTATTCTTCAATAAAAAATAACCTTTTAAAGTCAGCTATTTGATTACTCTGAAGTATAATTCACATAGGAAAGAGGGGGTAAATGTTTGACTCATATTTTTATTTACCAATTTTCAAAATAGTGAGCTAGAACCACTATTTTTCTAATTTTTAAAAAATCATATTTACTTAATTTATTTTTTAGAGATGGGGTCTTGCTATGTTACTCAGGCTGACCTTGAGCTCCGGGGCTTAAGCAAACCCCCCACCTCACTCTCCCGAGTAGCTAGGGCTAAGGTGGGTGCCACCTCGTCCAGCTTCAGAACCACTATTTTTAAATGGTAGCTATGTCAGAGGAAGATGCTGGCTTAATCCTCATTGGCATAGTTTGGAACTCGTATAATTTACCCATTTAGAAAATCACAGACCAGGCCAGTCATGGTAGCTCATGCCTATAATCCTAGAACTTTGGGAACCCAAGGTGGGAGGATCATTTGAGTCCAGGAGCTCAAGACCAGCCTGGGCAACAAGGCAAAAGACTATCTCTACAAGAAATAATTTATTTTTAAATTAGGGGTGTGGTGGCACACACCTGTGATCCCAGCTACTCAGGAGGCTGGGGTGGCAGGATCACTTGAGCCCAGAAGGTTTAGGCTAGAGTGACTGTGATGGCATCACTGCACTCCAGCCTGGGTGACAGAGCAAGACCCTGTCTCAAGAAAAAGAGAAAATTAAAGACCGATATCCAAACATTTAAGTCATACAGGGTCTTTAATTATGGCAGGGAATATGTAGGATGACATAATCATTTAGAATGCTTATACTACAATGTGTCACACTTGCATTTTATTGCCATTGCATTTTTTGGGGTGTGTGTTTGTGTGTACGTGTGTGTAATTTCTTCTTAGATTATAAGATTCCCATGGACAGGAGGAAGCAGAGATCAAGCTGATACTTACTAAAGGAGTATTTTAGTAAGTCCAACTAAAATACAAAAGAAGTGTATTTTTGGAAGTCCAATGTGAAAGGCATCAGCCTAATAACTATGGTCTTTTCTCACAGTTTTGTTTTAAACCACTAATTTTCAAAAATCAATCACTCTGTGCCAGTCACTATACTGAGCACTTTTCAGTTATTATTTCATTGAATTCTCCAGCACTCCCGGGAAGAAGGCTCTCAGCATCCCAGTGTGCAGACCAGGAAACCACTATGCAAGAGATAATGTGGCATGTCCAACCCATGCTTCATTAGGGCACAGCACAAATCCAAGCCAGAGCCTGCTCCAGAGTCATTTCTCCCAGTCACACCCCTATCCTCTTAGTGATACGCACCCTCCCTGCTGGGGAGCATGGCCATCACCCTGCTAGCCACACAATCATCTGCTGGCTGTGCCAGATTCCTGACACTTGAGGCCCAGAAGATGAAATAAGACAACAGGACAAAGTGCAGGGGAGAGTTATCAACTTCCTGTGCCCCTGCTGAGAAGAGATAGCCAGGACTGCCCCCTAGAAAGGCATAAATGACGTAGTAGACAGTTGTCCTCCTCATCAGAGACTTAAAATTGAGCCAATGAGGTAAGGGGAAGAAAATAATCTATCAAAAGAATCACTGAAGTCATTAAAACTTATGTTTGGAAAAAAGTAATAATGTGAAAATGGTCACAATATACAGGACATTGCAAGTAAGTACACTGTGCTTAGAGAAGGGGGTTGTGTGTGTGTGTGTGTGTGTGTGTGTGTGTGTGT
>NW_016107381.1:2912436-2935871 GCF_001604975.1 Cebus imitator
GAGGGGAGGGGAGGGGAGGACGAGAGAACTGGCATAAAATGGCATAAATATTAATAGTGTCTCATTCTAACTTATGGGATGTGGGCAGTTTTGCTTTCTTGTTTATACTCGTTTATATTTTACAAGTTCACAATAATCAGAAGAAAAACACTTATTAAAATGTGTGGTGGGGGTACAAAAAGGGATGAACAGGATGAGCACAGAAAATGTTTAGGGCAGTGAAACTATTCTGTATGACACTATAATGGTGGCTACACGTCGTGCTATATTTATCAAGATCCATAGAATGTTCAACACCAAGAGTGAACCCTACTGTAAACGATGGACTTGGAGTGATAATGATGTGTTAACACAGGTTTGATTGTAACGGCTGTATCACGCTGGCCAGGATGTTGATAATGGGAGAAGCTGTGCATGCGTTGGGGCAGAGGGTATGGAAAATCTCTGTAGCTTCCTCTCAGTTTTGCTGTAAACCCCAACTGCTCTAAAGCATAAAGTCTTTATATATACATAGGCACATACACACACACGCGCGTGCGCGCGCGCACACATATATGCGTATCCACAGAAAATAAATGTGTCAGTTTGTTCAGAGTCAATGATAGTTATCAAGTCTCAAGTAGTCTAAACATTTTGAGGGATGGGGAAAAAGAATAAACAATGACCAGAGTGACCAATGGCAGGTATGAAGCAATTTGCTGGGAGAGCTGGGACAGCATTAAAGGCAGATAAGAGAGGCTTGAAGGTCACTGAGGCTGCTGTATACAAAGTCATTGTGGACACCAGGATGCTAAAAGGAAGGATCTGCACGTATCCAAGCCAAGGAGTAGTTAAACGTAGTAGCAAGACTGCTAAGATGCAAGGTGAGGGGGAGTGAACATGTCTGTATGTCTGTGTGTCTGTGCGTGTGTCTGTGTGCGTGTGTGTGTGTGTGTGTGCACGCACACATGCACATGTGCTGATGCCAGGGGAATATTATACAGTAGATAAAACAAATCACGGTAGTTACAGTCAAGGAGGACATTAACTTCATCTATCCTACTTGAATTGTTTTTTCAAGAATAAATTTTTATAGTATGCATACAACTAATATATAAACAATTTTTTTTGAGACAGGGTCTAACTCTGTTGCCCAGGCTAGAGTGCAGTGGTGCCATCTCAGCTCACTGTGGCCTTGACCTCCTGGGCTTAAGCAATCCTCCCACCTTACCCTCCTGAGTAGCTGGGACTACAAGCATGCACCACCAAGCTCGCCTAATTTTTGTATGTTTTGTAGAGATGGGGTTTTACCATGTTGCTCAGTGCTGGTCTCAAACTCCCGACTCAAGTGATCTTCCCGCCTCAGCCTCCCAAAGTGCTGGGATTACAGGTGAGAGCCACCATGCCCAATCAACTTTTTGAAGAAAAGAATTCAATGTTTAAAAAAAAAAAAGCAAGCGCATAAACATGAAGAGTTGTATCAGTCAGATGAGGGCTTGAATGAACCTAGAAATGGCTCTGATACTTATGAGCTATATAACCTGGATGAGTTAATATACTCCTCTAACTTGAAATTTCTCGTCTGTTAATTACAGATAATACGTCCACATTTGCAGAGCTATTGTCAGAACTGAAAATAAAGCAAGCCTCAGGCTGAACATTTACAGATTTGCACAAGAAAGAAATGGGAAAGAACAGAATCTGAGTAAAAGAAGAGAATGACTGAGCCTCTAGGTACAAGAAGCACATGATGAAGGTGACCAGCGTGGACAAGTATGGCTGGCCAGAAAGAACAAGGGATCACAGTGTCCAAGTGCGCGGCACTTACTGCAGTTCTCTTCATCACTGCCATCGGGACAGTCCTCAAACCCATTGCACCGGAAGCGACCAATGATGCAGTGGATGCCGCTGGCGCAGGGGAAGAAGGTCGGGCCGCATTTCGACTTAGCCTTGGCTGCAGGAAGAAAAAGACAAACAGCAAGACATCAGGAGATGTTCTCAGATGACTGCATACTTACCCACTGACACTGAATGTGAAAATTGGTCCATTTAAGATTTACCTTAAAGTCCCTGAAAGTTTCTTCTCATTACCACCACCAGCTTCAAACCCCTAGCCAGATTGGACACCCACGTGCAGCATCCTCTAGAGAGGGAATGGCTAATGTTACTGCTTCAATAGTACCCGAGAGGCTAACACAGACCCTGCACCCCAGCAAGTGCCAATCAAAATGTACTGAACAAAGCCATGAACAAAGAACAGGTAAGTGAATGGATGATGAGTAGATGAAGCTGCTGAAGCACCAATCAAAATTCATTCCCTGAATGTCAAAGGAGCTGTAATCAACATTTAGTAAGTATTCACCATACTAGGCAGTGTGCTGAGTGCTTTGCATGGCTAGTCTCATTTAATCTACCCAGTAACCACCCAATGGGATGATGGGCAGAAAAGAGGTAACAAAACAGAACTGAAACTGCTATGCTTACAAAGACCTGCTTGCAAGGTTGGCTCTTGCTTGGCTAGAGTCTGGGAACTTGGATTTTGGGAGACTTTGCACCACCCTAACAAGAGTGGCTCATGATGCCTAAACTGTTTATGCAAACAGTACAACTTACACTAAACACCCCTACTTTCCTTCCTTCTGGGAGTCTGTAATTTTGGTACATGTCGAGCAAAGGGTGCCTATGTGATCAGCCCCGGATAAAAATTCTGGATACTGAGTCTCTAGTGAGTGTCCCTGGTCTATATCATTCCACATGCGTCATTACAACTCGTTGCTGGAGGAATGAAGTGCATCTTTTGGACTCAACTGGGAGAGGGCTCTTGGATGCCTGAACCTGGTTTCCTCTGGACTTCATTCCATTTGTCTTTTACCTGTGTTGATTTTGCTTGTATCCCTTTGCTGTAATTAATCATAGCCATGAGTATGATCATATACTGAGTCCTGTGAATCCTCCTGGTGAATAGCTGAACCTGGGGTGGTCTTGGGAGCTCCAAACATAAATGAGTATGGTTCTTATCACCACTTCATAAATGCGCTTTGAGAGATGAAGTGACTTGCCCAAGGTCACACAGCTGGAAAATCAAGAGTTGGGTGAGGCCCCAGGGAAGTAGATTCCAGAAGCCCTGATCTCAACCAACTCAACAGCATTGCCTCTCTCTCTGCCAGAGGCTGTCACTTTTCACAACAGAAGCCAGACTCCTGTTCCAAAGAAATTCTTCTTCCATTCATGCTGTACAAACAGTTTTAGCAGAAACTGCTATAACCTGGGCTTGATTGAGTGTCCTGCTAAACCAAACAGCCCTGTGGGGTAATGTAGTCTCCCGTTAATGGTTCTGGTGCTCTGGCTTGCGATTAGGAGGTGTACGATGAGATCTATTGCTACATCCTAGGTAGCAGGCCCTGTGCAGCATCCCTCTTGTCTCCTGTCTTACAGGCAGGACCCATGGTCCTCCAAGAAGGAAGAGTCATTTCTTTGGAACAAACAGGCAATAAATTACCTCCATGTTCTTACTATCTGTAACATGCTGACTTTGGCAACATCCAACTCACAATTGTCAAAGTTTTAAGGCCTGAAATGTACCAGGTGTTAAAAACCCACATGGCTTTGTTTCACTCTGAAACTTCTGTCATGGTACTGGTGTACTCTTCTCAAAGCACAAACTCAGGACAGTCCTGGGTTCAAATTCCAACTCTATTTTTTATGACTTTGGGCAAGTTTCCAAATTTTGCTGGACTTCAGTTTCCATATTGTGGCATCCTGATAAGTAAGAAATAAGTAAGAGGGCCCAGGTGGGGGAGAACAATTGTTCCAAGAAATGACTAATAACAAGCCCACTGGTATAACATCCTTTCATTAAATACCTTTTCCACAAGTACGACCCTCCAGCATGACCCTATAAAACTTCCTCCAGCCCCTGCCTCTGTGCAGACAGCCCCTTCTCTGCTGTGCTGCCTGTTGCACCCAGGCAACATATTTTTGTCCTTTCGCTAACAACTCTGCCTTACTTTACGAGTGACTGTCTTGGTAAACTCTTTTACTGCTCACGACATCAGCCCCAATCAGTTGCAGCCACAACACTTATCCGTAAATTGGAGATAACATCTACTTCCTCAGGCTCTAGTAAGGATTAAGTGAGATAATCTATACAAAACAGTATAGAGCATGGCATACAGTAGATGCTCAATTAATGGTAATGCTTCTGCTATTTGTCATCATCATCATGATCATCATCGTCATCACTAAGTTCAGAGAATTTAAAAACTGATCCTTGGGATGCTACAAATGTTTTTCTGATGACCACATCTTAAAAGTCTATTATGAAAGATCCCTATAAACTGATATGAAGTGATTTCCAGGACATACTGGTAAGTCAAAAACATAAAGTACAAAAGAGTATCTATAGTAGTGAAGGCAGCAGCAGGCTGTCCAGGGTGGCAGCTGCCATCATGCCAGGTGCAGCGAGGAGGTACGAGTGGTGGCAGCAGGAGTGGCTATGGGAGCAGCAGTGGCGGCAGTAGGTCCCCTGTGCCCTGCGTACCCAAGGCAGCCAACCACCTGCTCCCAGGCCTGGTGCCTCTGACACAGTCTCAATCTCACTCCCCACTGTATCCCAGGGGTCTGTGAGCTGAAGGCGTAGCCGGGACTTGCCTGGGGCTGGTCCTGGAAGCTCAGGTTCATTTGCATGGGGTTGCCTGGGGCTGCCATACCACCTACACCTCGCCCACCACCCTGGGAGCCACTATGATGGGGCAGGCAGGGAGGTGCACTGAGACAGGGCTGGGCCCAGGGCAGTACCATGCTCCACGGTGTCACCGGAGCCTGCAGCAGGCAGGAATGCCTCACCCTTCTGGGCATAGCTGCAGCCACGCAAATTACAGCCCCAGACCCAGACATCTATGCACTCTCGGGGAGCCCAGGAAGGTTCCCCTGTTACTCCTACAGGCTCAGAGGTGTCTGTTCCAGCTGTCTGGCCTCTCCCTGCTGTCAGTACCCACTCAGATCATGGAGCAAAGCTGAGGCCAAGCCTGGCACTGTTGCAACCTGGCCAGATGTGCGCATGCTCAGGGCTGCATTGACAAGCCAGCCTCCTGCCATCTCAGGCATCTCCAGACTCTGGGTGAAAAAGAGCATGGGAGGAAGACCAAGGGGGTGCTTAGGGCAGCTCAGCACTGCCCTGCAGGTGCCCCTTGACACAAATCTGGGCACTATGAAAGGCAGAAGGAAGCGGACAGGCTCCTAGGCAGAAGGGGCAGGTCCCTTGGTAAAGCCCAATCTTCAAGCCAGGAAGGCCTGAAGCCTGGAGGCCAGGCTATGGGTCCTGCAGACAGGAGTGGGAACTTTTCTAGGCCTGCACATGGATCAATTGGCATATACTTCCGCCCCTCTGAGGCCCATAAAAGCCCTGGACTCAGCCAGACTTGAGGAGACAATGGGACAAGCTACAGAAAGGAGCTACCCTCTCTTCTGAGAGCTGAACACTCATCAGGACACCCTGGCTACAGAGAGGAGCTGCCCACTGTGGGTATCCTCTGAGCTCTCCTATTCCTCAGTAAAGTTCCTCTTTGTCTTGCTCACCCTCCACTTGTCTGCATTCCTCATTCTTCCTGGATACAGGACAAGAACTAGGGACTTGCTGAATGGCAGGGCTAAAAGAGCTGTAACACAAACAGGGCCGAAACATGCTGTTTGCCCACCATGCTGCAGGAGACAAGAGGAGAGAAGAAAGAAGGAGAGAAGAGCTGTGGCCCTTCAGGAAGCCCAGACCTAGAAGCATCCCAAGCCAGGGTTGTGATACCCTGTTTAGGGCTCTGCAGTTCCTAGCATCTCCAAGCTTCCAGGTGATACACCATGCTCCCCACCCAGTGTCAGCTGTGGAAGCTGCTTATGGTACGCCTGGTCCAACCACAGCCTTGCAGGGAGTTGGCACCCATGCCAGTGCCTGAAGCTGCCCACCCCACCAAAGCTGGCATTCCTGGCTGTGCAGTGGCTGAACTCCACACTCACTCATACAATCTTGGCTGCTTTGCACCTGGCTCACCCTTGGCAGGCGTGAGATCTCATCCAGTAGCAGGAGCCAAGCATAGCCTGCCAGGCCAAGTGGGCAGAGGAGCCCAGTAGGCCAGAGCCAAACTTAGGCAAAGATGCCATCGGCCACAGAAATTTCCAGCTGGCAAAGTGACACCCCAAAGATCCTATAACAGTACTTTGCTGCCCTCCATATAAGAAAAGAAGGGAGTATAAGAAAATATACATGTATTGGCTTATCTGTACACAAGAAATACAGGAGGATAAAGCAGAAACTAAAGAGACTGGTTATCTATAGTGGGTGAGTGGGAAAGGAATGAAGTAACGTAGGAACTGATATCAGACAAGATAATAGGATGAGAAGATTGCACATTTCTCTGAGTATATGTATCTGACTCAACATATACTTGTGTAAATATACTCAGAGCAGTGTGTATCTTAGAACCATGGTAGTATTTTACATACCCCCAAAATAAACACGTAAAATCAATCACATGTGGGGAGAATGCAAAATGAAATATAAACAATAACAAGTAAACATAACTGTATTACAGGTAAATAACACCACCACACTGAAGGGGGTGGGGAAGAAAAGAACCAGCCTAAGTAACTAAGGAAAACATTATTTTGACTAGATTCCATAAAGCTAAAGAAAAAAAAAAAACTACAGTACTGTACACCAGTTGTATTTGTTTTTCCCAAAGGTATGGGTTAGCAATTCTGAAACTAACTTCTAGGTGCACTAGGGTTGAACAAATATATACATGTATTGTAAATAATGAGAACAAGATTTCTGTCAGAGAAAGAAGTTGCAAATAAAGAAAGTGGGAAGGATAAAATGAACCCTAAGGCACTGGTTCATTGGAAACTGAACCAAAATTTCCAATGGAAATTTGAAGGAATTGGAGGCACCAGTATGAATTCAAAATTCAGTCTGTCTTTAAAAATTAGACAGCATGGATGGATGGATAGACAGACAGACAGACAAAAGTAAATATTGACTTGTGTGTATGTATGGGATACTGCACATACATACAGTTTCTTACTCTGTCTGCTGAGAGAGACTAGAAGCAGTACATCTCAACAGCAATAAGCACACCTAGTACCCAGATCCTGGTTTCTAAATATCATTAACCAATAAAGAGAATCAACCTCCTTGGATAAGTGGTTGATTCCAGGAAGAATATACAAGATGAACCCGGAGTAAATTCTGTTGCCTGAAGTGTCAAAATAAAGTAAATAAGTGTCAAAATATCACAGAAGCATGTCAAAAGGACACAGAAGTTAACCTGAAGTTCCCAATAGCTGAAGCTAGAACAATCCAAGTAACAAAATCAACAACAGTATCAGATTATGACACAGAAAATAAAATAAATATCTGAGGCCAATAAAATAAAGATCTAGTACCTGAGACTGATGCCAACAATTGTTGAATAAATAAGTAAACAGGGGAGAAAGGAAAGTTCTTCCTTATTGAAGACTTCTCATTAATAAATGTAGAAGAGGTGTGAGAGACACAAAGTCACCACTAAGCAAACACTGTTGTAATAACTGTTACAGGCACGGTCTGCCAATGGATGCTAAAATTAGAAAAGAAATGCTTGAGGAGAAACAGGAAACACGTGGTCTTGAAGTTTCTTCCCCAATATTTTATTAAATACAAAGAGAAAAACAGTCACTTGATAGTGGAGAAACCTGGTAGATACCACCTGAGCCAAGTGACCATGGTCAACACCATCGGTAATGAGACACATCAACATTATAGTCCCTTCATGTAAGATGCTGTGCTGGGGTCTCCAAGCCCACCCAGATCCAGTGATTCACTAGGGTAACTCCCAGGACTCAGCATATAATCAAAGCTAAGATTTCTTACAGTGAAAGGATAAAAAGGCCAAAGAAAAAGGTCTATGAAATGAAGTCACAGGAAACCAGGCTGAAGCTTTCACAGTACTCTTCCAGTGTAGACACACAGGATGTGCTTCATTCCTCCAGCAACAAGTTGTTGACATGTGCGAAATGTCATCTACCAGGGCAGCTCGTTAGAGGCTCAGTACCCAGGGTTTTTATTAGGGGCTGGCCACATAAGTATTCTTGGTACACCAAATTTCTAGACTCCCTGCAGAAAAGCAGCATCAACTACGCTCTGCACAGCCAGTTTAGGCCCAGTGAGCCACCGTGAACAGCTGGGTAATGGGAAACCTACTGAAATTTAGGTTCCCAGATGCCAGCCAAGGGCCAGTGTTGCAAGCAGACTTTTCAAAAGGCAGCAGTCAGGCCTGCTGTGTTAATGCTTTTTCTGTGCAGATGGGCATTTTGGCTTCTGCTGGGGAAAGTCTACATTAACAGAAAAGCAGAGGAGTTCCATTTTCCAGGGTCAAATCTGCCCCTTTGCCAGCTCTCCAGCCATCGTGTCCTTCCAAACAGGTTCAAGCTTCTGACACACACACACACACACACACACACACACACACACACACACACGGACCTTGATCAGCCAGTCTTGTTCTGGGTACCTTTTGAGGGCTCAGGGAAGAATGCTTATAGGCTTTGCATCTATGCTGAGAGTTTTCCTCATAAGCCTCAGCACATCATCCTCCACTAACATCACTGCCTTCCCGTTACTTTAGAATAAAACCTAGAGTCACCATGCTGCGCTCCAATTCCATGCTTTCTCATAAAGGCCATGAAGGTCTTCCCATCTTGGAAATCTAAATACACAGGCCTCCTTGTTCCTCCTCAGGCCCAGGCAGCATATTCCCACCCCAGGGCCTTTGCACTCTCTGTTCCTGCTGCCTGGAATGTCTTTTTCCCAGGACTCAGCATGGCTCACTCCTCCATCTTACTCAGTCTCTTGAATCACTGCACTATCTGAAACCTCAGTTCCCACCCAAAGTCACTCTAACCCTCAGCCTTCTTTTCTTTCCCTTCATAGGAACTAACACTACCTGATCTCACCAGTTTTGTATTAAGCTGTTTGGCTAATGCCCCTGTCTTCCTGTCTCTGAGAATGTACACGCATTTGCACACTTTCATTCACCAATTTTATTTTTATTTGAGACAGAGTCTCACTTTGTCACTCAGGCTGCAGTGCAATGGCATGGTCCCGGCTCACCGCAACCTCCACCTCCCAGGTTCAAGTGATTCTCCTGACTCAGCTTCCCGAGTAGCTGGACCACAGGTGTGCACTACCGCACCTGGCTAATTTTTTATATATTTAGTAGAGACAGGGTTTCACTATGTTTGCCAGGCTGGTCTTGAACTCCTGACTTCATGATCCACCCTCATCAGCCTCCCAAAGAGCTGGGATTACAGGCGTGTGCCACCACTCACAGGCTCATTCACCATTTTTAAAGGAGCTGCACGTACAGTCTACACCATGTGCCTCATAAATATTTGCATAATGTTCAAATGAACCTATAAAAGGGAATAATGAGGCTGGAGAACATGGCTAGCATTTCCTGAATGCTTAGCATGAGCTAAGCATTGCACTCTGTTTCACAGATATCTTTTTCTTTAAGTTCTCACATACACATAAAAAGCATTTTATAGATTAAAAAAAACTGAGGTCCAGGAGTGAAGTTAACTTGACACTGCTAATATAAACAGAGTCAAGGCTCAAACCTTTCCCTGGGCACAGTTGCTCTGCTGCCCCCTTAGATTTCTCTAGGGACCAGCCCAGCTCTAGAGGACTAGGTTTTACAGGAGAAACAGAAAAGAGTGAAAATACGAATAATAATAAACGAATTAGCTGTCATTCAATTAACCAGCTCTTTGGCCCTGCCCTTACACCCTTTTCAGGAATTACTAATGAGACCTCCTGCCTGGTCGGCCATGCTCAGTTGCTGTTTATGTCAGGGGAGCCTGTCCTGTTATGATTTACATTTGCATCATCACACGCCTGCAAAGCAGATCACAGGCAACCAGCCGAGTGCCTGGCAGGGGCAGAGAGAAGCTTGTCCCAGACAGCAGCTGTCAGCTGCTCCCTGCCTGCATGGCTTGCTACAGGGCTTTGGGGAAGGGGGGTCCTGGGCAAGGCCCCAACTGTCCCTCTCTCACCCCCCACTTTCGCAAATGAGAGATTTCCTCATGGAACCCAGCAGTGCCTGGCAAAAGGCGAAAGACTGACCCTGCCTGTTTTTAAAATCGCCTTGACAAAGGCAGACAGGGTGACTATTCCACTGAATACTTGAATTCACCACTTTTCAAGGATCTGGTCCACAAACTTTTTAAAGCAGCAGCTTTCATTGGCAGCAAGATGGGGACCAAGGCTCTCCTGGGGGTTGGGTTTATTTCCTGATCTGAGTCCTCCTCTGACTTTTTAGAGCCTACTTCTCACAATCCTGGAATTCACAGACCAGAAAAATAAAAAATAATAAACTAGATGAGAGTGGAGGAAAGACTAACACAATTGCCGACTTTTAATTTTACCAGTAAAGACTCACACAAATACCTGCAATGACCTCCACTTGCTACTGCCCTAAATATGCCTTAGCATCCAAAATGCAGGAAGGCACAGTCTCAGAATAAAGAACCCTCTACCCTGAAAGAGTAGAAACTTTACAGCTACATGTCTAGTAGACTGTCCTTATTTTTCCCATTTCACCAGGGGCCAGTGACAACCAGCTCATAGATCAGAGACAGTCCTGGGACCGATATTTGGGGTCCATGCCAGAACTAGAGGGGACAAGGAGGCGTGCCAGTATTTCCAGGCTGTGAAATCCTAAAGATGAAGACTCGTAACAACTGGAGCACACAGGCAGTCCACATGGGTTCACTCAGTAACTAATTCTCACATTCCGCAGATGAGAAAACCAAGGGCCAAAGAGGCAACTGGACTTGCCCAGAGGCACATAGCTATATTTAGGGTGGAACTGGTCTATTGTCCAGTTCTCCTGCTCTTGAGTCCAGCCTCTTTTAACTACACTACACTTTAGGCAGGGTACCCTAGGGCCATACCTGTTCAAACCTCTCATCTGGGACAGATACAGGAGAGATTCCCAAGAAAAAAGCCCCTCTCCCAAAGGAACAGAACATTCCAGGCCTTGTATAGAGAAGGCTCTTCCCTGGACATCATGCCTGTGGCTCTCAATCTGCCCAGGAAGGGCTCAGGGCTGCTCAAGGTGATGGAAACCGCAACATGGGTTTGCTGTCTCTGGCTGCCTCCCCGGACGCTTCCCAAGCAGCAATCACACAATACAGCTAGAGAGAGGCTGCAATATAGAAGCCTGTCTGTTCCACCAGAACAGCCATGAAGTCCGCTAATCAGACCTGCTGCATCTCTCGGGCTGGTAACAGCTCGTGCTAGAGCTGTGGGTCTCCAGGGTCTGTCTTCTAGACCTTTGTAGTTGGTCAAATAAGCAACAGCTGCTCGCCTTCAGCCCCTGCTCACCTCCCACTCCTGCCCCAGGATCCTGATGGTATGTGGCTGAAAGAGCCCAACAAACAAGGAGCTGTTCCACAATATCACCACCCTTGATTTAAACACAAGACGGAGCTCACTGTAAAAAAGTCAAAGCGTGGAGAAACATACAAAGGCAGATGTAAAATTTTTAAGAAATTGCCACAGTGTGGAGAAGTAGACTGTGGGCATTGTAGCAAACATGCTTTTACAGCATGGTCTCAAAAACTAGTGTGTGCAAATGGATTGTCCCAGGACCCTGTTAAAATGCAGCGGGTCTGGGGTGGAGCCTGGGATTCTGCATTCCTAACAAGCTCCCAGACGATGCCGCTGGCTCCAGGCACCACATTTCCAATAGCAAAGTGCCACTATATATCTCCAATGCCCCAAGAAGTGCCAGCCACATAGGCTACTCAATAATTACAGACTGAATTAATAGGCAGAAATGCATGCAATTTTACTTAAATGCACCCTTAAAATATATGCTACTCTGAAACCTGTTTTTTGCTGCATAGCATAAGGTAACATACTTTCATGTCAATAACTACTGGTACACATCATCATTTTTGATGGCTAAGGGTAACCTTATTGTGTCTATGTACACGTAAGTCCCATTACTGATGGACATTTGGGGTGTTTTCAATAAACAATACGCAGCCAGATGCATGTTATTTTTTCACTTGTACATTATATCCTGAAGGCAGGTATAACTGCTAGGTCAAAGGATATGCACATTTCACAGTTTGGTATCCTTTGGACTGATGACTGCCTCCTCCTTAAGGAAATGGTATTGTCTTCTGGCCACAGATGGCTATGAGAAAAGCCTCCACCCCAGGACGGTCTCTCATGTTGGCAATGACGTTCCTAGAGGCACAAAGGCTGAGAGCATCCCACGGTTCCTCTGCATTTTTGTTAAGTCGCTCCTTAACTGCTGCTGCGCTCTATTATTCTCCATCCATCTCTGTCTCTTTTCATTTTAACATCTGCGTATTTCATTACTCTGCAGAGTAGGGGACATTCCTGTCTGGTCAAGGAAACCATGACTCTTCTTTTTATCATTTTAAATTTGCACCGGGTGCAGGGCATCAATCTTTGCTGGAATTGGTTTTCCTGGGTTGCAAAAATAATGGGAAAATGCAGCGTCCCCCTTCTGCGAGATGCTCCTTAAATTGAGTTTCCTGGGCTTCATGGTCTCCTTTGACTAAGGACCCTAACAAAGGGCAAAGCAGGTTCTTGCTCCTAGGACTGTCCTACTTGCCAATATTTCTCCAGGCTTCCCCATCCTCTGGGGCAGTGTCACAGAGATCCACCTCCCGCAGGATCCCCAGGGATACTTGTGAACATACAGGTTCCAGAGTCTCTCCCCTAGGGGAATTTGCATTTTTCCTAAGCACACTAAGGATTCCAATGGGCACTAAAATGTGAACATCCTACTCTGACTAATTCTACCTTTTTATTTTACCCACAGAGCAAATGATCTCATCATTCCTTTCTTCCCAATGTTGCCACTCTAAGAATCATGGCTACAGAGCCAATGTGGGACCTATTCTGGCCATTACTCCTTCAAGTCAAGTCTAATACTTACATTCCAGATAGAGGAGTTGCCATGAGATGAATATCCGCAAGGAAACAACTGGCCTCTTTATGATTTTTCCCCACTTCAACACTGCTCTCTTCTACCCCATTTGTGTGCAAGGTACAAATTCTGCTTCACATACAAAAGCTGTGGGCTCATATACACATGGTTGTTGTTGGCTGGGCTTGGTGGCTCACGCTGTAATCCCAGCACTTTAGGAGGCTGAGGCAGGCAGATCACTTGCGGTCAGAAATTCAAGACCAGCCTGGCCAATATGGCGAAGCTCCTTCTCCACTAAAAATACAAAAATTAGCTGAATGTGGTAGCAGATGCCTGTAATCCCAGCTACTAGGGAGGCTGAGGCAGGAGAATCACTTGAACCAGGGAGGTGGAGGTTGCAATGAGCCGAGATCTCGCCATTGCACTCTAGCCTAGGTAACAGAGCAGGATTCCGTCTTAATTTTAATGGTTGTTGTCCAAGCAAAAAGGCCTTTTTAAGAGCTTTGAAATTTACTCAGTTCTGTCCATTTTGTAAGATTTTACCCTTTACTAGTGCCAATAGAAAACTGGGTTAAAGAGGCAATAAATAAAATATTTCTAAGCATCCTACTATCTGTCAAGTGCTGAGTCAGCTGTGTGGGAATTCAAAAGTGAAGCTGACAGTCTCTCTCTAACTGATATTGGAAGACAGAAACGGGGTGAAGGAGCCGCTACATGCAATGCAAGCAGTGCCCTGATGGGGGAGCTATTGGATACTTCATCTCAAACTAGGGCGGAGGCTGGCATCAGTACCAGCTTCTCAGGGGAAGGTCGGTTTCAGCTGAGGTCCACCACAGCCTAGGTGGGAAAGCAATGTAATATTTACAGCGTGAGGCCTCACTCATTCCGTTTTTCATTCACTAATATTAATTCACAAACTCTGTGTTGCACCTGCGAAGAATGAGAACACACAGAAGACGGCTAGGCCACATTTGAAATCTTAGTGTTTGTGGAATTGTGGAATGAAAAATGTTCCCAGAGGAAGCCACCTGTGTAAAGGCCTGGAGGCAGAACAGTGCGGTAAAGGAGGAACTGAAAGGAGGTCAGTGTGAACGTGCTTCTCATATCAGTAAAAGTACCTGGTATCTTTTCATTAATTGAAAACATTAAAAGCCTTATTTTTCATAAAAACTGTGCTATGAACCAGTTACAATTCAGCTTGCTGTAAAGATGTGAGAATGACAAGTGCTACACAAAAGTATACGTTAGAAAAGAATCAAAGTGTAAAATTCACATAATTTCAATCAACGTGCACAGCTCCCCAAAGTGAATACCCACTTGTGGCCATGGTCAGTTACAAACTACAAAAAGCAGTCGATCTGAAGTTGCTACTATTAATAGACTCAGTCCTCTGGCTCATTTTGTAAAAGGTCAAACTGTGATTCCTTTTCAAATGACTTCATGGTTGGGGATAAGAAAGCAAAGAAAGCCTTATAAAAATAACTGGCTTTAAAAAAGTAATCTGTCTGGATTCTTTAAGAAATCTGGGGGTTAAAGCGGGGAGCTCTTTTATTGTGGTCCCAAGACAGATGACGACGAACAGCCCAGAAAGCAAACTCACTCCTGGAATTCAAGCCTTTGCAAAAATTATGGATGGAGCAAAAGCCCTTTGCTTGTTTTAACAGTTCAGCTCCACATGACTACTGGAGTAGACTCCAAGTTTTATTGATCAGATATTTCAATATATTATTTCTTCCTAAAATAACATATTGGCTGTTTCATACAGACACACTGGGGAGTGAAAGAGCAACAGATCATACGCTAACTGGAATATAAATACAGAAAGAAAGCATCTGGTTGAAACACCTTTGCCAGAAGATTCTCGTAGAAAATTCTTTCCAAACCTCTTCTCTTTTATACTGAGGAGGCCTACAGCGTGGGGTTAAGAGGTCAGAAGGACTTAGGGTTAAGAATCATCCAGGTTTCCACCTCAGTTCCACCACATAATCACTGAGATCTTGGATGAATTACTTAACTTCCCTCAGCCTCAGTGTCCCCATGTGTAAAAGGAAGATAAAGATGATACAGAACTCCTCAGCTGTTGTGAAAACAAAACGAGATTTTGCATGTACAGAATACAGCAAAATGCTTGCTGTCTGATAGAGATTCAGCAATGCCCTCCCCTCCCTAACATGGTTCATGGTTCTACAAATTGCTTTTCACATAGATGGCTGGTCCTGAGAAAAATGAGGTGGAAATCAATGTAATATTTAGACAGTCTAAGGCTTTTCTCTTTCAGTTATTCATTCCACCAACATTAATTCTCAAACTCGCTTTATGCCACACACAGGACCAAGTGTGGGGGTTGCAAAGAAAATAGAACAATTTCTGCTAGCAAGAAGCCCCTAGCTAAAAAAAAAAAAAAAAAAAAACACCTGGCCAACAGAAGGAGAAAGAAAAAGAGACAATAAACAGATGATTGCCATGAGATGTGGCAAGCACTACATAAGCCGTATCAACATTTGCCTTTCAATAGCTAATTATGGCTAGGTGTGGTGGCTGACACCTGCAATCCCAGCACTTTGGGAGGCCAAGACAGGTAGATCGCTTGAACTCAGAGTTCAAGATCAGCCTGGGCAACATGGTGAAATCTTGTCTCCACAAAAAGCACAAAAAAATTAGCCAGGCACATGCCTGTAGTCCTACATACTCTGGAGGCTGAGGTGGGAGGATCGCTTCAGCCCAGGAGGTAGAGGCTGCAGTGAGCCAAGATTGTGTCACTGTACTCCAGCGTAGGTGACAGAGCAAGACCCTCTCTCAAAAAGTAAAAAAGTTAATTACAACAGTTAAGCAGTTAGATATCAGCCTGCCTGGTTCATATGTTGTCTCTACCACTTATTGGCCATATGATTTATGATTTATGGTAAGTTGGTTAGCCTCTCTGTGCCTCAATTTCCTTATCAGGAAATGGAGATATGAACACTACCAACCTCACTCATTCTGGAGGTTAAATAAGACAATGTAATAATTAGCACTTTTTCACAGTATTAGCTATGATAGTTAATACTATATTTGCTATTGTTACATATATCTTAGTTATTTGATATTTCACTATAAAATACAGTATTATAAAATATAGTATGTAGTATTGAGTGTTATAGATTATCCAGCATTATTATGCAGTATTAGCTATTATTATTACTATTCCCATTTATTATTACTATTATTTTCAGACACTTTCTACCCAGCAGTGGATGCTTAATTAATATGTGGGGAATGGCCAGAATGCAAAAGGAACTCAGAGAGAGTGGGACTCACTCAGCCTGGAGGACCCAAGGAGTACTTCATAAAGTTGTGCTACTTCAGTTGGGTGTGAAAGATTATCAGGAGTGTATTAGTGAAAAAAAGAGGGAAGAACACTCCAGGCAAGAGGAATGGCATGAACTAAAGCTCAGAGTTGAATCATGTTATGGCTTGTACAGAAATCTGGGAGAAGTTAGGGAACCTGGGGTATGGGCTATGCAGCAAGAGATGAGTCTGGGAGTGAGGCAGACAGGAGTCTGGAATTATCCTGGAAGCCAGCGGACATCTTTTTAAAGAAAAGTGATGTGTCAGATTTGTTTTTATGAAGAAACATTTTTTACGAACTCACAAAGATATTATGAGGCTATTGGAAGTCAACAAAATCTCCTCATCCCCCCAAAAGCACTGAGGGAGCAGAAGAGAGACAAGTCCATAAGATTCTTCATGCTTTTAGGAAGAAAGACACTATAAACCATAACAGAATTCAAAGTGGCTATCATTGACCTTTAAAGTACTTTTATTATGAAGAATGACAGAGAAAAATAAGCAAAACCACGAAGCAAGTTCAGGATTAGGAAATTATAATCTAAAGGGGTTTTTAAAGGTTATTTATTTTGGCTATTTGTAATGCACATACATATGTGAATAAAGATGTTTTCGTGTGCATATATATTGGAATGAAAATTCTCGAGAATTTATAAGCAGGAAACTAAGGCATTCCCAACTGCTGCTTCTATAGAAAAATCTTAAGGGATTGCGAAAGATCTAAAAAGATAATAAATAAATGTGAGTTAGGCAATTGAGCCTCTGGAGGCTTTTCACTACTTGGTGGAAAAACTTCCTGACAGTGTATCCAAGTCCCTGGGATTAAGAACAGGTGTGGGCACAGAGACTCAGGCAGAACAGAATAGTTTCCACCTTAAAAAAAGGAGTATTTCAGTAAAGGCATCATCCAACTGCATGAGAGGTACTATCCAAGGGATGACTCCTAACAAGTGGTAGAAAAAAAGTGAAAAACAAAAAGAAAATGAGTGAGGAATGTAAGAATCACAGACAGTTTTCAAGTTTATGTAAACTCATAGAGGACTCTATTCTAGATCCTTTTCCATCTCACTTGGGCAAAGAGGGTTTGCCAAAAGAAGAAGGGTTTACTTTTGAGAGCCTCCACCGCCTCCCATCCGCCTGGCTCCTGGCAAACTTTGAGGTTTTTCTTCTTCAAACATTCTCACTTCCATGGCATATTCTTGGCCTTCAGACTCCAAAAAGGAAGTTCATTTCTGATGAGTTCTCTAGAGGCATCTCTGAAAAGATTACTTGACCCTCCCCACAGGATCCACATAAACAGCAGAACCCTAAAACTCAGGTTCTGTCTCCTTAAGACACCTGCAAAGGGCAGAGATAAATGCCTGCAACATGAGGATTAAACCACTGTAACACCCTCAGGAACTCAGGAATTCCATTCAGAGACATCGGGGTTAAGTGTATCAACAGGGCAGCAAGGGAGTGAGGCTCCTTCAGTCTGCTCCCACAGGCTGCACAAGAAAACATTCTCTGTGTCATGATGTAACTTGAAAACAACTCTTTTGGACAAATAGTACATTAATGCACCACAAATCTTGCTCTAGGAAAGATTTCACCAAGGCATCCTGAAATTTCTATGATGCCTTCTACATCAGTCACAGGAATTAGAAAATCCCATGGCTATCATCTCTCGGTAGCTACGAGCTAACTTTAACAACAAAATACTGATCCTCAGCTTCTAGCTTATCCTATAAAAGCAGTGACTCTCAATCCTGGCTGCATATTAGAATAGCCTGAGTGGCTTAAAAAAAAAAAAAAAAAAAAACTACTTAAAATCAGGAGAGTGTAAGTGGCTACACTAATATCAGACAAAATAAAATTTGAGACCAAAAAAAAGTTCCTAGAGACAAAGTAGAACTTTTATGATAAAATAGTCAATATATCTTTTATTAGGAAGACATAATTTACATGTGGCTAAAATCAGAGTCCCAAGATACATGAAGCAAAAACTGACAGAATTAAAAGGATAAACAGTCAGTTAAACAATAATAGTTAGAAACTTCAATACCCCATTTTCAGTAATGGATAGAATAACTAGCTTGAAGATCAACAAGAAAATAGAAGGCATGAGAACCACCACAAAATGGACCTAATAGATATCTACAGGATGCTCTATCCAACAAGCACAGAACACATTCTTTTCAAGTATAAATGAAACGTTCTCCAGGACAGACCAAATGTTAGGACATAAAACAAACCTCAATACAATTAAAAGGAATAAAATCATATAACATATGTTCACCAACCACAATGGAATGAAATTAGAAATCAACAACAGAAATTTGTGAAACTCACAAATATGTGGAAATTAAATAACACACTCCTAAATAACCAATGGGTCAAAAGAAGAAAACAAAAATAAAATTAAAAAATACTTTGAGATGAATGAAAACAAAAACACAACATACCAAAGCAAGGCTAAGAGTGAAAATTATAGCTGTAAATGTCTCAATAAAAAACAAGAAAGATTCCAAACTCACACACACAAATAAACTATTAGAACTAGCTGAGAGTGGTAGCTCATGCCTGTAATACCAGCACTTTGAGAGGCTAAGAAACGCAGATCACTTGAGCCCAGGAGTTGAAGACTAGCCTGAGCAACATGGCAAAACCCCATCTCTACAAAAAAAATTTTTTTTTAATTAGCCAGGTGTAGTGGCCTGCATCCTGTAGTTCAGCTATTTGGCAGGCTGAGGCAGGAGGATCACTTGAGTCTGGGAGGTCAGTACTGCAGTGAGCTGTGATACACCACTACACTTCTGCACTCTAGCATGGGGAACAGAGGAGATCCCGTCTCAAAAACAAAAAACAAAACTATTAGAACAAACAAATTTAGCAAGGTTGCAGGAGACAAGATGCATATACCAAAGTCAATTGTATTTCTATACACTAGCAATTAACAGTCCAAATATGAAATTATGAAAACAATTCCATTTCCAATAGTATCAAAAAGAATAAAATACTTAGGAATAATTTTAACAAAAGAAGTGTAAGACTTGTACACTGAAAACTACAACACATCACTGAAATAACTTAAAGAAGACCTAAGTAAACACAAAGCCATCCCATGTTCAAGAACTGAAAGACTTAAGATTGGTTAAGATGGCAGTACTTCCCAAATTGATCCACAGAGTCTATGGAACCCCTATACTAAAATCTCAGCTAGCTTCTTGGCAGAAATGGTCAAACTGATCATAAATTCATATGGAAATTCAAGGGGCTCTAAATAGCCGAAACTGTACTGAAAAAGAACAACAAAATTAGAGAATTAACACTTCTCAACTTAAAAGTGTACTACACAAAGCTACAGTAATCAAGACACTGTGGTTATTGGCATAAGGGTACACATATGGATCAATAAAATAAAATTGAGTGTCTAGAAATAAACCTTTACTTTTCCAGTCAATTGATTTTTTACAAGAGTGCCAAGAAAATTCACTGGATAGTCTTTTCAACAAATGGCTGAAACAACTGGAAATTCATATGCAAAAGAATGAAAATGGACTCCTATATTACATATAATAGAATATTATTTGTAATAACAAGCAATGAAGTACTGATACATGATACAACACAGATGAACCTTGAAAGCATTATGCTAAGTGGAAGAAGCTAGACACAAAAGGCCACATATTATATGATTCCACTGTATGAAATGTCCAGAATAGGCAAATCTGTGGAGACAAAAGGTAGATTAGTGGTTGCCAGGGACTAGGGAGGGAAGAATGGTAAATAACTGCTAATGGGTTTATGGTTTCTTCTTGGGGTGATTAAAATGTTCTAAAATTAGATAGTAGCAATAGATTGGACAGCTCTCTGAACATAACCAAATAAAGAACAAAATTTTCTGGTAACTTCTAAGATCTAAGAAGACTGGTGACACCAGAAATGAAAGAGTCACTCTTTTCCAGGAAAGTCCTAAATTAGCCAAATTCCTCCCCAGGCAAAATTAGGCAATACTGGGGGATGTGGGGGGAGGGGGCGGTGTGGATGACCTATTGGCATCCAATGGGCAGACCAGGAATGCTGCTAAACATCCAACAATTGACAAGAAAGTCCCTCAAAATGAAACCAGCCCAATAATCCCATATATAATAGTTTGGATAAACATAGAAAGGGATCTTAAAGTTTGAACTTCACATTTTATTTTATCTGAGTTCCTCTCAAAAAAGTATAAAAGAACTGAAACTCACCAGACCACCACATCCAGACAATGAAATGAAGAGACGCTCTATTCATCATAATTGCTTCCTTGCCCTTCCCTAGTTCCTATTTTCTTATACATTGCTACATTCCTTCCTTACTATATAAAGCTAGTTTTAGTGGGTCAATGTATTGATCTGTTCTAATAAAGACATACCTAAAGACATACCTGAGACTAGGTAACTTATAAAGAAAAGAGGTTTAATTGACTCACAGTTCAGCATGGCTAGGGAGGCCTCAGGAAACTTACATAGTGGTAGAAGGGGACGCAAACACGTGCTTCTTCACATGGCGGCAGCAAGGAGAAGTCCCAAGCAAAAGAGGGGAAAGCCCCTTATAAAACGATCAGATCTCACAAGAACTCACCCACTGTCAGAACAGCATGAAAATAACTACCCCTATGATTAAATTACTTCCCACCAGGTCCCTCCCATGACATGTGGGGATTATGGAAACTACAATTCAAGATGAGATTTGAATGGGGACACAGCCAAATCATATCAGTCAGGGAGATGGATTTGAGGCTGAGCTCCCATCTCCTTGGCTGCAGCACCTGATTAAAGGCGTCTTCCTTGGCAATAATCGTCGTCTCCATGATTGGCTTTCTGTGTGGTGAGCAGCAGGTCATAGACAGAACCCCTGGTGATTAATATAACTTACAGTAATATAGCCATATTAATAGTTAAGAATATAAAGTTATTTTTATAATAGAAATCAGACATGGATTAAAATCCTGGATCCACCCCTTACCAGAGCTGTGACCTTGGGCAAGTAACCAAACTGCCCTGGGCTTTTCCTTTCTCACCTGTAAAATGGGATATGAAAGTGACCTTACAGAGTAGTTGGGAGGATAAAATGAAAAGATGCCTGTCTGAAGCTAAGAGCATTTATTACTGTAACTACTGTTTTAAGTTCCCAAAGTGGCTTAGTACCGGAAAATGGGTGACTGGGTCATCTAAAAACAGGACTATCTTGTCCAATAACAATCAATATGCAAACTGGCAAATTTTATGAGCTAATAAGCAATTGAAACATACAGCTGATATTCCTCACTACTACATTATAATCTAGCTAAAGAGGGAATGACCAAAGACCCAGTTGCCATACTAATCCTGTGGGTCTTACTGGTAAATGCTTTGAATTTTCCAGGCTGGGCTTTATGTACAAGCCCCCGTGGTCAAGTCTTTTCTACTCATTACACCTATTACCTTTCTGCTGCTCAAAACCAATTTATGATTGTGAAAAAAGCCACCCAAAACAGGACGTGATGACAGCCTGACATTTATTGTGGGTTTTTGAAATGGAGCTCCCCTGTCAGTAGTGTCAATCAGCAGCTCATTAAGACATGCAGCTGCTTCTAAGCAGTTCAATAAAACATATTAAACCACCGTCCATCACCTCCACTATGTCAGGTACCAGCACAAGATTCCATCATCCTGGGCCAGGCGCAGTGACTTATGTCTGTAATCCCAGCACTTTGGGAGGCCAAGGTGGGCAGATCACTTGAGGTCAGGGGTTCAAGACCAGCCTGATCAACATGGTAAAGCCTCATCTCTACTAAAAAAATATAAAACTTTGCCAGGCATGGTGGCATATGCCTGTAGTCCCAGCTACTCAGGAAGCTGAGGCAGAAGAATCATTTGAACCTGGGAGGCAGCTGCTGCAGTAAGCCAAGACTGCGTGACTGCACTACAGCCTGGGCAAGAGTGAGACTCTGTCCCAAAAAGAAAAAAGAAAAAAAAAACCCATCTTCACCATAAATGAGGAAGAGGAAGAAGACACTCTTATTAAATGTTTATTGTATGTCCTGGGCTTTCATGGACTTTACCCCACTTAGGCTCCACCAAAAATCTGTGAGGCAGGAATGATTACCTACACTGCATAGAGGACATGAAGCATCACAGTGGTTAAGTAACTTGCCCAGGGACATGCTTTTATACATGTATTTATTTGTTATAAATTCATAATTTATTTGCATAAATTGAGTTGGCTGAGAAAAATAGTTTAAAATGAGGAAAATGGGAGGTTTTCAGGAAAAGCAGAAAACAAAGGTAATAGACAAAATGCATTCCATAAACTATTATGTGATTACTAGTATCAGTTCTCAAATTTTAGTTGTTTCCTTGTGGTCAAAACAACAAAGGAAGCATGACCAATAGTGAGGATGGAAAGAAGTATCCAGAACAGTAGAAGTGAACCCTTTAAAACAAGAGATTTTTGATGCCCCGACACCATAACCCCATCACAAAAGCAAGTAACTCATAAAATGTGAGTCAGTTACAAAATCTGAACCCAGATCAGATTGAATACCAATCCTACAGAGGCTGCCCTCAGGAAGGATGAGTGTTAATTCATCATTTAATTTCCACATTCATTTCCTCAACAAGCAGTGTGGTGGAGTGATTAAGAGCATCAGCTCTGGTCGCGGGATCCAAGATGGCCGTTTAGGAAAAACTCAGCATTGCAACTCCCAGTGAAAGCACAGAGGGCGTGTGGACACTGCATTTTTATTGCCCACAGACTAAGAAATTCCCAGAAGGAGGAGCTCCATGGGTCACCAGCAAGGCTGTTTCAGCCAGCGCGGCTGTGTTGGCCAGCGCCGCTTCTTTGCCCCGTGCAGCTGCTTTGTCAGCGCCCCGGCGCAGCGGTTCTCCATACAAAATACACTGGTCCGAGTGCCCTTTTGGCTGGTGATTGGAGCCACAGGAAGTTGCCCATTCTTCTGTTTACAAAGGGGGCTGAACAGGGAACCAGGACAGTAGATTCCAGGGCAAAAAAAGTGCCACGAATCTCAGTGCCACTGTTTAAGCCAACGCAGTGAGTCGCCGCACGGGAAAACACATAGATCCTGGCACCTCTTCAACAGGTGACTGGAACACCAACTTAAAA
>NW_016107381.1:2941368-2943411 GCF_001604975.1 Cebus imitator
AAATAGAAATTCCATTTGACCCAGCAATCCCATTACTGGGTATATATCCAAAGGATTATAAATCGTTCTACTATAAGGACACGTGCACTCGAATGTTCATTGCAGCACTGTTTACAATAGCAAAGACCTGGAACCAACCCAAATGCCCATCGATAATAGACTGGACAGGGAAAATGTGGCACATATACACCATGGAATACTATGCAGCCATCAAAAGCGATGAGTTTGTTTCCTTCGTAGGGACATGGATGAACGTGGAAACCATCATTCTCAGCAAACTGACAGAAGAGCAGAAGATCAAAGGACGGGGAGTTGGGGAGAGAGAGCAGGGGGAGAGATACCAGATGTAGGTGATGGGGAGGAAGGCAGCAAATCACACTGCCACATATGTACTTATGCAATAATCTTGCATGTTCTTCACATGTACCCCAAAACCTAAAATGCAATAAAATAAATAAATTGGGAAAAAAAAAAGAGCATCAGCTCTGGAGTCGGACCACTTAAGTTCAAATCCCAACTCCGCAGCTTTCTAGCTACATGACCTCTGACGAGTTATGTAACTTCTGAGGCCTCAGTTTCCTCATCTGTAAAATGAAGATGATAATCATGATACCCATCTCATGAAACTACTTTGGAGATTAAATGTAAAGCACTTAGACTTTTTAGACTCCATTACATAAGTGTAAGCTATTACTATCCCTCCTACTCCTATCACTGTCTAGTGATAATTGGCTGTGTGCTATGCATTGTGCTAAGCATGAGTGGATAGAGCCTTGCACAAGGCAGGGGAGGTCTCACTCTCAATGGCACTGTAGTTAGGGGAGGAAAAGAAAAAAAAACAAAACTGGCAGTGTTAAGTGCTACGTGGTGATGTAGGGAGATGTGACAGCTGGCAATTGTGCAAGTAGTTTGGGTGATGAGAAAAGGAATATCTGAGGCAAAAGCAGTTCTGGAGAGGTTTAGAAGACAAGAAGCCAGCCAAGCAAGGGAGAGAGGGGACAGCAGCCCAGGCAGAGAGAACATCTCAAGAACACACCTAAAGCCTATAAAGAAGCTAAAACAGAAAGAAGGGTTGTGGAGTGGGGCTGAAGCAGAGTGCCCAGGGAGTGGTGAGGGAGGGGTACGATGAGTCAAAGAGGTCAGCAGGAGCCAGGTCAGGTAAGGCTTCTTCAGCCTAGCTAAGGATTTTGAGTTCAGAATCCTAGCTGTGATGAGAAGTCATTATAGGGGAGAGACTTTTTTATTTTATTTTATTTTATTTTATTTTATTTTACTTTATTTTATTTTATTGAGACAGGGTTTCACTCTATTGCTTAGGTTGGAGTGCAGTGGTGCTATCATGGCTCACTGCAGCCTTGACTGCCCTTGTCAAGTGATCCGCCTGCCTCAGCCTCCTGAGTAGCCAGAACTACAGGCATGCATCACTATGACCAGCTAATTTTCTCATTTTGTGTAGAGACAGGATCTCACTGTATTGCCCAGGCTGGTCTTGAATTCCTGTGCTCTTACCTTAGCCTCCCAAAGTGCTGGGATTATAAGTGTGAGCCACTGTACCCAGCCTGATTTATCCTTTATAAAAGACCACTCAGCTGTCCCGTGGAGAATGCACTGAAACCACAGAGGGAGGCAAAGGAAGCAGGAAGACCAGTCCAGGAAGCGACAACAGTGCCTTACACTAGCACAGGAGTGGGGAAGATGGAGAATGAACTGTCAATGAACTCAGTATCCTCTAAACCAGCAATCCTCAACCTCAGTACTCTTCCCACTAAAGCTGGATAATTCTTTGTTGAGGTCACTGTCCTATACATTATAAGGTATTTCACACCTTTCCTAGCTTCTATCCATATAGGCCAGCTACAACCCCCATTGTGACCACCAAAAATGTCTCTACACATTGCCAAGTAATTAGGAGGGTTAAAAGCACCTCTGATTGAGACCCACTGCTTTAGAAGTAGAGTTGACTGGTCTTGCTAATGGATTAGAATACGGAGAGTGGGCAGTTACTAAAAGAGAGGACTCAAGAAGGATTTCCAAGTTTTTTTT
>NW_016107381.1:2943616-3012075 GCF_001604975.1 Cebus imitator
AGTAGAGACGGGGTTTCACCATGTTGACCAGGATGGTCTCGATCTCTTGACCTCGTGATCCACCCGCCTCGGCCTCCCACAGTGCTGGGATTACAGGCTTGAGCCACCACGCCCGGCCCAAGTTTTTGTATGTAACAAGGTAAGATCATCTCAGACATTCAGAAGGCTTTCCCTCTATGCCAGTGGGATGGGCTTTGATTTTCAGTGTCACTCAATCATTCATTCAAACAGTCTGCAATGAGCATCATCCAAAACTTGACACCAGGGATACAAGCATAACTTAGAGAGCTCGCAATCTGACAGACACAAACCTTGAAGCAAATTGGATTGATACAGTAGGTCATATGCTTCAGAAAAACCCCTACGACTGAGCAGAAGCATGAAGGAAGATACGGCTCTTTGCTTCTGGGGGAAGTGGTGGGAGTGGCTCCAGGGAGATTCCAAAGCTGTGCCTGGAAGACAGAGGCACAGAGGGACATGGCATGTGCAACAGCACCGGGGTGTGAGACAGGGTTGGCGGGCGGAGGGCAGGAGGCCAGGAGGGAAGGAGCTGCTGCTGATGAGACAGGCGGGATTGGCCAGGAGGGCTCTGTAAGACACACTTCTGAGTCTCACTTGATTCCATGGGTAATCTAGGAGCCACTGGAGGGTTGCTGTTATTATTCATACTCCCTATTACTAATGATTAAAGGAAAATCAAAGAGACATCTCCTGAGTGCTTGGACGGCATCAAACCAAGTGCCGGGCACTTGACTTAGATGAGGCACTTCATCCCTCCTCCAGATGAGAAAACTGCAGCCTATCAAGAACTCAGTGACTTGCACAAGATTTCTTGGCTGACAAGTGGCAGGGCCAGGATGTGAACCCACACCAGTTGACTCCACAGTACATCTTAAACAAGGGAGTGTTGACACAAATGTGTGGTTTAGGAAGATCACTGAGGAAATAAAAACATCTGGGGATAACTAGTTTACGAACATAAATGAGATCTCCAAGGGAGCACGTATTAGATGGAAAGGCCAGCATTCATTTCCAGGCAACTGATGATCCAGAAAAGAAGCCCAAGAAGGTAGAAGGGCAGCCAGGAGACAGTGGGAAAAATCCCAGCGAACAAAGGAGAGAAGATGAAGAGGCAGTTCACAGTGTCTAGTACGGCTTCAAGGTCAAGTAAGAATGGATTTCAACATCTGCTAGATCTGACAACTAAGAGATTCTTGGAGCAAACACATGACTGTGGAGGATGCAAAAGCCAGGAGCAGAGGGCCAAGGAGTCACACACCAGCTGCAACAAAGGAGAAGGAACAAAACCAGTGGGACTCTAACTTGAGGAAGAGTTTGGGGCCAGGGGAGACACTAAAGATAAGAAGGTAAAGAAGTCATTACTGCCAAGAATTCTCAAACCTGAGTGCAGATCAGGCTCCCCTGGTGAAACAGAACGCAAGTGGGCTTCTGGCCCCATCTCAGACCCAACAAGCAATGTTTCCAAAGCTGGCCTCAATCCACCAGGGAACCTGATGATCACAGGAACCACTGAGTGAGGCAGTGTTTTTCACAGTGTGGTCCCTGAAACGCTGGCAGCTTCCCACGTGTATCCTATGCCTCCTGATTGAGAATCTCCCAGAACAGTCGTGGGAAGCTGCTTACTGAAGACTAGGTCATTCTGATACAGCCACCTTAGCTCCCTGAAAATCATAAACTAGATCCTTGTGACTCAAGGTGTGGACCTTAGAGCAGTGCATCTGCTACCAGCTGGGGGTTTCTCTGAAATTTAATCAGCCTTACCTCACATACCTACTAAGCCAGAAGATGAATTTTACCAAGACCCCCATGGCTCCGGAAAGCATTTAAAGTTTGAGAAGCTCTAGAGTGCAATACAGGGCGGATTTGGGGGGTGAGAGGAGAGGTATGGAGTACCCTCCTGCCAGACATATTTAGTGGAGAATGCTCTGAGAATGCCTGCTGCTAATTTTTACAGGAGATAGCAAAGTTTTCCTCAAAGAAACCTCCTTCAAGGTTCTGATGCTTCAAGCCACTGCTTCACCCTCCAGGGCTGAGGAGCAAAGTCAAGCATGATTTCACACACTTAAAATGCAATCTCTTTTTGCAGAGATGTGAAAGTATTGCACTGTACGCATTCCCAGAGCTCCAAGTGAATCCTGAAAACCGTCTCCATACAGACCTGCCATGGTGGGCACTTACCTGCAGGGGGCAGCACAGCAGACTGGTTCAGTAGTTCAACTCAAGCCAGAATGTCTGCTTTCAAAACTTGGCTTGGCCACCCAAGTGCCTCAGCCAGTTACTTAACTTCTCTAAGCCTCAACTCTCCATCTGTATAATGGGGATATTAGCAGGACTTAGGTGGTGTGAGGACTGAATGAGATCATCCATGCAGAGCATTGGGCAAGGTGTCTATTACATAAAATTCAGTTGATGTTTAGAACCGCTATACTACATGCTCACTTAGGGTTCCCACCACTTTGCATAACCCTAAAGCTACCCAAACTCATTCCTACATGTATATGCCCACCTGCGAGAAAACCATTCCATATTTTGGCAAGGAGGAGAACATTCCATTTAAAATTATAGAGGTCTGTAGTTGTAAGGGTGCTTGGAGGTAACAGAACCACTTTATAGATGAGAAAACTGAGGCTGAGAAAAGCCAGAGTGCTCACACACAGCAAGAGTTCATTCTTTGCACCAAAGTATACTAACTAGGAAGACCACAGGCAAGTGTCTTTCAGTGCTGTGGTTTCTGCCCTGCACACAGGCACTGCGGCTGCATAGGCAATGGCTGAACTGGGGAAGACTGGTCCTTCTGGGCTGAATGTGCTGTCTGCCACTCTCCCAGGCTGTGCTAAGCAGTGGGAGTGCCCCCAGTACCCTGGAATTAAATGGAGAAGCCACTGAAGCTTCCAGGTACCCTCTGTTCCTGAACATGAAAGCCTCTCATTAGCTTCTGCCTCTGGTCTTTAAATCCAAGCAAAATATCTGGATACTATGGTTTGAGCTGACGATAATAGGCATCTATGCAAGGACTGAGAGAGAGAGAAAGAAAGGGAGGGATAAGACTCTCCCAGAGTTCATACCCCTTGGGGCACAAGGAAGAAAAGAGAAAAGTTTGAATAATATTTACCTTCAGAAGAAAAATTAATTACAAGTAGCAATTGGGGTCAGTGCAGGTGGAAAGGGAGGATATGAAGTTATTAAAGTGAATCAATCAAGTGATCCTTTTTAAAAGTGCTGAGAGAGAGAGAGAGAGAGAGAGAGAGAGTGTGTGTGTGTGCGTGTGTGTGTGTGTGTGTGTGTTACAGATGGAAGGAATCTTATTCTTGCTCAGCAATCCCATCTGGCCTCCTGGTAAGAGAAAAGTAGCTCTGAGAGAGCAGTAGTGAGAAAGATATAAGAATGCAAGCAATGATTTTCCACCCCCACACCCCCAAAGTTCTAGTAAACAGTCACTGTTCTTTCATTGATTCATTCAACAAATGTGTATTGAGCATCTCCCATGTAGCAGGAGCTGATGCTGCTTGGTGTGAGGGTAACAGTGAACAAGTTGTATCAGGCCCTTTCCTGGTTGTCTTGAAGCATCTGGTGCCCTTGGAAAATGAAACTATATCAGTTTACTGTGTCTTCTTGTTTACAAGTCAAATGTAAAGAGACGCAATGCCATGGGATCAGGGACAAGGGGCATATACCTAGCCTGAGTAGGAAGGGAGAGAAGGCTTCCAGTAGGAGATGTGGTTGTAGAATGAGAGGCCCCTATCTTTATGCATTGGTCCATAAATCTACTCATTCATCCATCTACCTATCCACCCACCTACCTATCCATCCATCCATTGACCCACCCATCCATCTATCTACCCTTCCACCCATTCATCTGTCTGTCCATCCATCCATCCATGCATCCATCCATCATCCATGCATCCATCCATCCACTCATCTATCCATCTATCCACCCATCCATCCATGCATCCATCTACCCACCCATCCCATCCATCCACCCATCCATGCATCCATACACCCACCATCTATCCATGCATCCATCCATCCACCCATCCATCCATCATCCATGCATCCATCCACCCATCTATCCACCATCGATCCATCCATGCATCCACCCATCCATCCATGAATCCATCCATCCATCATCCATGCATCCATCCATCCATTCATCCATCCATCCATTCATCCATCCATCTACCCATTTATCTATCTATCCACCTATCCATCCATGCATCTATCCATCCATCCATCCATCCATCCACCCGTGCATCCACCCATCCATTCATGCATGTATCTATCCATCCATGCATCCATCCACCCATCCATCCACCATCGATCCATCCATGCATCCACCCATCCATCCATGCATCCATCCATCCATCATCCATGCATCCATCCATCCACCCATCTATCCATCTATCCAACCATCCATCCATGCACCTATCCATCCATCCATGCATCTATCCATCCATGCATCCATATATCCATCCATCCATCCATCCATCCACCTATCCATGCATCTACCCATATACCCATCCATCTATCCATTCGTCCATGTATCCAACCATCCATTCATCCATTCATGCATCCATCCATGCATGCATGCATGGATGCATCCATCCATCCATCCGTCCATCCATCCACGTATCAATCCATCCATCCACCTATCCATCCATCCATCCATCCATGTATCCATCTATTCATCCATTCATCCATCCATGTATCAATCCATCCATCCACCATCCATCCATCCATGCATGTATCCATTCATCTATCCATCTACCCATTTATCCATCTATCCACCCATCCATCCACACATCCATCTACCCATCCATCCATCCACCCATCCATCCACCCATCCATTCATGCATCCATCTATCCATCCATGCATCCATCCATCCATCATCCATGCATCCATCCACCCATCCATCCACCATCCATCCATCCATGCATCCACCCATCCATCCATGCATCCACCCATCCATCCATGCATCCATCCATCCATCATCCATGCATCCATCCATCCACCCATCTATCCAACCATTCATCCATGCATCCATGCATCTATCTATCCATCCATGCATCTATCCATCCATCCATGCATCTATCCATCCATGCATCCATATATCCATCCATCCATCTATTCATCTATCCATCCATCCATCCATCCATCCATCCATCTATCCATGTATCTACCCATCTACCCATTCATCTATCCATCTATCCATTCATCCATGTATCCATCCATCCATTCATCCATTCATGCATCCATCCATCCATGCATGCATGCATGCATCCATCCATCCATCCACCCATCCATGTATCCATCTATTCATCCATTCATCCATCCATGTATCAATCCATCCATTCACCTATCCATCCATCCATCCATCTATGTATCCATCTATTCATCCATTCATCCATCAATGTATCAATCCATCCATCCACCTATCCATCCATCCACCCACCCATCTATCCGTGCATCCATCCATCCATCCATCCATCTATCCATCCATCTTCATTCTTGTTAAGCAGCAGCTTCTGTTGATGTTTTACATTTCTGTTCTTCCATCAGCAGAAAAATCAAAGAACTGAGTGATGTTGAACCTGTAAAAAACCAGCATCTCTGGGAAGACGCCAGAGGGCCTGTTTCTGTTTAGAAGGAAAAGAAGGCTCAGTAAAGTAAAACCCCAGGCTCTAGATTCCATACAGGGTCAAAAAGAACTGCTCTTCTACCTTGCTCAGCTATGGCATACCAGTCTACTCTGGAATTCACTTACAGAGGCACTGTTTTATTTTTAAAATTGTTTATTTGTTTTGATTTACTCAAGTCCTCTGCAGTCATACAGAGGGTAAATACAATGCTTCTCCTATGTAATTTTCCTCAAGGCCAGCCTTAAACATAAGACTTCAAAAAGGATTGCTGGTTTATGGGAGAAAAAGCCTGGCAGAATTAACAAATTAGGTGATGACACAAACCTGCCTTTGTATTCCCACTGTTTGGAATGAAAAACAAAATATTTCTGAAATGCAGAAAATTGGGGGTGGGGGTGGAAACCTGGCACACAACCTGGAACGTTAAACAGAGAGTGCAGGGAAATTGTGTTTCATATATGCATTGTTTTCATAATCGCTCACACTTGCCAACGTTCAGTTTGCGTCAGAGGATGATTATACAATCCGCGGTTTATGTTTTCTTCTGAAATACACCCTGCAAGGCAAAGGGAAGAGTGCAAGATTGATGGACTTTAGGGAACCCCATCCATCGTCTTACCTGTGAGCATAGTTCACTGCTAGCATTAGGGTGACTCCTTATAAGAGTCACATGTCTACAACTTCTTGGAGATGCTCACACAACATTTCCAGGCAGCCCCTGTAGAAACTGTGAAAGGCTCATCTCCTAATAGTGCGTGGCCCATTCACAATGTCAAGGGCACTGAAAAGAGATCTTAATGGCATCATCTAAAAATCATTCTTAATCATGAACAGAAGACTCTTCTGGGGTATGAGAAGAGGATTCCAAGCAGATGTACACCAGTCACTTCTAATTATTAAAAGAGTAGTGTTGCTGCTGCTGCTGCTGCTGCTGCCGGCAGCCAAGGCTGATGCCTGCCAGGCACTGTACCAAGCACTTTGCATGCATCCTCATATTTATTCCTTGGACAGGTGGCAAGACTTACCCAGCCACACAACGCAGCCAGTCATGAGTGAAGCTGGGACCTGAAACCACTGCAAGCCCAATCATTTCTATTAACAGGGAGCTCATTAGTGCCTAAGACACTCCACAGCTACCTTTAAAGGATTGAAGAGAAATTCTGGCTCATTATGAGAAATAAATTTCAGAGTACTCCCATGCTGTGATAGTTGTAAGTGAGCTCTATTCTGGAAAAAGACAATTATGGTGCTGTCTTTGGAATCACAGATGTCAAAATGAGATTTTAAAAAAGAAAGGGAAAAAAGGCTGCCTAGAGAATGAGTCCAGTAGGAATCAACCCTTTTGTCTGTTTACTACAGAAGCCTCTGTGAAAATCAAATCTCAAGTCCAATAGATATTTTTTTAAAAAATAGGCTTGTAGCTGCTTTGCTTTCAGCAAGGAAAAGGGTCCACACTCCAATCCCCATCGCTCAGGTGCTCTCCTTTCTCCCTTTGGCACTCCAAGAAGCACAGTTAGAAAAACACTGTGAGGAGTCCTGCTCCTCACTGCAAAAATTTAAAAAAAAAAAAATCAGACCCCAAATCAGAAACCTGGGTCCTAGCAAATCCCAATTGGTCCTTATGACAGATATGCCAGACCCTTCACATGTCAGCTTCTAGGACCTGGGCAGCATTTTTCTTTATGCTTTAGTTTTTCTTTATGGTCCAAGGACTACCAGTTGCATGTACTTAAAGATGACATTGTTAATAACAATGGCTAACTCTTTTCAACAGCTAAGAAGGGTTAAGCATTGTTAATACCTGTTAAACAATTAAAAGGTATAAATGTGTTTAAACTCTAGGTGGTAGGTAATATTTTATTATTTCCCCATTTCACAGATGAGGAAACTGAGGTACAGAGAGATTAAATAACATGCACAGTATGCAAAGGAACTAGGACAAACCCAGGTTGGCCCATGCCAAGCTTGTTATTTTCAAGCACTCCACACACCACCTCCCATGCAAAAATAAGATGATGTTAGAAAACAACAATTATCATGATCCCACCTTCCTGAGACACCCACTGTTAACAGGGATATAATCTTGTTGGCAATATTTGTTAAATTTCCAAGGGACAGGCACCTCTTGCTGAGAATTTCATTTCTGGCTCAGATAAAGTCATTTTCTCTCATGGGCATTACAATGAGAGCATCTGCGATCTATTCAATTTCTTTAGGAGATAATACACATGAAAGAGCTTTAAAAGCAATAACCCGTATCATGTCGCCATCCCATTACTTGGCACTCTCTGTTCAAAACAGTTTGCTTTTGAGGCCACTTACTAAATGCAGCGTGTCTGCCTGGCCTTAGCAGAAGGAATGCTCTGCCAGATGGCCCCTCAACCCAGACATCAAAAGAGGCTGGCAATGTAAGATCTGTCCAAGCAACTTCCTCACTCATTGAGACTTAGCCTATTCCTAGGACAGATGAGTTTCAAAACAGAGTGAGCACCAGACTCCCCTGGGCTGCTCATTCAGATCCAGATTCCTGGGCTCTGCTCTGCTTCTAAGAATTCTGTTCCAGCAGATTTTGAGGTACCCCCAAATCTACATTAACAAATTAGTAAGGTGACCCATCAAGCACACTTTAGAAAGTACTGGTTGGGCACTGTCCCTAAGAGCCCAGGAGCCTGAGGTGGCAAAGAGCTTAGCCCTTTATTCTGTGGTTATTCAAGAGACAACTCAAAACTTAGTTCATTTCATTTTTCTTTTCCTTTTCTTTCTGTTTGGCAGCACCATGCTGAGCCACCAAGATAACACTCCAGTACCCCTTTATTCGTTCAGAACATTTGCAAATTGTGTCATTACGGTTAGCCTGGTGACCGTCAGATGGTGGCAGGCAAGCATTTACAACTCTTTTACCGTGACTTTTACACAGAAGAATTTAAAGCATGAAACAATGTCAAGAAGCGCAACAAACTTTAATTGAATGCTTACTGTAGCGCAGGTGTTTTTCTACGAGCTTTACAGAGAGTCATTTAATCTTCACCAGTCCGTGACAAAGGAACTATTCCTATCCCATTTTACTGATGTGGCAACTGAGGTGCAGAGAGGTTCAGTAACTTGTCCAGGATCACAAAGCTAGGAAGAGGTAGAACCTGACTTGACCCACTGATCTGACTTTGGAGCCTACGCTCTGGACCATGTTGACAACTAAGTGCACAGCTACTTCCTTCCCTTGGCCTATGTGGCCCTGCCTGCCTGACCCACCACACACTTCTCTAGACACCCCCCGAAATCTCTCCTCTTTCTTCCCACCAGCCACAGGAATCACCAGGAGCAGGCATAAATACGCAGCATCCTCTTGTCTCTGTACCCTCAAGGCTGTGTTTAGGCTTTCCTTTTCCATGAAAGTTCTTCCACCCTGCAAAGGACTGGATGTTCTTGTCCTCTTGAAATTCTTCTGTTGAGACCCTAGTCTCCAATATGAGGGGATGAGGAGGTGGGGCTCCTGGGAGGCGGTTAGATGAGATTAGTGCCATTATAAAAAAGGGCCCAAGGGAGCTCAGGCATCCTTTGCACCATACGAGGAAACAGCAAGAAGACGGCTGTCGACAAACCGGGACACGAGCCCTCACCAGACACCAAATCTGTCAGTGCCTTGGTCTTGGACTTCCCCCGCACCGTCCGAACTGGGAGAAATAAGTGCTGCTATTTAAAAGCCACCCAGCTAGTGGTATTTGAATGGACTAAGATACTGGCACTCTGAGAAGATTAAATGGAGAAATAAAGCAGGGGTCTTCGACTCTACACCCATCTAAAGGGACACTCAGTATAGGCTCTGAGTGGCAGCAGTGACAAGAAACGGAGACGATGCAGCAGCCAGGCCTCGAATCAAGGCAGCCAGCACCGTTACCACCGAACTACACTCATCTTTCCCTTCACAGCATCAGTTTGGCCGGTGGCCTCCATTCCAGGGAACTGGGAACAGCCCCAGTTTGGATTTTAATGTCAGACAAGTGGCAGAAACCCACCATGTTCAGGGCCATCTGCTCCGTCATCTGACAGCTTCACTTAGTGGCCCACCAGCTTGCCTGCCCTGCTGCCTGGGGACTGACAGCAGTGTGAATATGTGGTCTGAGCATCAAAAAGCAGGCACTGCCCAGGGCTCAACAGGACAACGTCTACAACGTGCAGCAGAGTAATGATGACGGGCTTGTACAGGCTCGGGAACAAAGGTACAGCTACCAGCAGGATCCTGCTACAGTTCACCTGCCATTGGCTAAAATGTTCAAAACAGCCAACGGAAAACATGGATCATGGAAACCTCCTTATCACCATCACCTACTCCTTCAACAATGTCCAATCCATCTTTGAAGCACTCTGTCTTAGCTCTCTATGTGATTCGAGCAGGCAGCAGGATGGCCTCTCTTCCTCCTTCTTCCAAATAAACAAAATGTTCGGCTCCATTCTCCTCACCTCCCTCTCAGAGGTCAGTAAACATCACAGGCTTTATTGCTAGATCCCAAAAGAGCAGGAGAAGCAAACAACCCTTCACTTAACAAGAGACAGCCACAGCCAAGATCTTGGTCTTCAGACCCTACATACTTAATCCCACGGAGCATCTGAGACACTGATTTTTTTTTTTTTTTGTCTCTCCATGCTTATCCCACCAAAATGAAGGGCATGGATGATAGAAACAACTCAGGTACATGCAAATTATGCTTTCCAGTGGAGTCAGAGACTCCACTGGAAATTAACCTGAAGCTCTGCAGTGCTACAGAACATGGAATACCTTCAATGTAACCTATCTAAGTCCTTTACTTTCCAATCACTGATTCTAGAAGACACAACGGCCTTTTGGCCCTAAGACATTCCCTACATTTTATGTGACTACTCTTATAGTGATCTGAAAAGGGCACGGCATTAACCATGTCAAAAGCTAAAAGTTTCTGAAATGCTTTCTAAAGAGGGGTATGCAGTTACCTTTTGACTTCAAAGATTCTCTACCCCCATCTCCTCCCACTCTAAACCTTTAGAAAACTAATATTCAAATGTTACTAGTGAAAGAAGCTCCCTTGTCACGTGTCTGCATTATATGAACATACTACATCCTCTTTTTTTAATTATTATTTTCTCATCTGCCTCATGATTTTTTTAAAAAGCTGTTTGGCAATTGCACACTAGCTATGTCACAGATAAAAGCGCAAGTCTGCATTAAAAAATAAAAATAAAGACTGCACACCCTAAGTTGGATCAGCAAGATTTGTCTGGATGGGCCAGGAGAAAAATTTTTTTGATGTTCTGTGATTTTGCAGCCATTTAAATTTTATTAGCAATTACCAAGCCTGTTACCACTGACTATATTTTGCAGTTACAGCCAAGTCCTGGTAACGAGAGAATGCTGGAATGACAGGGGCCCCGGCAACCTGGCCACACTCATTCCAGAAACACAGAAACATGCCACCCCCAGCTCAGAGCTATTTCATTAAGATTCTCCCCTTGCAGGCAGAGAAAAAGCAGCACACAGTGCTGAGGATAATTAAGCTCGCTGGAAGTGGGGAAGAAGGCTGGTGAGATGGAATGAAGATGGTATTTGTGCAAAAGACCTGGTTTAAAAAACGGCTTTAAGACGACTCCGTGCCACTCACTTCTCAGCTGGTAACAATATTGGCATTTAAATTGGTAGTTTCCAAGAAAGCAGTGGTAGGTCCCGAAGAACAGCTGCTATCACCTAGGAGGGACCACAGGAGCTGGGAGAGGCCTGGCAGGATTCTCGCAGGTGGCATCCAAGTCTCCCTGTCACCACCAGAATAGGATTAGAATGGCACCAGCAGGGATATGTGATAGGAGACTTAACTAAATAATGAAACAAATTTTCTAAGAACCGGGGATTTCGTGACTTCAGAAAATGAAACAGTCACTCTTCTCCTGGAAGGTACCGAATTGGATAAGTTCCTCCTAGTTTCTCTCTAGGCTCTAGGAAGACTAATCCCAATACACTTGACTCAACTTCTTCCCAACCAGAGTCTTGGGTCTTCTGTCCCAGCTCCAAGAGAGAAGATACTAGGACCCCAGGTAGGTAGTCTGATTCTTCTCACCTCTTGGGCAGTGGGTGGGGTGTCAACGGGAACTCAAAAAAGCATTGTATTTAGAGTGGGGCTCCCCATCCTAGGCTGTCCCCCAGCCCACTCCTCAGAACTAGACTATCATGAGCTCCCTGGATTCCATCTCCTAAAAATGGTTCAGGGAAGGGGAGATGCTAATTTTGACTAATGTGCTATCAACCTGAACATCCACAGTATTTCTGAAACAGAACTGTCACCTGTTAGAAAGGAGAATCTACAGAGCATCATCCAGCTCATCTTTGACACATGAAGGAGCCTGGATCCAAAACTCTCTAACAACCCTGGAGGCTCTCCCTTACAGTGCATGATGCATCCCTGGGGAAGGCATATCATATTAAGTGCCCACTATGCACCAGGCACTAGCACTTTCATATGTGTTCTCACCCTGCCCCTTTTCACATCTGCTCCCATTTCCCAGATGAAGAAACTGAGATTCCAAGAAGAGAATTGACTAGCTAGGGGCAGAGCTGGGATCTCTACACTGCCAGGAAGAGTACAGCTGACAGTGATGGAGTGCTTCACTGTGCCAGCTGCTGACTGAAGGGTTTTCAAGGTATCAGCTCATTTAATCCTCACAAAAAATGCCATGGGAGTCATGAGGAATGAGACTAAGTACCCTGCCCAGGGTGCACAGCTCCCAGATGATGGAGCCAGGATTCAGCGCTGGCAGTGTGGCTGCAGAGCCGGGTCCCTCTCACTTTGCACCCTGTCTGCTATCCTCTAAGCACAGCACCCAAAGGAAAACAGACCCACATGGTGCATTTATCTGTTTGGAAATGTTCAGCACCATTGGCTGAAACATCATATGCTAACAATAAGAGAAAATCAGTGTATTTCATTGAATCCAAGATGCCACTGCATGCAAAGCATGCCACTATTTTATGTACAACTAAAAAACAAACAACTATGCCAATTAAATTAGGACACTGTTTTCTTAGCCCACTGGAAAATGCGGGGCGGGGGTCGGGGGGTGCAGGGGAAATGTGTATCTCAGAATTTAAAAAACACTGGAGGCCTTAGAATGAGTAAGATGATGGAAGGCAAGAGAGATGCAGAATGGACATGGTTCTCTGTGAGCACAAAAACTAAACTAATATCTGATTTCTCAAGAAAATCTGATAATCCTATTTTTTATGTGTAAGCTCTCACTTTATAAACACTGGCAGCTAATTCTTGTTTTTAGTGCCCTTGTGCAGGACAAAAAAAACCTGACTGCAGTCCAAACTGGCTGGGCCCCCCAGTTGGAGCCGTCCCAGGTTCCAAGCAGGGCTGGACAGCAGAGAGCTGGTAACACCGTGCTTATCCACCGCAGCCCCTTCAACCACAGGGCTAGTAAAAGCACAGAACTTTCACAGGCTGCCACACACACTAACTAGCATTTAGCGTACCTTTATAGTATGGAAGTGGCCAAATGAAGGCATCAGATGGCACAAGAAAAGAAGAGTCCATCCAGCTGACTTTTAAAATATACATATTTATTTATTTTCTCATTTGAATCATCCTTCTTAGGCTTTCAAATCATTCCTGTTTTATTGATACACTTGGTTCTGTTCTATAACCACCATGCTACAAAGGCAGAGATAAAACAATTAACAGCAATACTTCCCAAGTGAAGGCAATAAGCATCCACACAGCATGGGGACCACAAAGCAGCTGAGTTTGCAAAGGCCTCCTCCGATGGTAGCTGCTGGTCACTAGGAGCTTTACCTCCTCAATATCTACCCAGTGTAGCAGGCTGAACAGTGCCTGGGACATGTGAATGTAATCTTATGTTTGGAAATTTGGTCTTTGCTGATATAATGAAGTTAAGATGAAGTTATACTAGATTAGGGTGCGTCCTAACCCAATGATCAGTGTCCTTAAAAAATAAATTTGGACAGAGAAACACAGAGACACAGGGAAAGCACCATGGGATGATGACGGCAGAGAGGACGGATGCATCTACAAGCCAAAGAACACAAGAATGGATGGTATATTAGTCTATTCTCATGCTGCTAATAAAAACATATTTGAGACTGGGTCATTTATAAAGAAAAAGAAGTTTAATGGACTCACAGGTCCACATGGCTGGGGAGGCCTTACAATCATGGCAGAAGGCAAAGGAGGAGCAAAGCCATGTTACATGGAGGCATGCAACAGAGCTTGTACAGGGAACCCCCATTTATAAAACCATCAGATCAGGTTGGATAAAGAAAATGTGGCACATATACACCGTGGAATACCATCAAGCCATAAAAAAGAATGATATGTTCTTTGCAGGGACGTGGATGAAGCTGGAAGCCATAATTCTCAGCAAACTAACACAGGAACAGAAAACCAAACACCACATGTTCTCACTCATAAGTGAGACTGAACAACGAGAGCACATGGACACTGGGAGTGACATACCACACACCAGGGCCTGCTAGGGAATGGGGGCTGAGGCGAGGGAAAGCATTAGTATAAACATGTAATGTATGTGGGCTTAAAGCCTAGATGACAGGTTGATGAGTGCAGCAAACCCCCATGGCAGATGTACATTTATGTAACAAACCTGCAAGTTCTGCACATATATCCCAGAACTTAAATAAAGTTTAAAAAGAACTTACCCACGTAAGCGAAAACCACCTATTTCTCAAAAACAATTGAAATACATTTTTTAATGAAAAAGAATCAGATCTTATGAGATTTATTCACTATTACAGGAACAGCACAGGAAAAACCTGCCCCCATGATTCAATTACCTCCCACCAGGTCCCGCCCACGACACACGGGAATTGGGTGAGATTTGGGTGGGGACACAGCCAAACCATATCAGACAGCAAATCAGCAGAAGTGAGGACAAGGCAAGGAAGTGTCCTCCCCTAGAACCTTCAGAGGAAGCATGGCCCAGCCGACACCTTGCTTTAGACATCTGGCCTCCAGCACTGTGAAATAATAAATATGCATTGTTCTAAGCCAGCCAGTTTGTGGTAGATTGTTATAGCAGCCCTAGGAAACTAATAAAACCGGAAAGATTTGGAGCACTTTGTACTTCTCCACCTAGTGTAAAATTATCAGCATCTTCAAAAATCTACCAGGGGCCTTTAAGAAAAGTTTGCCTACGGTCAAGTGCATGTTATGTCAAGTGTAGCCTGACAACCTGGAAACATCCATATGTAGGCGGGTGCCGATCAGATGCCCACCTAAAACTTCATGCTGTGATTCCAACATCTGAACTCAAACTCTGTCCTCACCATAGGCCACAGGGCACAAAGAGTACATCTGGAGTGGCAAGAGGGGATCAGGAAGACAGTAATTTTTTGCAAGTTCTATGCTAACGACCACAAAGAGTGATGCTGACTTCAGGCCAGTGTCGTGAAGGTGGAGAGGATTACATACTCATGGAGGCTGAGAAGCCTGAGCACTGAAGCAAAATATCATCATTAAGATCCACTTAGGTGTTTAATTGTGCGGGGCTCCAGCAGAGCTGAGAACAGCTGATGGCAGCCACTCTGGGGGTGGGCACCTACTGCAGGTCCATTAAGACACAGGTCCCCATCTGAATACAGAGGAGGTCCCTCCACACTTCCTTCCCTGCAACCTCAAGAGTCTGGCTCACCTCAGGCCCTCAAATGCTTGTTTCCTTTCCTTTTGCACCAGTTTGGGCATCTGGCTGGCTCCCTGGGGCTCTAAGCTAAAAGCTATTTCATGCAAGCTCAAGTATGTGTATTCAAGACGGGGCAGTGAAAAGCAGACATTGACCTAGCAGATGAAGGTGTTTCCATGGCACAGGATCTCAAATTAAGAGCAGGAAAAGACTGCACGTGAGAGTGGGGAGTGCAGTCCTGGGAGTGGAGGAGGGAGGTGTTGGGAACAGGGGAGTAGTAACTCCCAGCATTGTGCTGGCCAGGAAATGTCACCTGCATACATGTGTTTGAGGGAACAGGGGCAACTAGCTCTCACTGAATGCTTACCTAACACCAGGTACCAGCTACAAGCCTCACATTAGCTCATGTCAGACTCACAGAGCTGATCTTCACCTTGTCTGCACCAGGAAACAATACCTATTGTTTAAAGTCACTCCTTTCTAACTGGCTTAGGGCCCGGAGACAGCACTTGTTAGATGTTTGAAATATCACCCCTGAAATATCACACCTCTGGGATAGGCGCTGCTATTATCTCCATTTTACAGATGAGAAAACAGGTGCATGGTAAGCACCCAGGGCTGCACAGGTCATGAATGGAAACTAGGGGGAGAACTCAATACTGTCTGGCCCCAAGGTCCCTGTTTTTAACCACAGGATTTATGGTTTTACATTTAAAACTAAAGAAATTTAGTGAAGTGGGGGTCATGCCAGGAATTAGCTGAGACATTTAAAAACCAAATACAAACAGAATGACTCAATGAGAAAAGACACATTGCTAAATATTTGTAGGTCTTGGATTTCCTCCATACCATAAGTGCTGTCTTTTGATTCTGAAGTGTTTAACGGACAGACCTTTAAACCATGGTGATATTGTCTAGGCTCTTTGTAGTGCCAGTTTTATTTTCTGAGGCTCAACTCCTTCAGAAGGCCTTTGGAATTCAGCACTTAACACTGGCTTGCCAAAAACCAAGATGTAGGGAAAAAAAATGGACATCTCACTCATATGAAAAAGCAGTGGGCCTCTAGAAGAAACAGAGAGCATGACTCTTCCCGAGAGGCTGGGCAGTGTGGGGGTTAATAAAAGGCCCACATGGACTGGGCGGAGGCCGGCTTCTGGTGGTGGTCATCAGTCCTCAGCACGCCTTGGCTTGCAGGTGCCTCCCTCCAATCTCTGTCTCTGTGTCACATGGTCTTGTTCCCTCATATCTTCATATTATTATCTTATGACAACAACATTCACATTGGATTAAAGGCCCGCCCTACTCCAGTACAACCTCATCTTAACCAATTACATCCACAAAGACCCCCACTTCCAAATATTCTGAGATACCAGGGGTTTGGATTTCAACATATCCGATATCCTTTTGGAAGACACAATGTGACCCATAACAGTGACATTCTTACTTGCAAATTGTTAAAGGAAAAAATGAAAGTGGGATGTCTGCAGATGGCAGCCTGTTAGCTGCAGCAAGTTATCATTCACCATAAAATAATTCTGAGTTTTTTGTTGTTGTTGTTGAGAGAGAGGGTCTCACTCTGTCACTCAAGCTGGAGTGCAGTGGCACGATATCAGCTCCCTGCAACCTCTACTTCCTGGGTTCAAGTAAATCTTGTGCCTCAGTCTCCTGAGTAGCTGAGATTACAGACTCCTGCCACCATATCTGGCCAATTTTTGTATTTTTAAAGTTGGGATTTCACCATGTTGCCCAGGCTGGTCTCAAATTCCTGGGCTCAAGTGATCTGCCTGCCTCAGCCTCCCAGAGTTCTGGGATTACAGGCATAAGCCACCATGCCCAGTCTGTAATAATAGGTTGATGGTTGTATTAGTTTGCCAGGGCTGCCATAACCATGTACCACAAATTGGGCAGCTTCAACCACAGAATTCATTGTCTGGCAATTCTGACGGCCGGAAGTCTGAAATCAAGGTGTTAGCAGAGGTGATTCCCTCTGGGGGCTGTGCGGGAAGCATCTGTTCCAGGCCCTCTCTTTGGATTGTGGATAGTCATCTCCTTGCTACAAGTCTTCACATCATCTTCCCTCTGTACATATTGCTGTGTCCAAATTTCCCCTTTTTATAAGGACACCAGTCATACTGGATGAGGGCCCACCTAATGACCTCATTTTTACTTGCTTACCTCTATAAAACCGCATCTTTAAATAAAGTCACATTCTGAAATACTGTGGGCTAGGACTTCAACATAGGAAAGTTGTAGAGGAAGGCTGGGCTACAATTCAACCCAAAATGACAGTGTTATGCCAGTTCTGCTTTTTACACAGTGATGAGGAGAACTGAGCCCACTGCAGCTGCACACAATGACTGACAGGTTGCCTCCCTAAGCCACAGCCCATCAGCCAACACATCCCGTTCTTTGAGAACAGACAGAACAGCTCAAGAGAAGATGCAGCAAGCTCTATCCATCCTATGAAAGCTTCCTGATTTCCAGCGGCATTTTGTGTGTGGAGCCAGCATTAGGTGCCCTGGAGAAACAGCTGAATTCCTGGTAAAGCTTAGTTATAGGATAACTCAGAATCCAGCTTCCTTCCCGCCCACCGCTGCACCCCCACCCCCTGCATCTCTACTTGCCCTGTAGTGAGAGGTCAAAAGAAAATATAGGTAGCACCACCTAGAGGCAGAAGATGAGGAAGATGCTAAAAAGGAAAAAGGAAGAGTAAAGCCCGAACAATTTCACACAACCCCAGCTTTCTTGCTCTTTTATATTTCTTGGTGACCGTTTTCCCAAACTAGTCCTCTCAACCCTATCTCATGGATTTATACCTTCACACCAGAGCAATATGTTCAAGAAACAGTCAGGGACAATAAAAGCAAGTAAAATTCAAATCCCATTTTTGCATCTACCTTTCTGTCTCTGGATTTGGAGATTTGTTAATATTTTATCATTTGACAACGTTCTCAAATGTATCCCTCCTCCATACCACCCACCAAACATAAAGGGCCAGGTCTGTACATGCCTAATCAGACATCAATCAGTGTAACTTTCCAAAGGAGAAAATGAACCACCTTGGGACGGAGGAGCCCAAACATCCCCCCGACACCACTTGGTTAGGACAGAGAGACAGTCGCTAAAATCGATACAGACCTGGAAAAAGATCTTAAGGCCCTTGACTCCCGGTCCCTTGTGGGTTCTGGAAACTTGGGCTGCTGCTTTATTACAGAGGGCAGCACTAATTAAAAGACAGTCTCTTCGAGGAACACATTTCAGAGACGCCCGGGACTAACAGCCATATCTAAAGTCACTTTCATAAGAAACCATTATCGATGTTTTTTAGAATGTTTTTAAAAAGCAGGTTCAACATGATAATATGGCATGATAAGATTCCATTTCAGCAGGGTAAAAGACAACTGTAGAAAAAGACTGAAAGACCCCGCTGGGGGTCTCTGATGGAGGAAGGTTATGGAGACTTATTTTCTGGGCCAACAGGCAAGCTGTTGTGTAATCACTCTACGGCTCAATTTCCTCATCTAGAAATGACAACATCCCCTTACTAATAAGGCTTCTGTGATGATCAAATGAATCAACAGAATGCAAAATGCCTGGGATCATGTGGACTAGAGGCAGCTCTAATAAGCTCTCCTCATAATCAGGATTTTCGTGGAGCGTCCTTGTTTTTCTAAAACATTATCTTTATTCCTTTTATTTTTTTAAAAAAAGCTATTTGGATAAAACTATCATTGAAGGCATTCCACTAGCCAAGAAAAGGAATATACTCAAAGTGTCCCAAAATGAACCTCTTCTACAGATTCAAGAGGCAGAAAATTTAATGTCTTAACTCAGCTGGAAATTAATTTTAGTCCATCAATAGGTATCTCACAAAAAATAAAATTAGTAAGTAGAGGTAAGGGAAACTACTCAATCTCACTAGATAATTTTTTTTAAAGTAACTGTTTTCAATGATTAAATTAACCAGAAAAATATTTTTTAAAGATGTTACCCAGTACTGCCAAGACTAAAATAAAGCCATAGTTTTCATACGTTGCCAGCAAACTGGGGCAAACCTTTAGCAAAACAAGTGGGCAGTCAGTGTCAAGAGCCAGAAGAGGCGCCTTCCCTCCAACCTAGTAATTTTAATTCTGAGAGTTTAGCCTAAGCAAATTTCTCAAAACAGAGGGAAACTCATGTCCACCCTCCTGTTCACAAGTGAGCACTGTTTCCCATAGTAGAAAGCTGGAAATAAGAGAAACGTCAAATTATTTGTAAATAAATCATATTGTAGCAAGTTAATGGCAATAAAAATGTTAAAGAGAAAACCGGGAGGAGAAACATAAAAATTTTAACAGGTTGAAATGTCACATGAAAAAATGTCAAAATATAAAACTGTACACCCTTGGTGATTACACTAGGGAAAAGCCTGAGTGAAAACTTCCAGGATGCCAATAGTGGATCTGAGTACAGATGCATTTTCTCTTTCTCTGCCCTCCATTTTTACAATATGTGATCTTATTACCTTCACGATAAAAAAAATTTCTTCCTGTCTGATGAAAATCCTTCCTCTGCTGTGGATACAGAAGAGCTGCACACTGCCTCATATTCCACCATGACACATCTCTCCAGGATCTTTCTTGCCCTTTGAAAAGGGCAAGAATTCTCTCTTTTTTAAGAAGCGTATCATCTTCCCAATGCCAACGCTCCACAGAGCACTTGAAACAATCACCTCTTCGAGGCGGGAACACTGCCTCCTTCACTCACCTCCCCTTACGTACCCAGTTGCTCCAAAGAAGCAGAGAAAAGGCTTTGTGGCTCATGAGCAAGACACAGAACCAGTCTCCCTCCCTCCAGGAAGACGGCAGGAATTCCACATCCCCCGTTCCCATCAGCCTCAAAAAGATGGTCAAGTTGGTCACCTTGGAGACCTCAGCCCTATCTACCCTCCCTGGCTCTGGCTGAAACCATTGTATATTTCTGTCATCTGGTGATGCATAAGTTCCTGAAATGATCCTAAACATTTTGATCAAAGTTAAAGTGCAGAAGAGACTGGAACAGCCAACAATAGAGGGATGGTCAAGTTACAGCGTCTCTACCTGACAGAGCATTAGGCGGCCTCTCAACACAACTGTGAATTCTCAATATAGAATGTGGCCAAGGGCCTCTAATGTTAAGTAGGAAAAAGCAGGTAACTGAACCCTATTTCCCCATGGCAACGACCACATAAAATAGTTGGTACAGATTTAATCAATAATAGTTAATGTTTACAAGCCACTTACTGTATACAGGCACAGCGCTGCGTGCTTCACACAGGTTAAAACTTCACAACCATGTTAAGTAAGTATCAGAAGCCTTATTACCCCCCATTTTGGAGAGGAGGAAACTGAAGCACCAGAAGGTTAAAGAATTCTTTTTAATCCTTCCAAAGGCTAAAGTTTAGAACATTCTGGTAAGTTTCCCAAGATCACACAGCCCCCTAAGGGGGAAGAAGGGCTCAGATTTTGACACAAATCGTCCTTCTCCAGGACTCACGCCCTCAACTCCTAGGCTGGAAGGGAATATGTAAGAAATTTTAAACTAAAGTAAAATTTGTTCTAGAAAAGGGACTTTTTCTTCTTCTCTCTAGTGTATAAACTTTCAAATGTTCTGTTTTCACAATTTAAAGACAAAAAAAGAAGGGCTACAGAGAGAGGTTAATGTATGTTTGGGGTGTATGGTTTTTTATTTATGTTTTGCTCAAAAGACTAAATAAATGTCACTCAAATTTCCACCACACTTGGGGGCTAAGGGCAGGAAGTCAGGAAAAAAAAATAATGGAGAATAGCCAAAAACGAGCCTGTTCCAAACCAAACCAAGCAGCTCCAGGCAGCTGCCAGCAACATCTATATATATATATATATTTGCTCTCCACCATGTCTTCCAGTTTGAGCATGAATTCTAAAATCATGAGACTGGAGTGACAGAGGACACAGAATGTCAAAGAATACCCTAATTTCACGCAGCTGCTATTGACAAAGCTGGTAATACAATTCGGGAATCAACTCCTTAATCCTGCATTCTTTCAGAAACTGATCATGTGCCAAATATTCCCAGACCGGCTAACAACAATCTGCATTTGACAAAGTTCAAATATACACCATATCTCAAAAATTCCAGTCATGGACACGGTAAAACTCGGCACACTTGTATAGTGTTCAATAAACCCTCAAAACCAGACAGATGACAGAGATCAGACATACTACGTCACTTGCTCAGATTACAAATGTTACATCCCTGGTAATTATGAAGCCATGTTAGAAACAGAGAAAAGCTAAAATAGACATACTTTTAAAACATAATTCTGCAGGCCAGGCTTGGTGGCTCACACCTGTACTCTGCAATTCCAGTACATTGGGAGGCAGAGGGAGGTGGATTGCTTGAGCTCGGGAGTTCTAGAGCAACCTGGGCAACATGGCAAAACCCTGTTTCTACAAAAAAAAATAATAAATTACCCAGGCATGATGGCACACTCCTGTGGTCCCAGCTGGAGGCCAAAGTGGGAGGATCACTTGAGCCCAGGAGGACGAGGCTGCCGTGAGCTGTGATCATGCTATTGCATTCCAGCCTGGGTTTGAAAACAACAAACAAACAAAAAATTCTGCACAAATAAAAATTCGGTATGTATAGTGATCATTTCAGAAAGATCACATGTAACAAACAGTATGAAATATTCTCCCCAAAAAACACATTCCCCAATTTTCCTATCCTGAAAACTTCTCTGAAGGGCAGGAGCAGGCATTGGGGACACAGGACCTTTTGGATGGGCGAAAGGCCAGTTTCAGAGGTGGCAGCTTGCTCCAGAGGTGTGTAAACTGCAAAGCCAGTGCCTTTTCCTGTGTGTCAACAGACTGGGCCCCAAATTCTAGTCACAGATTTGGTAAAAGTTCAAATGGTTGGCCAGGCACAGTGGCTCATGCTTTTAATCCCAGCACTTTGGGAAGCCGAGGCGGATGGATCACGAGATCAGGAGTTCGAGACCAGCCTAGCCAATATGGTGAAACCCCGTCTCTACTAAAAATACAAAAATTAGTCAGGCACAGTGGCAGGTGCCTGTAATCCCAGCTACTTGGGAGGCTGAGGCAGGAGAATTGCTTGATCCTGGGAGGCGGAGGTTGCAGTGAGCCAAGATCACACCACTGCACTCCAGCTTAGGTGACAGAGCAAAACTCCATCTCAGAAAAAAAAAAAAAAAGTTTAAATGATGAACCTGTCCTCAGCCATTTCCTCAGCTGGCTTCCAGGGAGACAGCAGGCTCAGAGCCAGGACACATAGTTCTCCTATCAGAGAAGCCACGTGTCCTGGTGCCCCAAAGCACATGAAAGAGCCAGGAACCATTGTCCAGTCATGTGGTCTCACGGCAATCCCCCATGAGACAACCCTGTGCCCACCACTTGCCGGTCATATTTCCTACCTACCAGAGCACCCAGGAGGATGCGCGCACAGGGCACCATGGCCAAGCTCATTCTGCAGAGGCAAACTCTGAAGAGGAAGAGAAATATACCTCTGCAGGGCAGGGAGCAGGATCATTTGACACCATGGACCCCTCTCAACCCACAACCCCAGCCCCTCTTTTCTCATAGATGATCATCAACCCAAATCTCATGCCTGTTTCGACGGCACAAAAGAGGTAAGGGCTGAAAAGGAGGTGGGCTGGGGAGGATCACAAAACCCTCTGATCCTGGTGATGCCCATTAGAAGGTGACATCCCCAGCAAAGGCTCAAGTCATATCTATCGGCAGAGAAAAGGGGAGGGGAATGCACGTTACAATGTATTCAGTGCCAACTCCATGCTGGATACTTGGCGGGATGCTATACCTCACTTAATCCTCAAGAAATTTCCATGGTGCTCTGTAAGATGGTCACCAGCACGGACCTGGGAGTCAGGAAGCTCCGGGTTCCCACAGCCCATGTGCCACTTGCTGGTTTTAAGATGCTGCAGCCACATAACCTCTGGGATTCTCAAATGGCTCATACATAAAGTGAAAGCAAGGACGGGACTCCATGGTAGGGACTGGTAGAACCTGATGGTAAAACCTCTGCTCTCTCAAAGCACTGGCTCTACATCCACCACGAGCCCTGTGTCTGCACAGAGCATGTGGCTCTGAGACGGAGATACAGCAGAGACGACAAGACTGTTGGCAAGAGGCACAACACCACCAGCTTGCAGCAAGCAGAGCGTGCAGGGTCTAGGCCAGCTCAGGACCTGCTCCCCTCTGCCCCAGGATGGCTGCCACCCCACCCCAGCAAAGGGCCAGGCCACTCACGGCACTCCTTCTCATCACTCTTGTCGAAGCAGTCAGGCAGCCCGTCACACTGCCAGGCGCCCGGGATGCAGCGTCCATTGCTGCACATGAAGTTGCCTGGTATGTTGCACTCGTTGGTGAAGTTGTTCCCGGGGAGGAGCTGGCTCTCTGTCAAAGAGAGGGGACAGGTCAGACGGCACAGCAACAGCAGGGACCTGAGCGCTCCTCAACTGAAACACGTGTGGTTTGGTACAGGTGAGACTTCCGGTAGGTGACTCAACCTCTCTGACCTTCAGTTTCCTCACCCGTGAAATGGACTAACAATCTGCCCTACTCCACCTCCAGAGATTCTGAGAGGGCTAAATGGAGAAATACAGGGAACAAACACACTTAAATGTCTGGCACAAAATGGATATTCACAGACTTTTTTTCTTTCTCCATCAAAGACTGCTAATAAAATTCAAATGTTCTTTTCTGGCCATCAGCAGTGGTTAAAAATTCTAGACAGGAGTGAGCACTGGACTCCCTATGTCTCCAGCAGTAGGAACTGCAACACCTTTCCCGGCCTCAGACTCTGCAGCCCTTACAATCACAGAATCCTTGAAATTGGGCCAAGTTGGCAGGAATACTGGGAGATCATTTCACTCTAGGAAACAGAAGCCCAGACCTATAAAACCAACCTGCCTGAGGTCGCACAGGTAGAAAAGGCTGTGCTGAATCTTGAACTTGGGATTTCTAATCTCCAAGAGGGTCCCAAGGTCATGGAACTGCCTGCCAAGAGTTACTGGAGGCTGAGAACCAAGCTGCAACTTCAGATTCAACTCCACTGAACGTGGTCATAAAGTGCCAAGGGCGCCACCCCAAACAGCCAACCCTCGGGCAAACAGAGAAGGCCAGCCCTGTGGTGGTGGAGGTGGGCAGGGTGCTGAGTTCATCTACCAGTGGACCCTGGGGGCAGATTTTCAAGGGAGCCAGTTTCTGATAGGTCTGATCAGTCTGAGCCCTTGTGATCAATGGCTGGAAATGAGAAGCCATGTGAGTAAAAGAGTTTTGGGGAAAAGCAGGAAAAGAAAAAAAAAAAGACCAGTCCTTCAGCACACCACAGCTCCATAGCTCCCTCCTGAGTCATTCCATAAGTATTTATTGGACACTTATGACCAGATACCGGTGCTATGTTCTAAAGATACAGAGATGATGGGTAGGGCTTATACCTGAGGCTGGAAAGGCACACACAGCAAAATAAGAACAGGGATGTCTAGACCTGCCTGGGGGTAGCAGGAGAAGAGACGGGTCACAGTTCTCTTTCATAAACCTTACCAAAGCGAAGCATCTCTAGATCTCCGGATCCCTAAGATCATATCCTCCTTCATGCCGCTATCCTTTATGTGTGCTATTCTTTTTACCAGGGATGCCCTTCGACCCACTGGGTCTCCTAGTAAATCCCTGCATGCCCTTAAACAAACAAGTATGCCGCCTTTCAGCCGGGCTCGGTGGCTCACACCTGTAATCCCAGCAGTTCGGGAGGTTGAGGCAGGCGGATCACGAGGTCAGGAAATAGAGACCATCCAGGCCAACATGGTGAAACTGTCTCTACTAAAAACACAAAAATTAGCTGGGTGTGGTGGCACATGCCTGTAATCCCCAGCTTCTTGGGAGGCTGAGGCAGGAGAATAGCTTGAACCAGGGAGGTGGAGGTTACAGTGAGCCAAGGTCATGCCACTCTACTCCACCCTAGTGACAGAGCAAGACTCCGTCTCAAAATAAACAAACAAACAAAAACAAAACAACAAAAAAATATGTTGCCTTTCCTCTGAAGTGTTCCCTGGCTTCTCCAAACACAGATGAGCACTAACTCTGTAGTCTGGTGATGGTACCACTGGGGTGATACTAAAAATATTTTATAACTAGAACAAGTGGACAACAACCAATTGCAAGGGACACCGTCATAGGCAAGCAACACCCCATCAGCCTTGGTGCCATGGAATTTCCCTTGTAGACCATCTGCTGCATTATACAGAATTAATAATGCACATGCATGTTTCATTACTGAAAATGAGCTTTCATCATTCACTGGAGAACTCTAGGAGAGAAGCTACAAGGACGGGCTCTACCCTGCCCAACTGCCCACATCAGAACCCGAGAAATCTCCCTAGTCCCCTCCTCAATCTATCACCTCCTACATGTGACCAGTCCCTACGCCTCCAGGGGCACAGCTGCGACTCTAGCCAAAGCAGCACCCTCTCTTACAGGGACTGCTGCACAGCACAGCCTCCCAAGTTCGCCTCCCTGGCTCCAATCTTGCCCCTCTCCAACCCACTCTCCCTCTCCTAGCAGCAAATCAACCATGGCATTTCTTAACTTTAACAGGTAGTTGAATGGCTCCCTGGCGTTCTTAAGATAAAGTCAAAATTCAAAGAAATTAAAAAAGATTCCAAGAAAGAAGGTAGCATTTACTGTGGATGTTGATAGATATACAGAGATGAAAGTAAGCACTCCTCAGGTATAGAGAACAGTGTCGGCAAAGACTCTGTGCAGGAAGACGTAGCCCAGAGCAGGGAACAACATGGAATTTAAAAATCATGCAGCTCTGACTGTTAGGAAATACAAAGGTATTATGCTACTATTTCTCCTATTCCACTGCAAAGTCAGCCATCCCTAATTAATCATATGTGCTATTCCTCTGAGCCCAGAATCAATATGAGACTCCCTCTCAAGACCAGACTCCAGAAAGCCACCAACAACCCTGAGACGAACAAGAAACCAATCCACCATCTCCAAGCAAGGGCTCGAGGGGGACCCTAGAAGGGTAGCCAGGTACTGGATACCAGCCAGACAACAAATGTTCAACCCAGAAAACCCAGACATTCCAGCTGTTTGCTAACAACTGCTCTGGACTTCTCCAGCAAGCAGAGAACTCTTCGGGGGCCTGGAATGTAACTGTCATTCTGCCTTGTTTGGAAATACTTATACTTGCATTTGTAGAGCTAGCTCCTTGAAGGCAAGCCCCCCTGGAAAAGTCACTGCAACGGTGAAATCTTATTCTGATAAACAGATTCCTGGAGCCAGAAAATTGGCCAGATTAGATCCAAAAGTGCTTGCTCTGAGAGTCAATAAGGCTGGCGGCACATGGACTTGACAAATGGATGGGTGGATGCAGAGACTAAATATCATGTCCGTTACACACAGGTGGTCCTGCCAGACACGGGGCTCAAAGCGCTTTCCCAGCAGGACCAGGGATCCTGGGGCCTGGAGAACAATAACAGAGAGGCACATTCTTTTTGCTTTTCTGAGCTACTATATTAGGCATGCAGGTGGTGCACAGCCATGTGCTTTAGGGAAGTGACATCATCAAACTCAAAAGCATGAGGAGGGCCGGTAGTGGTGGCTCACGCCTATAATCCCAGCACTTTGGGAGGCTGAGGTGGGTGGATCACTTGAGGTCAAGAGTTTGAGACCAGCCTGACAAACACAGTGAAACCCCGTCTCTACTAAAGATACAAAAATTAGCTGGGTGTGGTGGCACAGACCTGTAATCTCGGCTGCTTGGGAGGCTGAGGCAGGAGAATTGCTTGAACCCAGGTGGCGGAGGTTGCAGTGAGCTGAAATCGTGTCATTGCACTCCATCCTGGGCAACAAGAGCAAAACTCCATCTCAAAAAAAAAAAAAAAAAAAAAAGGCATGAGGAGGAATCAAGGCAAAGGCAAATTAAATCTTGTTGATTCTGTCTTCGAAAATTCCTCAAGCCCATCCATTTGCCTCACTCAACTGGTACCACCCAATCCAAGCCGCCATTATTCTCTTGCCCTTTTCAACCACGAGTTTTCAACATGGATCCATTTTGCCCCCCAGGGAACATATGGCGCTGTCTGGAGACACCCTGGGTTGCCATGACGGAGATGGGGGTGCTACTGGCATCTAGTGGACAGAGTTCAGAGATGTTGCTACACCTCCTGTAATGCACAAGACAGCCCCCACAACGAGGAATCATCCAGCTGAAAATGTCAATAGTGCCGAGGTTGACAAACCTTAGCTTATTAATTAAAAAAACCTATAGACTTCCCACTTCTCACTCCCTCCAGTTCCTTCTCTTCACTCGGGGTGCGATTTTAAAATGCACTGGTGGGTTCTCTGTGCCCTCGGAATAAATCTAAAACTCTCGCTGTAGTTTACAAAGCCCAGCCTGGTCCAGTTGCTGCTTGCTACTGGACACTTACTTCAAATCATCTCCTGCCACATACCTCAGTGGCCCCTGTTGTGAGACCTCCAGGTGTGCTGTTTGCTGACCCCAGACATTCTTCCACCTACCTTTCATCTGTGTAATAGGCTCAATTGTGTCCTCCCAAAATTTATATGCTGAAGTCCTGAACCCTAGAACCTCCGAATGTGACTATATTTGGAGACAAGGATCTTTAAAGAGGTAATGAAGCTAAAATGATGGCGTAAGGGTGGGCTCTAATCCAGTATGACTGATGTCCTTCTAAGAAGAGATCAGGACACAGACCATGTACAGAGGGAAGGCCATGTGAAGACACGGGAAGAAGAGGACCATCCATAGGCCATGGAAGAGGGGCCTCAGAGAACACTAACCCTGCACCTCGATCTCAGACTTCTAACCCCCAGCAATGTGAGAAGACAAACTACTGTCATTTCCCAGTCTGTGGACTACACTATGGTAGGCTGGTGCAAAAGTAATTGCATTATGCAATTATGCATAATTGCATAATGCAATTACTTTTGCACCAACCTAACAGCAGCCCACGCAAACAAATACACTTGGCTAACCTCATTCATCCTTCAGACCTCAGCTTAAATCACGTCCTCAGATCCCTTCATGGACACTCAATCTACAGACAGTCCCCCTGTTTTTCACACTGGTAGTGTCCTGTTTTCCTTTATCCCAGCTTGTGCTTACTGGTGTGTCTGTGCTACCTCCCCGCCATACTGAACACTCCATGAGGGCAGAGAGGCGTTGTTGTGTTCAACTCTGCACCCTGGGCACCTGACCACTCTGTAAGTCTCCAATAAATACTTGTAACCACTCTAAGAAAGCCAAATGTTCAGTCACTAATTTATTTCCTCCCTTTACCCTGTACTCTTCCCTGGAAGGTTCCATCCACCCCTTGTCTCTTCCTCCTAGAATGTGAGTGGGATCTCTACATACATAGTTAAAATAAGGGACATGGGGGTGTCTGGATTTGTACAAGTAAATTACTACCCTGTCTGCTTTAAAAGAGGTTAGAAATCTTTTCAGGCTGACGGCAGGACTTTCTAGTGGCTGAAATATTTATCCCATCTTAGTGCCTCGGGACACATTTAAAATCCAAAAAAGACAAGCATTAGCACGAAGTTGACTAGTTGGGGTTTCTCCTCCTCCCTTCTCTTTTTTTCATTAAGCTGAAAAATGAAAAAGAGTTGCCCATTTTCACCGCAGCACATCACTTACTTAAAATAACTACACCATCTGCACCAAGAATGAAAAAGAAAAAAATTCCAAGTCCCCCTCATTGGACAAAGACAAACAGCCTGCTGCGGAAGCTTCTTCCAAAACTGTTGGCTCCCACAAATTTACATTTGACAAGGGGGCCAAAACTGGGGCAAGTACAAAAACTCAGGCAGCTGCTGCATTCTGCCCAAATTACTCCAGAACATGCAGTTAGTGATGTTGACTTTTTCCAGCTGAGAAATGGGAATTCTATCCTACCAGCTGGAGTTCTCCTGGCTCTCTCCTTCTGCTGTTCTTCCCGCCCTAGGGGGACCCCCTGTCATGACGTAATCTAGAATTAACATCTGCAAACCATGGCAACCCTGCTTCCCTATTTCTGCCCAGTAGCCTTCATTTGTATCCTTTGCTTCCTGACAATCTGGATCTGAAGGCTCAATGAACAGCAAAGGCAAGACACACATGCATACAAATGTACAGACACACATACGGCTTAGTATTTGGTTTTGCAGATCTCAAACAGATCTTGTCCTAAACCTCCCCAGAGAATTAACAACCTCTTTCCACTGCCCAGTGCCAACAAACATAGTGTTATGAAGCCACTGAAAGCTACTGTCTGTTTTCCCCGTGATGGCTTCTTCAAACATACACACATACCACACACACACACAAACACACACACACACACACACACACAAACACACACACACACTCCATGCACAAGCACAAGTAAGACCAGCTAGTGAGCTGCTCTGCAATGATCTGTTTATAAACATCCCTAGAAAATCCCTGAAAACCTCGACTCTAGGCTGCTCCACGCAGTAGTATCAGTGTCAGAGAAAACCAGAGACGTCTGTCCTGTACACATCCCAGAGCCATTCAGTTCCCATCAAACTGCTTCCTGCTGGAGCCTGACTGTGAGGATTATGCTCGCTGTCTCCAAGAACAGTCACACAAGGCTGTCCGAGTCTGGGGCAAGGATGTGCCCTCTGGCTCCAAGCACCTGAGCACAGCCAGGTCTCCATCTCTGTCTAGACTCTTCAGGCCACCCTTCCCTGTGAGCTCATTCCAATAGCCCCAGCCTCCATTCATCCATCTGTTCAAGGAAGATACAGCCCAGAGAAATTGGTGAGAAGTTATAACATGACTCCTGCGCTCAGCCCAGGTCCACTGGCTATTGACATGCACAGATTTACACTGTCTATAAGCCTAAAAGAAGATGGTCTGCAATTCTGCAGCAGGAACAACTGATGGACAGAGCAAGTCACCAGGATAGTGAGTGAGCCTAGCTGCCTACTGTGCCATGAAGCGTCTGCCCTTCATACAGCTAGATGGTTGTTTCTCCTACAAGGGTAAAGCAGCATGAGCTACAAAATGATAAAGGCTTCATTTCTTTCTTATAAAGCAAGTTAGTAAAGAAAGCCAATGGCTGGTATTAATGGGGCAAGCAAAGAGGTCTAGGTAAAGGACAGTTTTTCACCAGGAAATCATTTTACAAATTATTTTTGTCCTGTACTTATAGCTTCATCAAGGGCCTAATAGTTGCTACTTACATTTTTTTAGCTATGCTTCAGTGCATTTCATGAAGAAAATTATGTTGCAGCAGTATTAATCTCATCTGGGTTTGCAGAGCCATCGGGATACGGCCTTTGTGAGGTCCAAGGTCCACAGTTTGGGGGTCTGACAGCAATTCTGGAAGATGCTGTTTGTCATGATGCAGACCTCTAAGATGAGCACTGAACCCCAGCCCCACCCTCATCCCATCCCTCCTCCTGCTCCCTTAATAGCCCTCCAGAAATGAATTATTATGGACGTTTCGCTAGGGAAGACCTGACATCTACTGAAACACATACACATGGCAGGAGTGAAACATTCGTTCTTTCTTACTCCTTACAATCGCCCTATGAAACAGGCACCATATCCACTTTGCAGATGAGGAACCCGAGATTGAAGAAGTAACCTGCCCAAGGTCACACAGCTAGAACAGGTCTACAAACAGCCAGAGTAAATATTTCAGTCTGTGTAGGCCAAGAGGCCAAATTAAGGTACCTATGTAAGAGGAGAGAAAAGAATTCTCCACACATTTTTTATTGATGAAATTTAAAATATGTTCATAATCACTGGGAAAATTTTTCTGTGATAAAATGGAAATCTTTTGGGGGAGGGTAATTAGCATTTCACTCAATTGAGGTTCAAAGTTTGTGTTTCCTATTATCAAAATATATTATAAATGTCTGGGTTTTTTTCCCAACCATTTAAATACATAAAAACCATACCTGGCTCAGGGGATGGCTGGCTTTAGCCTATCTGCCAACTGACTCCTGCACTAGAAGACTACAGGTTTATGTAAAATCAGAAAATGACAAAAGTGCCCAATCCCAAGGCATATCCCCCTATCCCATCACACCCACCACTCTGAAATGAGACCTGTTGTTGACCGGCTGCTCCCCACACCATGTCTTCTTGCTGCTGCATCCTCAGCAACTAGCAAGTGCCAGGTGCCTGGCAGACCCTCCATAAATGCCTGCTGACTGAATGAATGAGGGAAACTGTTGACCCCTAAGGACGTTTCCAGTTCTGACACTCTTAAGTTCTGTGAATTTATCTAAACTGGAGTTGAACCCATTCATGCTCTGCCACACAAAATGCAATGGATAAATGAGGCTGGGGTGAAGAACACTTCTGGGCTCCCAAGAGGAAAGGCGCTGAAGTGAAGAGCTTCTGGAAGAACTTCTGCAAGTGCTCGCTTTTCACTCACACCCGTGTCCTTGCCAAGGGCTGGCTGCTGGTCAGGCCTGGGAGAGAATCCAGAGCAGGAACCATCCCCTCATGCTGTCTGTCTTTTCAGCTCAATCAGCAGCAGCAGGAGGAAGTGTGATGGACATGCCACTAAAGTGAAGGAGGGGACAACTTTACGACCAATTTTATCAGGCTTGCGATAAGCCAGGGCTTACGAGCGGGCCAATCAACTCTGCACTTCAGCACCTCTCAGTAACAGCCACTGGCCAAGAAGAAGGATTCTGCTACAACCCCAAGTTCAGCCCAGCCCCTTGTGCCCAGGGACAACTGCGACAGTTTCCACAGCCACCGGGAACTGTTCAACATTCTTTCTTCTGCTCCGCACAGATGCCGCCAGGCAGGGCAAATATGGAAAATACCAAAGCCAACTAAGGAAAAAGGCCAGAAAAGCAAAACAATCTTCATAGAGGCCCCAAAGTGTATCTCTATGAGCTCAGGGAAACAAGGAAATTCTGAAATAAATCTCAAAGCACAGGCCACAAAGGAAAAGACTGTTAAATACGACTCCATTAAAACGTAAGACTCCTAGTCATCAACAGGTATTATAAACAAAGTTAAAAGAGAAGCCATGAACCGGAAGAAGGTATCTGCCACATGTATAACCCACAAAGTATCAATACCTAGAATTTTCTGACAAAATGATATAAGAAAACACAAGCAGCCCAGTAAAAAAATGGACAAAGCACACGAACAGTTACTTTCATTGATGAGGAAACTCAAATAGCTACTTAATATATACTGAATCTCACTTGTAATCAAAGAATGATTAATGGAACACTAGAGCTCTCTTTCATGCCCATCAGACTTGCAAAAATTTGAAGCCCAACATTCTCAAGTGGCGAGAAGATGCAGAGGAACAGGAACTCACAAATGCACATCTGAAGAGCAATTTGGCAACTTCTAGTGAAGCTCACACACTTTTGTTACAGGAAAGGTGTCCTGATCCAGACTCCAAGACAGGGTTCTTGGATCTCATGCAAGAAAGAATTCAAGGCAAATCTATAGAATAACATGAAAGCAAGTTTATTAAGAAAGTAAAATAATAAAAGAATGGCTACTCCATAGGCAGAGCAGCCCCAAGGGCTACTGGTTGCTCATTTTTATGGTTATTCATAAGTTTTCTAGGAAAGGGGTAGGCAATTCCTAGAAGTGAGGGCTCCTCCCCATTTTAGACCATATGGGGTAACTTCCAGACGTTGTCAAAGCATTTGTAAACTGTCAGTGCACTGGTGGGAGTGTCTTTTAGCATGCTAATGCACTGTAATTAGCATATAATGAGCAATGAGGACGACCAGAGGTGACGTTTGTCACCATTGGTTTTGGTGGATTTTAGCCGGCTTCTTTACTGAAACCTGTTTTATCAGCAAAGTCTTTATGACCTGTATCTTCTGCCAACCTCCTATCTTATCCTACGGCTCAGAGTGTCTAACCTCCTGGGAATTCGGTCCAGCAGGTCTCAGCCTCATTTTATCCAGCCCCTATTAAGATGGAATCACTGGTTTAAAGCCCTGACACTTTGACCCAGTCAATCCTAATACATACTCTAGGCCTAGGGACAAACATGTACATGTCCCCAGGGTGATAGCAAGAGAAATTCACTGAGACACTACTATATATGAAACTACATATAAGACAAACTAAATGTTCATCAAAAGGAGAATGGATGGGACACAGGGTACATTCACACAATGGAAGGCTACTCAGAGCTTCAACTAAATGAACTAGGGTTTACATGACACAACACAGGTAAATCTGAGAAACTTACTGCTGAGCAAATAAAGCAAACTGTAGAATATCATCTACATCCTGTTTAAAAACATACTATTTTAATGGATACATACAGATGTAAAAGTATTTTTAAAATGTACAGGAGGGATAAATACCAAATTCAGGATCGTGGGTACCTCTGGCAAATGGGATCAGCACACATGAGCTTCAACTGCAAGATTTGTCTTTAAAAAAATCTGAAGCCAGCATGGCAAAAGATTAGAATTCAGTGGAACTGGGTGGCAGGCATACGGTGGGCTTTGTGTTATTCTTGGTTATTTTGTTATTGTGTTATTCTTGTGTTATTCTTGGTAACTTTTCTCTACCCTTTAAAAAATGTTTCATTAATCAAACTGTATTACAGAGAACAAAATTTGCACTGATATTTGAGGAAAAAAAAACCTATGAAAGACATATGGAAGCATTTACCGTTATATTCTCACTTCAAAAACCCCACCAACTACAAAGGAATGTGAAATAAAAGGGGCAAGTGTTCATCCTGGAAAAGAAAGAGCAAATGCAAAGACATTCTCCTGGGAGACTCCATCTATTACGAACTCCTTTCATATTCTGAAAGGCAGCAGCAGTTGCAGGGTAGAAGCTGATTGTGGAGGAAAAAATAAACATATCTCCTAAGATAGATTTACCCACCAAACTCATTAAGCCATGACATTCCAAAAACAGAAATAGCAAGGCCTAGCCAGTAGGTCAGATATTTTGGATACTAACTCCCTAAGAAGTCAGGGTGGGGAAAGCCACAGTAAAGCTGTCTTACTTAGAATAGTCCACATCATCTGCCTCCTTGCCCCGCAATATGGGGCTGCAGGAGGCTGAGCAAAGCTCAGATGGGCTCAGCTGGAGGTAGCCAAGGCTGTGACTTGGTAGGGCCCCCTGGCTTTTGCAACTAAGAAGGGGCAAAAGGCACAGAGCAGAATCGAAAACCAGGGTGGCCAGCACAGAAGTGGTTTGAGGGGAAGGCAAGGAAACCAGAAGGGGAAGGCAAGGAAACCAGACAGTGAAGCCCAATCCCTGCGCCTTGTCCCTCCCTTCTGGGAAGGCAGTCTGTTAAAAAAAGCAGAGTGAGCCAGACTTGGGTTCTAATGCCTAGTTCTCTTATGACCATAACTAGCTGTGCAACTTCAAACAAGCGAGCTACCCTCTCTAAGCTTCCATTTTCCATTTGTAAAACTGAGGAAACCCCACCTCCCTCGCAGCATTGCTAAGGGACAGAGGGATGATGATACAGATAATGATAAAGATATAGATATGGATATAGCTATTGATATAGATATAAAACATATATAAATATGGATATCATGTGAACATACAAGAGCTAGAAGGATAAAGTGTATTTATGAGAGCAGGTAGCACATGCTTGGGGTTCAATAAATGGTACTAGTATATGTTACCCCTTCCTTCCCTCCATAGATTTTTACTGACTCTCTGAGTGAGAGGAGGCTGGGTTCCTTTTCTCTTCCTGCCTCTCTAGAGGGAGTGTTGCCTGGTCAGATGAGAAGCCTGCTGGAATTTGGCTGGGTTGGCTGGGACCTGGCGGTCACTCAGATCCACAAAAGCAGATTGTAGGGACAGACACCAGGTTTTAAGGACACAGTTAAAGAGCTCCCAGTGAAGACCCTGGCTGTGTGTCTTCTCATACATGATGGCCTCAGCTCAATTGTTCCTAAGAAATAATTAGCCCTCCTTAAATCATTTCTAGTGCTCTTTTTTTTTTTAACTGCATTTTAGGTTTGGGGGTACATGTGAAGAACATGCAAGATTGTTGCATAGGTACACACATGGCAGTGTGATTTGCTGCCTTCCTCCCCTTCACCTTTATCTGGCATTTCTCCCCATGCTATCTCTCCCCAACTCCCCACCCCCTGCTGTCCCTCCCCTATTTCCCCCCAAAAGACCCCAGTGTGTGATGCTCCCCTCCCTGTGTCCATGTGTTCTCATTGTTCAACACCTGCCTATGAGTGAGAACATGCGGTGTTTGATTTTCTGTTCTTGTGTCAGTTTGCTGAGAATGATGGTTTCCAGGTTCATCCATGTCCCTACAAAGGACACGAACTCATCGTTTTTCATGGCTGCATAATATTCCATGGTGTATATGTGCCACATTTTCCCTGTCCAGTCTATCATCGATGGGAATTTGGGTTGGTTCCAGGTCTTTGCTACTGTGAACTGTGCTGCAATAAACATTTGTGTGCATGTGTTCTAGTGCTCTTTAATAGCATTAGCTAAACTACACACATGAACCAACCCTTCCTAACGGCCATAAAGCAGGTCAAAAGAGAAAGGCATATGGGACTCACCACTGGATTATGGGGGAGTTGCTACGCTTCCCTGAGCCTCAGTTTTCCCATGCATAAAATAAGGTGGTAATAGATGACAACCAAATTCCTTTTCAACTCTCAGCTTATTCTTTGTTTCTGTGGACTCGTAATCATCCCCATAGCAGCCAAACATACATCATCTACCTGTCCTAGATAGAGTCTTCGGCATTTAAAAATAATATGTGGGATTGACATAGAGCTCCTCCTCTGAAGAACTGAAAATATCCTTGAAAGGCAGGTACTGAAGACAGTTCCTCCTGTTTAATACAAAGAAACTAAAGCCAAAGATCAACCAGCCCAACAAAAGGCAGTGCTGGAGCTGGCCAGAGAATCCAGGTCTGGCTCCCAGATGAGACCCAATTCTGGCCTCTGCACTTTACAACTCTGACTGTCTCCACTGTCAGCTAGGAGATGGTTAGTTCCATGGTCCCATGCAACAGGAGAAAATAATCTCCAAAGGGACAGGAATCACACCTGCCTCCTGTTCCCTATGGATTAAAGGGCTTCTCTGGTTCACTTCAATTATCCATAATCTTCCATCACATCTCAGCAAATAAATGATTGTTTGGCTTATCACTTCTGATTGGGAGAGCAATCCTGCCAGGGAGATCAAAAACGCCAGTCTTTTTCCGTCAAGCAAGGAGGGTGTGTATATTAACCCGTGAGTCTTTTTAAATTTTCTTAAGTAGCTTAATCCATTAAACTGGTCCATTCTGCTTCTACAATCTGCTCATGCAGGCACCCTCCCTCCTGAGCACGACGACAGGCCCTCCATCACGAGGAATTAGCTGGCTTCTTGAGGAAATGATGTTGGTACATCTAGAAAGTGCCAGAGTGAAGCAGTGTTTACCACTAGAGTCCCCACTTTAGTATGCATGTCTGAAGCATCGCAGCTTTCAGATTTCCCGAGTGAGCAATTTACCTTTGCAAGAGACTATCAGATTTGGTAAATCTGTTTTAAAGGGCTGAAACTGTGGAGATGAACCTATTTGGGGTTTCCAGATTGCAAAGGGTAGACTATGAAAGCATAGCTGATGATCTTCCAGAAAATGAAGCAAGTTTAAAAATTAAAGATGGATTATGGAGCTCTTCTCATCAGAGTCAGCCCCTGCGTCCATACACCGAATTCTATTACCATACTTTCCAAGCTCAGGGAATGACTTACCCACCCTGTGACTCAGTTTCGTTATACGTAAAACAGAGATTGACCAAACGCAAACTTGACAGACTCCCTGGGTAATCAAAGGGCTGTTTTGTCTATCTTGGTATTAGAGCCAAGTAGTCACAGACCTGAAAATATTAGAACTCTCGCCAAGTATCACTCACACTAGAAAACCTCTTAAGGAAAAAAAAAATACTAAAATTCAGTGGAAGCTTCTTAATTTTTCACACATTTTATGACAGCATGCAGATAGTGGTCATTAAGATTAACCAGGGCCCATTTCTTAAAGGTGCTATTATTCAAGATTAAAGAATTACTATGATATAAAGACCAGATGCAATGTAGGTACATAACATGTCATTTCATAAGACAAAGCATTCTAATATAGTTACATGATTAATAATTAGAGGAAGGTTGATCTGAAGTATAAAAGGATACACCCAGAACTGAATATAATAGAATCATACCAGGTGAGATGAGAGAGCAGAAGGGAACTGTTCATTAGGAAACAATTTTTCAATAAATTGAAATAACATGCCCCACAGTGTGGGTCTGGTTCTTCAGGTGACTCCAATGCTTCCTATTAACAGCGGCAGCTCAATACCAAGGCGCTGGAACAGGTCGAAGGCCAGGTGAACGCTGAGACCATGATTAACCTTTAAATAGCTTTGAGGCCAGGTGCAGTGGCTCACGCCTACAATCTCAGCACTTTGCAGGGCCAAAATGGGAGAATCACTTGCGCCTAGGAGTTCAAGACCAGCCTGGGGTATATAGTGAGACATCATTTCTACCAAAAAAAAAAAAAGAAGACGAATTAAAAATTAGCCAAGTGTGGTGACACGTGCCTGTAAGTCACAGCTACTCAGGAGGCTGAGGAGAGAGGATCACTTGAGCCCAGTAGGCAGAGGTAGTAGTGAGCCAAGGTCACGATGCTGCATTCCAAGACAGAGCCAGATCCCATCTTAAAAAAAACAAGGTTGAAACGCTATAGTCTGCATTTTCTTCAATCCTTGACATCTGTCTGGTTTCATCACTCCTGAATCTGTCTTCACAAAGTCATGGGCGGGGCGGGGGTGGGGGTTTCCCAATCATTGAATTCAAATGTTAATTTTCCATCTTTTCCTTAGGCATAATTCTGCTGCTTTGGATCAACTAGATCATTCCCTCCTTCTGAAACGTCATTCCCCTGGCCTCCCTCACACCATATTCCCCTCTTCTTCTGCCTCCCCCTAACACATACCTGGCTTTCTGATCATTCCTTCTCAGTCATCTTAGAAGTTCCTTTTCCTCCTCCCATCCCTCAACAGCCTTCGGAGTTTTGCTCCCAACTGCTTGAGCAAGCGACATCTTCCCTAGTTAAGTCATTTTGTCCACTAATAGTTTGACCTTCATGGTGATAGCTCCCAAACCAACACTTCCAATTCGGCTCTCTTCCCTTCAACGACACCCTCTACTGTTGGCTTCACACTTCCATCCCATACTGCCAAAGATACTTCATCCCTGGCACAAGCTCAGCATGTCCAAAACAGAACTTTGGTTTTCTTCTAAACCTGCTCCTCCTGCATCATGCAGTATCTCAGCTGGTAGAACCACCGACCGTCCCTCTCCCTCACCCCCACTGCCATCAACCAACCGGTGCTGTAATTAATAATTAATATGTCCCAACCCTGACACTCACAACCTAGTCTTGGCCCCTAAAAGCATCCTTCACACAGCTGTAGAACAAATCTGACTATGTCACATGCTGTTTCAAATCCCCATTCCACAGAGGGTGAAATTCAATGTCCCCAGGTCAGCAGAGATGGCCCTGGGTATCTTGGCCAGCCCACCTCTCCAGGGGTTTTCTCCCTAGTCCCCCAAGACAATGTACATGCTCCCATTCAGACCTCTCAACATAACTTATGCAAACCTCTATCTTCATTTACGGTAATGCTCCATAAATTTCTATTGGGTGTCTTTCTTTCCCCTACAACCCATGAGCAACTTTTATACTAGAGGAGGCAATGTGTTCTAATGTAGCCCAGGGCCCACAACAGAGTGTCTATTGAAATGGAAAGAGAAAAAGGAGGAGGGAAAAATGGACAGTTGCTTCCCTGTGCTAAAATACTATGAACATTTTGTGGATTATTCCTTCAAATTATGATTATTCCTCAATCTTGTGGACAGTCCCTATTTGCATGCATTTTAAGATAACAGAACTAAAATATGTCTCTTCATGCTCAGATGACAACTTGCTTATTTTAAAGGCAAAAGGGGAGACAGGAACCAAAATTTCAAGTTTTTATTCATATTATTTTTTTATTCATATTATTATTGCCTTTCTTGAGAAGTCCATGGAACCTATAAAAGTCCATTTTCCGTGAGGCAACCTTTACCTCCAGATGAGCTTGAGTGTAAACTAGCAATTCTTCATGGCTCAAAGCAAACATTCAAATGTAGCCCAGTACTTCATACGGCAACCTTGGCAGATAAAAGCTTGCCTCCAGAACTCTGGGGCATGAGGACTTTGCATTTGATAACGTGCTGTCGGCATCATCTGACACAGCTTCTCATAAGACAAACCCAACATGCTGTGATGGCCCATGCCCACAGAGCCAGCTCACAGGAAAGCAAGGTCAGACACATGCTAAAGGGGAAGAGAGCCAGGCGCAGCTACATCTGGCAGGTGAAAACACCTCTCTGAGTCAGCGCTGTTTCTGCTCTGCACTGGGTTGCAGACAGCCTCTCAGTCAAGCCTCTGTCCTCCATCCAGAGAGGTTGATTCATCTTCTCCCCATGGTAAGTCCCAAACCTTGAGCACCCTACCTTTGGCCTTTATTTGTTTCTTTCTGTATCCAGGGAATGGTGAAGCTGCAGCACAGTGACAGGCCACTGTGCTCCGGGACTCTCATCCAGAGCAGGCAAATATACATGCCCTTTGCTACTGGCGGAGGTGATGGTGGCCTGGCAGGAATGAAGGAGCCTAAAGGGGTTCAGTCAAGAGCCTGCCTCTGTTATGAATGGCCATCGAAACACTGGGACCCAGGCCCTCAGTCACCCCATTCCTGGCAGCTCAGGTGTCCTATGAACAAACGAGGCCAGGTTATCCACCTATATGGAAGGTGGCAGCTCTCCACACACTCTGGATGTGAAGAGAGGAATACCAGCTCCACGTGAAGCTAGACTGACATAAGAAATCCCAGCAGAATAAAGCAACATAATGAACCAGAGTGCCAGCACAGCTCCAGAGAGACTCTCCCTGTCTCTCCTTTTGTCAATCAAGTGCCTTTATGCTAACAACATGAGAGACTACGGGTTTTAAGAGACACGGGGCAAGAGATGCAGCTTCTCACTGAATGCCTGCAATAATCAGCTCCAACAGGCTCCAACCCCTGCCTGGCATGGCTCACTTTCCACCTCACATCACGATCCACTCCGTGCTGCACAAATGATAATGCATTTACAGACAGTCAGACTCTCCAGCCAGGAGGAAAAATTTCACCTAATTAAATAAAAACAAAGCAGAAAACCAAAGCCTTCAACTAGTGCCAGAAAGAAGAACTACTTGGTCTTTCATAGAGCTTTACAGCCAGAAATGCCAATCGAGATTTTTTTTTTTTTCTAAATGCATGTTTTAAAACAATCCTCTATGTCCCTAATTGGAGCTCTTTAAAAATCAGTAAGAGAACTGCAAACAAACCAGGAAAAAAATGAACAAAGAAAATAGAAAGGCATGGCACAAAAAATAAACATGGCCAATAAATAAAAAGATGCACAGCCTCACTAGCAGGTAAACAAATGCAAGTAAAATGTCATTTTTTAAAATAACATGATTGGCCAAAAGTTGAAAAGATGGGGGTACTCTTGAGGGTTGGCAGGGTGAGGAAACTGGCACTCCCAGACCCTACTGGTGGGAGTATAAATTGGTAGAACCTCTCTAGGGTCACTTGGCAGCACCTGGCACAATTTATAATGAGCATCTTTGTACCCACTGATTGTATTTCTAGGAATTCAGCCTTAGAAATATATAAATGCAGAGAGAAACACATAAAAGTCTGGGTTTTTTCTTTATAGTATTACTTGTAAAAGCTCAAAACTTTAAAGAACTTAAGTATCCATAAGAGGAGATGGGTAAATTAAAGAGATCTTCAAAAAGTTCATGAAAATGCATATTATAAAAAAACTATGCATAGATTTAAAATTTTTTCTGTACCCAAATAAATTCATACTAACTTGTTACAACACGTCTGAACAGGATGGAGCTTGAAGCACTAGGAAGGATAAGACACCTGTTTGAAAAAAGCCCCTTTCGGAGCAACATGAATTCTGCTCAAATTGAAGCAAGAATAAACATCCAATTTACAATGAAGCTTGGGTGAAAGGATGATGAAATCATTGATGGTTTACGAAAAGTTTATGGCAACAATGCCCTGCCAAAATCAGCAGTTTACAAACGCCTAACTCATTTTAGGAAGGGGCAAGGCAGTGTTGAAGATGAAGCCTGCACCCGCAGGCCATCCACATCAATTTTTGAAGAAAAAAATGAATCTCGTTTGTGCCCTAATTAAAGAGGATCAGTGATCAACAACAGAAACAACAACCAATGCCACAGACATCTCAATTGGTTCAGCTGACACCATTCTGACCGAAACATTGAAGTTTCCACTTGATGAATGCCAAAACTGTTGCACCCAGATCAGCAACAGACAAGAACAGAGCTTTCAATGGAAATTCTAAATAAGTGGGACCAAGATCCTGAAGCATGTCTTTGAAGAATTATATTAGATGAAATACGGGCCAGGTGTAGTGGCTCATGCCTATAATCGCAGCACTGTGAGAGGCCAAGGCAGGTGGATCACTTGAGGTCAGGAGTTGGAGACCAACCAGCCTGGCCAACATGGTGAAACTCTGTCGCTACTAAAAACACAGTCGCCGGGCACAGGTGCCGGGCACAAGGGTGTGCAACCATAATTCCAGCTACTCAGGAGGCTGAGGCACAAGAATTGCTTGAATCTGGGAGGCAGAGTTTGCAATGAGCTGAGACCGTGCCACTGCACTGCAGCCTGGGAGATAGGGCGAGATTCCATCTCAGAAAGAAAAAAAAAATGATGATAAAATATGGTTTAATCAATACAATCATGAAGAAAAAGCACAATCAAAGCAATGGCTACCAAGTGGTGAAAGTGGTCCAGTCACAGCAAAAGGTGACCAGTCAAGAGTAAAGGTCATGGCAACAGTTTTTTGGGATACTTGAGCTATTTTGCTTGCTGGCTTTCTGGAAGGCCAAAGAACAATAACGTCTGGCTATTATGAGAGGTTTTGAGAAAGTTAGCCAAAGCTTTAGCAGAAAAATACCCCAGAAAGCTTCATCAGAGAGTCCTCCTCCATCCTAGTAATGCTCCTGCTTATTCGTCTCATCCAACAGGGTAATTTTTTGAGAATTTCAATGGGAGAGTATTAGGCAGCCTCCTTACAGTCTTGGCTTCTTCTGACTTTCTGTTCCCTAATCCTAGAAGTCTTTAAAAGGCAAATATTTTCCTTCAGTTAATAATGCAAAAAACACATTGACATGGTTAAATTCCCAGAACCCTCAGATCCTTAGGGATGGACTAAATGGCTGGTATCATCACTTACAAAAGTGCCTTGAACTGGCTGGAGCTTATGTTAAGAAGTAATTTATATTTTTATCTTTGAATTCCACCTTTCCACGAACTTTCTGAGGTCCTCTCGTATGATGCAATATAACCATACTACCACATCAGCCTTTCAAAAGAATTCAGGAGTTAGAATGTACTAACGTGAAAGAATATCCACAACAGAGTCAGAAGGGAAAGCGCAAGTTGCAAACAAGATGTATAGCATCATCCCACGTTTGTCCATGGCTAGCGATGCAGGCTTTAATACAGTGTGTACTGGTATTTATATTTATATCTGTACAGTCTTAGAACACACTCTGCAGGGAAGGAATTGAGAGGTCCTGTTAGAATGTGAGTATATTTCCTATTGGCATCTTTTCTTCAGAACCAATTGCCTAAAATGTCACCATAGTAAATATGCCTGGAGAACTTAGAGCAGCCAAGATGATTTGGGGGAGAGGTTGCATAGCACTACTCATTATAAAAATACATACACATACAGAGATATTGGCTTCTTTAACCTTGTAAGAAACAAAACCCAAAAGGAAAAAGTCATCTTACTCACCAAATTACAAAATATTTTCATGAAGCATTCCTCAAAGCATGAGAGAAGCAAGTTTGGAAAAACAATACTTGATACAGTGAGAAACCAACAGTCCCAAATGTTGGCTTGAACAAAAAGAAAAACTGAACAGGGAATCACTTACAGAAACCTGTGGATGGCTGCTCATTAATGAGTTATTACAGAAAATGACCCAAGGGCTATATTTGCTTTTATTCCCTTTTAGAACACAAATGTATCTATAAAATCCCTCATGAGCCACCTTCCACAGCCACACTTCTCCCCTCCCTTCTGGCCAGCCCCACCCTCCACAAGAGGCCATGCCTCAGTAGCCTGGGTGGGATGGCTCTGACCCTGATGAAGGGATGTAAATGTCATTCATCCTCTGTGGGGAATGTGGCAGGTCTCTCCAAATCTCACTTGCCCTCCCTGTGAGCTCACAATTATACCCTGCTCTGGACTCTTGTTTCCAAGCTACTGGGTCTTCCAGGTGGCATCAGGCCATGATTTCTGCTGGAAAACAGAGGAGCTCATTCAAGGGCGCCTGGAACAAGAGTGCTGGAGTCTGGAGCCCAAGGCTTGTGGGATGTTGGATTGCCAAGATTTTGGAGCCTGTCCTTGCAACCCAAGGGGGTGGAGGGTTATCCTACAACCCACCTCCTGGAAGATGAGGTGGAAATTGGATCTTTTTAATGTAGAGTAAAAGGAGCCAGACATTCTTGCCAGTTCAAAACCAGAAAAAAGTCATCTGTGATGTTGGAAGTCAGGATAGCGGTGGGGAGTGGGAGGATGGAGTGGGGGCACCACCAGGGCTCTGGGTTAGCAATGCTGTACTTCTTGTGCTAAGCCCAGGTTCCCCAGGTGTGTTTACTTCATGAAAATTCATAGGGCTCCCGGTTAACATCTGCATGCTTTTCGGTATGTGTGTTAAGTTTCTATAAAAAGTTTACTTAAATAAAAAAGAAAAAACATGTTTTTGAACAGCATAGCTGGCTCACAGACACCATTCCTCTCCTTTCTTACTTCTACAGCCGGAGCCACCAGCAACCTCACTGTGAATGTCATGCCAAGTCCAATAGTTCACAATGCAATGACAAGGGGTGAGGACAGGGACAGGCAGTGTGAGGAGGGGGGAATGGCATGTCCGGGATTTATTTTTAATTGACTCACTCATTTTCCACAAATACTCAAAACAGCCCCGCTCCTTTTTTGCAATGCCCAAAATGGCACGAGACACACCCTGATAAACCCCAAGCAAGCAAATTTCTCAGGCCCGCGGCAAGGCTCTGTGGTGGCACCTACTGAAGCCTGGCAGAAGAGCCAGACTCTGGGATGCATTCAGAAAAGTCTAAATGGCTGCTGTTGCTTCGGTTCCAAAATGAATCTGAACATGGAGTAGGTGACTCACCTCCTAGAAGCCAATTCCAGCTCAGGTTACAATCTAACTGACTTTCTAAACTCTTTTAGGATTATTCTTGGTTATTGGGCATCTTAAAGGGTCTTCACTGAACTTTTCCACAGTGTTAGTTTAGGGGTTCCCCCCTTCCTTTGTTAAAAGTTTTTTATTTATCTTTGGCAAAAAATAAATAACTAAATCATAAAGTTTACAGCAAACTATATGGGAAGAAAAGCAATCCAGAATAATTTACGTTTGATGAGTCCACAGATTAGGCAACTGAATGCTGGTTTCTGCCTGCAGCCAAGGGAAATGTCTGAACTTGGCTTTCTCCCTCTTTTTTGCCATAATAACTCTTTCAAAAAGGCATTGCCCTGTCACCACCACTGCCCAGATAAATCCTCAGGCAGGAGTCTGAACCCTGGGAGAGGAAGGCTGATCTCACCTCGACAGCAAAGTTTCAGTCACCTCCACACTGCAAGCGGACAAGGAGAGAGCAGGTGAGATGGGCCACCCAGCCAAGGGGAATCGTGACTTTACGAACACCCCAGGCATTACGATCACTGGGGGTACAATTCACATCCTGTACTGCACCCTTCTAGCCACTTCCACTCCTTGGACACAACAAAAGCCATCATTTCCCATAACGGTGTTATGCAGCATTTTCATAAAGGCCAGGCTGGTAATACCATTCCTTTGTATTTAGTACACAGCTCCATGCTGGTCATGCACCCCTCTGTCTGTCTGTCACTCTTTCTCAGATCAGCTTCTTGTGTTCCCACAAAACAAACAGCTTCTGTTCAAAATTCCTCCCAGAGCAACTCAATCTCCAGAGGCCTCCCCCACCCCAGTAAAAATCCCAAACTTGTGTAAACATGCAAAGGTCTGCTTAAAGCTCAGCCCCCAGAACAGGGAGGTGTCAAAGGAATATTTCACCACACACTTGCCAGGCCCAAGAATCACAGACCCACAGCAGGACACACATCCAAAGACCAAAGGAGGAAAGGTTTCAAAGGAAAGAACCAACTCAAGAATTTTTTACGAAGTATCTTTATTTAGGGAAAAAAACAGGTGGGTGAGCCTGCAAAGCCTGCCTTGACTTAGCTCTCCACCAATGTCTTCCTGATCCTAGCAGACAACACTTATCTACTGGGCAGCAGAAAAGCTGGTGGATGGGAGGCAGAAAGACTTCAAGGCACCTGTAACAGCCACTGTCAGTCACCCCAGCTAGACAGACAGAAAAAACTCAGGCACACTCCCCTGGGAATTGCAAACTCCTGAGAAGAAAAGGAAACAGAATTTGTAAAACACCATCCAAAGAAATAGTCATCATTCCTAAAGAAAATGTGGCACATATACACCATGGAATACCACGCAGCCATAATGAGATCATGTTCTTTGCAGGGACATGGATGAAGATGAAAGCTATCATTCTCAGCAAACCAACACGAGAACAGAAAACCAAACACTACTATGTTCTCACTCATAAGTGGGAGTTAAACAATGAGAACATATGGACGCAGGGAGGGGAACAACACACACAGGGGCTTGTCAGCAAGTAGGAGGCAAGGAGGGAGAGCATCAGGACAAATATCTAATGCATGTGGGGCTTAAAACCTAGAGGATAGCCAGATAGGTGCAGCAAACGACCATGACACATGTATACCTGTGTAACAAACCTGCTCATTCTGTACATGTAACTCGGAACGTAAAGCTCCCCCCGCCCTCCAAAAAAAGAAATTGACATCATTCCTTCAAAGTCCCTTTGCATCAGCAAGCTGCTGAGAGGCTAAGAATCCCTGCTACTAAGCACTCAATTTCAGAAAAATGTGTTATTATCAAACTGCCCCTATAAATCAGGCATTATCCTCAATACTGCTCAATGGACAAGAGATAAGAACACTCAGCAAAATTTGGAAAACAAAATATTTCTCAGGATGCCTGTCTCTAAATATACCAAACAGAATCACCTCTGGGAAAGCCGATTTACACCTAACGGATATATTTCAAAATTAACAGGTAACTTCGGACTATAATGGAGAGAGAGAATTCAAACTACATAAATTTCCATCCTCTGCCCCCAAACATCCGACTTTTTTATTTTCAACTTTCCATCCAGCTTTATTCCAGTTTCAAAATTCCCAGAAGTTCACATCTTGAAATACAACAGTCTTCCCTTTTCTGTGGTTTCATTTTTTGCAGTTTCAGTTACCCTCAGTCAATGGATTTCTGAAAATATTAATGGAAAATTCCAAAAATAAACCATTCATAAGTTCTGAATTATGCTCCACTCTCAGTGGTGTGATGAAATCTCATGTCGTCCCGCTTGTCCTGCCCAGGATATGAATGTTCCCTTTGTCCAGCGTACACAGTCTACACTACCTGGTATTAGTCACTTAAGAGAGGTCTCAGTTATCAGATCAACTGCCTCTGTCTTGCAATGTTTGTGTTTCAGTAACCAATTTTACTTAATAATGGCCCCAAAGCACAAGAGGAGTGATGCTGGTAATTCAGCTATGCCAAAGAGATGCTGTAAAGTGCTTCCTTTAAGTGAAAAGGTGAAAGTTCTCAACTTAGTAAGGAAAGAAAAAAAAAATCTTATGCTGAGGTTGCTAAGATGTACAGTAAGAACAAATTTTCTATGTGTGAAATTGTGAAGAAGGAAAAAAATTTGTGATAGTTTTGCTGTCACACCTCAAACTGCAAAGGTTATAGCCAGAGTGTGTGATACTTGCTTAGTTAGGATGGAAAAGGCATTAAATTTGTGGGTGGAACACAGGCACAGAAATATGCTCGAATTGACAGCAGTTGGGTACTATATTCACTTTCAGACATCCACTGGGGGTCCTGAAATGTACCCCCTCCAAGAATAAGGGGAGACTACTATAGAAATATTAATCAGAATTCCTAACCCCTAGTAACTTTAGAATATAGAAGGATAGCAATCTAAACTGATGAACTAAAATCAATAATAATAAACCACATTCGAGGAAAATAGCAAACTACTATGACCCTGCCTGCCTTCTTTCCCCACAGCTATACAGTTAGACTATGAAGTCAAACAGTCATGATGCTGGTGACAGGCCACCACTCAGACTTCCCTTAGACGTGATGCCTGCCTTCATGGAGCACCCACCATATGTTAGAGCCTGCACTGGTGCTTTCTGTATGTCATTTAATCCACACTGCATCCCCACTGGGTAGCTACTTACACCCATTTTCCAGATGAGGAAATTGAGGTTCAAGATGCCAAGCCAGCTAATGAGAACTAGGATGCAAATCAAGACCTATCTAGCTCCCCAAAGCTCTTTCCTACTGACCTCTACTCTGTCCCCAAAACAGCGTAATAGACCTGTTGATGAAGAAGACATAAGCTACAATTGCTTATGGTTTTCTCTCCACCCTTTCAAAATCAGAACATCAGTATTATTGAGGTAGCAGAACTTTTGATACACAAATAGCAAATTAATTACACATCTGAAGTATTGAAGGACCACCCAAATCTAAGCTAAACTACAGCAATGACCACTGTGTTCTCACTGCTAAAATTCCAAGCCAGTATCTCCTCAGCAACGACATTTTCAAGATGTTTATATTTAATATGTACCCACTGCCTCTCTCATACTCTGTTTTGTAGTAAGCACCCATTCAACTGATTCATTCACTCACCCAAAAAGAAAGCATTAAATACCTACTATACTCCAGATTGCAGGGAATACAAGACTTGAGCACGTCGAAAACCTACCATTGAGCAGGAGAGAAGAGTGTGCACATAAAGAGCTATAAAATTACAATTATTTTATAATTATAAAAGTTGGAGGACATAAACGCCGAAGAAGAAAGTAGGAAATGGAATGTCAGAATTACTAAGGAGGGCGAAATTTGTTTCAGGGAAAGCATCATGGAATGCTGCGTGGAATACTTTCTAATCAGGCTGGTTTGTAGGCTGGGTAAGATGCACACCTCCATTCCAAACGAAACACTGAGCTTAATGGAGGCATGAGAACAAACGGTCATGGAGAGGAGGATATCAAAGTGGGAAAAGCTTTAAGTGCCAGGCTATGGAATTTGGACTTGACTTTATACACAAGGAGAAGCCAACATCATCTGTTTTTGAGCAAGGGAGTGACACGAGATGAGTAATGCTTCAGGTAGGTTAACCTGGAAGCCCTGTCTAGAAAGAGACTGGGAAGAAAAGTAATAAGAAAATCCAACTTGGAAGCTATTGGAAATTTTTAGGCATCCATTTGGGAATCAAAGAGTTGGGGCTATCTTCACTAATTCCAAAGCATATTCTTCTAATAAGAAATATTATGAAGGGCTGGTCAAACTTAAAAGTAAATAAATCTATTTAGTCTCTATTTGCTGAAGGCAGAGACAACTCAAGTCATCAATCTCTGGCTTTGGAAAACAGCAGATGGTACTTTTGGCAGCAGATCCACTGTCCTACTTATATGTTTTGCTCAAGCTAATGCTGTACTTTGTTTGCATTTCTTCTGCCTGCACCATTGGAGCAAGGGGCAAGCAACCCTAAAATGTAACACGGAACACAGAGAGCTATCCTGGGCTTCAAATTTTAACATTCAAATACTCCAGATACAAATACAATAAATTAGATTATATTCTTCAGTTTCTCATCCTGAGAGTATTTTTCAAGGCCTGAGCACTTTGTCAATAATTCTGACCTTCAAATCTTCAAAACCCCAAAGACAACAAGCGAAAGAAAAACAAAGAGTACAATCCGATCATAATGAGTGGCTGTGTACGCAAAGCTGGAGAATTCCTGATACTGGTTACAGACTTCTGGAAAACTTCTTCCTAAGAAAAATAAAACAATCTTTTTGAAAACTGTGTTTTTTGTAGACCTGCCTTTTTGATGTACTCCTTTCCGTAATATGAATAATGGGGGAAAAAATGTTGCAGGAAATGAAGTGACTCACAGCATTTTCTGCATGGATTAAATTTCTGCAACTTTCAGTAAGCAAATCAGCAACAGAACGAAGGGCATTTGCATTTCAGCAACACCCAATCCACTTATGAGGATGCATGACAGCCATTATAGTGGAAGTGGGAAACCCATTCTTTCCTAAAGAATCTAATTTCATCTTCCCAATTCCACTTTACATCTTTCAGCATAAACCTCTGGCTGGGGGAAAATCCATCTCTGTTCTTATAGGAACTAATTTTTCAGGTATGTAAGTGAAAAATAACACAGGACTGTCTTCTCCAATGCTATTCTTAGCCTTTTTTAAATCCAGGTGACCAGGATAGCCAACCAAATCCTGCAAAGGGAGTTTATCAAAAGCCCTGCCTATGATGACTGCTCCCAGACCAGGTGTTCTAAACTGTGGTTCCAAATTTAATCAAATTTCATTTGATTAAATGAAATTAAAAGGTCTGTCTCAGAGCAAAAAGGAGAGCTATCTGAGAACCACTACCAAGATAAGGAAATGAACTCTTCAGGAAAGTTCTAGGACGAGAGGTAGAAGTAGCCACAAATAGGAGTTGGAGAAAGGATGAATATTTCAGCAGTATGAAATCCATTTCACTGGATTCCAGGAAGCCAGGATAAAAGTGAAGGTGTGTACTTGGGCCTTGATCTGAAAGTATTGGAGAAGAGAGAAAAAAATACAAAGCAGGGAGACATCTGGTACTGTCCTCATGTGGAGACAAAGGAACGTAAGAGAATGGTCAATTAAAAGGAATGAAAACACGATATATATTATTTTCATAACCGAAGCTGTAGGAGACTGCTATAATCTCCACAGTTGTAATGCTGCTGTAAAAACATGTTTTTAAAAATAAGGCCTCAGTGGAAATCGAAATCCAAGCTGGAAAGCCTACAAGGAAAACAAGGCAGTACTTCTTCCTTGCACAGCACAGTTTCCTGTGAATACACAGTGAATAAGAGCGGATTCATTCCTTAAAGAGACAAAACAAAGGCCTCAATTCTCTTGAATATGCTTATTAATATTTAGCCAGTTAAACATGGGCCTTTCCCAGTTTCAGTTTGCCAGCCCATAAATATTTACTAGAAATAGACACAGACACATACACAGAGAGACAAAAATATATATATATTCATTCTTTCTCACCCCATAGGACTGGGACAGCCATAGAATTATCTGTATATCTACAAACCCAATCTTGCAATAAGAGCATTTAAAGCTATGTTTCTTGACCCCAATAAACTCCTGGAGACAGGATCTCTCTGCCCAGATTCTAAATTCCTCTTTATATTTTCTCAAGCCTTGAAGAGGTCCCAGCACCAAATAGGAAATGACCATCTACCATGAACCCTGGAGTTGGGATGGTGGAGGCTTTCCTTGAGGTATGACTGCACTCTTAACAAAGCACAATCTATATCTAATCCACATTTCCAGGCCTCGGGTGCACATTCAAATCGCTTTTTGAAAAAATATTTACCCAATTTGTTTACCCATTCTGCCTGGTTTGCGGCTGCAAGTGTTCTTTACAAACGACAAATAATATGCTCTCCTCGCATAAAAATGGCCCTAATGATAACTACCATTTATTGGCTATTCTCCACGTGCCAGGTGTCTTTATAAGCATCTAATATTTATAACAACTTCAATCAAAAGACTCATTAGCTCCCTTTCACAAAGGAGGAGAGGCCATTCAGGGAGGCTGAACAGTCCGCCAGAGGTAACGCAGAATAAATTGAGGGTCTGGTATTTCTACAAGTGTTGGGTCTGCCTAAACTTTATTTCATCTTCACTCAATTCTTTTATCTGCCCACGAAAACACAGCTATGGAAAACCCCAACCATCTCACACCATCTTCCCAGCACCTGAACTACAAGCCTACACTGCAGCCTATAGGATTCCCCTGCCAGTTTCCCCCAAAAAAGAAAATTTACAAGGATTTTACAAAAATCATTGGTCTGCAGAGGCTGCAAAGTGACTTCTAGTTTTAAAAACTAACAAGAGTCTCCCCCAGAGCTGATGATTAGGGCTGATGCAGCTCATAAAACAGACCATAAAACAATTTCTGTTCTAACAGTTTTGTGTTTTCCTTTTCCAGAGTGCTGGCTGAGGAGGGACTGCTGCAGAAACGCCTTCCCAAGCCGCGGGTCCTTCCACACCCAGGCAAGCCTCAGGACTGTGTCTTCACCTCTTTCCTCCCTCACCCTTATCAGATTCTCTCCAGTCTGCACAAAGGAAACACGATTAACCAGCTTTCCCTACCAGAGGGTGATCTCAGATGGGTCCCAGGAGCGAGTTCTAATTTACTTAAGTGATGAGATCTCCGTCTCTCCAGTTACTCAACCTCAAATACCGGGCCAGTAGATATAATTGCAAAGCAGGTAGGCTGGACTCGCCAATCTGCCAATTCAGTGCCAACAAACGTTGCAAATTACAGGGTATAAATTTAGCAGGGTGAGTCTTGATACACATTCCTGCAAATTACACCTTCTCTCTCTAGTAGAAAGTGCATTAATTACTTCAGGTGCATGTACAATTTCCACTTACTCAGAGCTTTCTGGAAAGCTATGAGCAGCTCAGAGTAATCCATGAAGATTAAAGTATAAATAAATAATGCCTGCTGAAAGAGGTGGGACTTTTCCAAAGCTCTTGGAATCAGAATTATTAACTTTCTCCCCTACAGATTGAGGGAGTCACTGAGGTCAAATATGGGACCAGTGGGGCTGAACCTTGAGCAGGGTGACAGCAATGAAGCAGCCATTTCCTCCCTCTTGGGCTAAAATGCTACTTCCCCTGCAAGAAGGGGAATGGTTGACATTTGCAGTAAGGCAGACACAGCCAGAAGTAAGGTTTGAATCCACAGGTTTGAGCCCATAAGGCAATTTCACCCTGTGTGAGGACTGTGGAGCACTGTTTATGCACTAGTCACTGAGCTAAATATCCATGTCCTACATCTTCATGGGATTCCTCGCCACCACCATGTGATGGAGGAAGGAACCAGTGCTAAGTTCACAGAGGAGAAAACTAAGGCTCAGAGAGTTCAAAAACTTGCCCAAGGAATCATAAGCAGACAGTCATGGAATCCAGGTCTGTTTGACTCTAAAACCCACACTCTTAAACACTAGGAACTGCAGCAGCTGTGGAGAGGGAGCCAGCCTAAGATGCCTAGTCTGGGATTTGGGGAGGGTGAACCACCATCACACATCCATTCAGTAACTCCTACCTCCTACGTCCCCAGCACACAGCTCGGCCTGTTCCATTAAATTCCCAGAACAACTCTGGGAGGCATCTCATCCCTTTGACTGTATCCATAAGGAAACCAAAGCTGGGAAAAGTCAAGTGCATCCAGCTAGTGTGTAGAATATCCAACATTTTAATTCATCCATATGCTTCCTAAAGTCATGGCTTTTCCCCTAATCTGTGAGTTAACTATAACTCTGGTAACTATGGGGCCTACATGATTTAGGGAAAAAAGAAAGACTGAACAGAATCAAACTGCTGGGGCTAGAGGAAAATACTCAGTGGTGCTATCCACAAGGTCTCTGAGCCCATATTTCCTGTGGGATGAGGAGTGCGTAGGCCATTTTCAGGTCGCATCTATAGTGGGAACTAGGTGCAGTTTTTTGTTTACGTTACTCAGCATCTGATATGGTTTGGATTTGTGTCCCCATCCAAATCTCATGTTGCATTGGAGGAGGGTCCTAGTAGGAGGTGACTGAATCATAGGGGTGGATTTCCCCCTTGCTGCTCTCGTGATAGCAAGTAAGTTCTTACAAGATCTGATGGTTTAAAAGTGTGTGGCACTTGCCTGTTTGCTTTCTCTCCCCTGCCACCATGTGAAGAAGGTCCTTGCTTTCCCTTCACCTTCCACCATGATTGTCAGCTGTCTGAGGCCTCCCAGTAATGCTTCCTGTTAAGCCTGAAGAACTGTGAGTAAATTAGACCTTTTTTCTTTGTAAATTACCCAATCTAAGACAGTTCTTTATAAGAGAGTGAAAATGAACTAATACAGAAAATTGTTACCAGGAGTGGGGCACTGCTATAAAGATAGCAGAAAATGTGAAAGTGGCTTTTGAACTGGGTAATGGGCAGAGGTTGGAACAGTTTGGAGGGCTCAGAAGAAGACAGGAGGATGTGGGAAAGTTTGGAGCTTCCTAGAGACTTGTTGAATGGTCTGGAACAAAATGCTGATAGTAGACATGGACAATGAAGTCTGGGCTGAGGTGGTCTCAGACGGAGATGAAAAGCTTATTGGGAACTGGCGTAGAAGTCATTCTTGTTATCCTTTAGCAAAAAGACTGGTGGCATTCTGCCCCTGCCCTAGAGATCTGTGGAACTTTAACTTGAGAGAGATGATTTAGGGTATCTCACAAAAGAAATTTCTAAGCAGCAAAGCATTCATAACCTGGCTGTTTCTAAAAGTATATGCTCATATGCATGAACAAAGATATTATCTGAAATTGGAACTTATATTTAAAAAGGAAGCAGAGCATAAAAGTTTGAAAAATTTGCAGCCCAGCCACCAAAAGAAAACCCTATTTTCTAGAAAGAAATTCAACCCTGCTGCAGAAGTTTGCATCAGTAAAGTGGAACTGAATGTTAATAGCCAACACAATGGAGGAAATGTCTCCAGGGAATTTCAGAGAACTTCACAGCACCCCCTCCCATCACAAGCCAGAAGGAAAATACGGTTTTGTAGGCCAGGCCCAGGATCCAGCTGCTCTGTGCAGTCTTGGGACATGGTGCCCTTTGTCCTAGCCACTCCAACTCCAGCTAAAAGGGGCCAAGGTACAGCTCAGGCTGTGGCTTCAGAGGGTGCAAGCCTCAAGCCTTGCCAACTTCCACATGGTGTTGGACCTGTGGGTGCATGAAGGCAAGAGCTGAGATTTGGGAATGTCTGTCTAGATTTCAGAGAATGTACGGAAACTCCTGGATGTCCAGGCAGAAGTCTGCTGCAGGGGCAGAGCCCTCGTAGAGAATCTCTACTAGGGCAGTGTGGAGGGGAAATGTGGGGTTGGAGCCCCCACACAGAGTCCCCACTGGGCTACTGCCTAGTGGAGCTGTGAGAAGGGGGTCACCATTATTCAGATCCCAGAAGGGTAGATCCACTGACTGCATCATGCACCTGGAAAAGCCACAGGCACTCAATGTCAGCCTGTGAAATCTGCCACAGGGGCTGTACCCTGCACAGCCACGGGGGCAGAGCTGCCCAAGGCATTGAGAACCCACCTTTTGCATCAGTGTGCCCTGGATGTGAGACATGGAGTCAAAGGAGATTATTTTCGAGCTTTAAGATATAATGACTGCCTTGCTGGGTTTCAGATTTGTGTGGGGACTGTAGCCCCATTTTTTCGGCCAATTTCTCCCACTTGGAAGAAAAGCATTCACCCAATGCCTGTATCTCCATTGTATCTTGGAAGTAACTAACTTGATTTTGACTTTACAGGCTCATAGACAGAAGGGGTTTACTTTGTCTCAGATGAGACTTTGAACTGTGAACTTTTGAGTTAATGCTGAAATGAGTTAAGACTAGGGACTACTGAGATTGTATTTTGCAATGTGAAAAGGACATGAGATTTGGGAGGGGTTAAAAGTGCAATGATATGGTTTGGATTTGTGCCCCTACCCATGTCTCATGTCATATTGGAGGAGAGGCCTGGTGGGAAGTGACTGGATCATGAGGGCGGATTTCTCCCTTGCTGTTCTTGTGATAATGAGTAAGCTCTCATGAGATCTGATGGTTTAAAAGTGTGTGGCACTTTCCCCTTTACTCTTTCTCTCTCCTTCCCGCCACCATGTGAAGGTCTTTGCTTCCCCTTCACCTTCCACCATGATTGTAAGCTTCCTGAGGCCTCCCAGCTATGCTTCCTGTTAAGCCTGTGGTACCATGAGTCAACTAAACCTCTTTTCTTCATAAACCACCCAGTCTCAGATGGCTCTTTATAGCAATGTGAAAATGGACTAATACAACATTCATTCTATTGGAATTACTGCTCTTTCAACAGCCCTAATGTAACAGGACCATAGTCAAAGGTTCTACCCTCTCTAGCCAAAGGGGGATCATGTAATCTAAGCTGAACTAATATGATGCTCCCTCCCTGGAAAGTGACTCTTTAGAACAGGGACAAAAGCACTGCAACCCTTCCAAGAGGCAGGATGTGACAGTGCTCATTTTTGCTGTAAGACCCTACCGACACTCTCTCACTTTCTCTCCAAGTCCACTCAGCTTGGAAGCTCATAGGCCTCCTGACTGAAAGGACTTAGGCTTTAACAGGAAAGGCTGAGAAAAAGACGGTGAATATGGAAGAAAAGCAACACATCCAATTCGCAGTGGCAAAATCTCTGTGTAATGTCTCTACTGAAACAGAAAATGGTATTAGAAGAGAATCTGGCAGCTTCCAGACATGACACACACTCATTCTAATAGGAGATACTTCCTGGACCAGCCAGGCCAGGTAAGATCAGGCTTGGCCATTAGAAGAGTGACCGGTCACAGCCAGATCACCCTCTCATCACCTCTGATATTGATAGGACATTTTCTCTTTATCAGCAGCATTTGTTGGATTAATTAAACTTGGAATTCTGGAGCACTCAAAGTTATGACCTCAATCCTGACTTCAGGAAATTACACATTCTTTGCCTTAATTAGAAATGCATATGGTTTTCCCTAACAAAATGTGATAGTAACCTCATACCACATGCAAGGTTACTCTATATTCCAGAAAGCTAAAGAAGAAAATGGACACTGCTGTATAGGAAATAGCTGTTCTTACATATTCAATTTGTAGGATGCCCGTGAGCTTCCATGGCATAAATACCACCTTATAATTTAGGCTGTCCCTCTCTAATTCTTTTCTACCAAAAAGTGGGAAGCAATGTGGTAGGTGTGCCCTAGGGGCTTTTCCCCACTGAAGCAAGCCAGGCTAAAATCATTTTTGCAAGCTATTTATTGGGAATAACATTTCTGACTTCCCTTGACCTCGTCCAGTGTGATGACACTGTCCTACAGCCAGGTGAGGTTCTAGTGGACCCTCCCCAATCCAAGAGGGGCCTGATGAAAATCCAGTGTGACCCTGGGCAGCTGGTAAGATAGGCCAGAGTTAGAAAAAGCACCAGGAGATGATGTGGGGCCTTTGAGATGATCGCACGTGCTCCTTTACAGGCAGGACAGTCACAGGAACAGAATCATGCAGCACCAGCTCTGACTCTGGTTGTTGAAGGGATGATGAGGACGACACAGGAAGGAGTGACAACACAGGCACAAGGCGGTGAGCTCCAGGCTCCGGACCTGTAGGGGCCAGTTCCAGGCAGCTGTCCCTGCTGCTAGTCATTCAACTCTGGGGAAACAAAGGGATGTGGAATTTCTGGGGATTTTTCTGATCTACAGGAATGACCGTTAAGTGTACGCCAGTAATAGCTACAAACCTGTCATTCACAGTGACGCTTACAACAAAAACCTGGAAACAAAACAAAGCCCAAAAGCAGGGAGTCATTAAATAAATTATGGGACATCTACTGGACAAAATTCAATACAGCGATTAAACTGATTTAGAAGAAGTAGTGAAGCAACCCCCCAGAAGAGGAGCCCCAGCAAAAGCGGCCCTTTGTGTTTTGTAAATGTTAATTACTATTAAAATAGAGCTCCTACCTGGAAGTCAGCTAACATAAAAGCCTATTGTTATCCACAACATGCGTCTCAAAAAAAAAAAAAAGCTAATAATTTAAAAACTATACTGACCAAAAGAATTGGGGTAAACAAGACTGAGTAAAAACCAAGTTAGAAATGCTTTCAATTAACAGAAAAATGTCCACTGTGTATAAAATTTAAAAAGAAAGTTAAAAACTATATGCATACACAGATTCATATAATATAACAGAAAGGATAATATGCCAACATTTTCTGAATGATGGGATTACTGACTTTTATTTTCTTCTTTTGATTAACTGTATTTTCTACAACAAAGAACAATAAGAATGGTAACAAAAGCCTTTTTTTATTTTTTATAATTGTAGGGAGGTTAAAGGCCACCATAGAAACAAACTGCCAAACAGTAAGTCAAAGCAGGCTGAGCTTTGATTCTGAAGCAACCATTTCTCCCAAGTTATTAGATTAAAAAATCTTTTTTTATAAAGAAACTACTCAGGTAAACATATATGGAGCTCACTAAAGAATTCTTCTTTAGAATCTTTCTAGTGTCATCCTAATTTGTACTTTGAAAATATAATAGATATTTTACATATCAAGAATACAGACTTAGAACTGACCAGCCAGACTCTAGGAAATGACCACCTTCTCCTTGGAGTCATGTTTTGCTCCAAGATCTCTTTCCCACTGTCATCTATTTTTCCAGGCACTTTCCTGATAAAGTACCACTGAATAGCAAGAACATACAGCCCCTGAGGTATGGGTAAACCAGTTCTACCACTTCAACAGCCAAAACTCCCTTGAGCATGAAGGATTCAGCGCTAGGGACTCCTGCAGAATCTAACTCCACTCCTCCCTTCCTTCCACATCCCTCTGATTCCCTGCGACCCTCTGATGCATACCCTCCCCACCCGCTTCTGGATCTCAACCACCCTGCTGGGACCACTACAGCAGCCTCCTATCCCACCTCCTGGCCCCCAAGCTCCCCCCTCTCCAGCCCTTTTCACATTGAGGATGGGTCATGTCACCATCTCCATGTCATGCCTCCCAGCTTGAAGACACATGGCCTGTATGACCAAGGTTCCACCTACCTTCCTGCTGTCGTCATCCAGGTTATCTCATATTTCCTCCCAACAAACGTAAGTTCCAGACACCTCAGACAACCTCCCATTCTCCAGGCATAGCATTTAACAGTATGAAATATTTCAAGCATATAAAGAAGTATAGTTAACATAATAAATGCCCATGGAACCAGACCCCAAATTAATAAATTTTAGAAGTCTACCATCATTATTTCCTATCTTTTTTAAGTAATAAAATATTACTGAGATGGATGGTTTTAAAACACCCTCTCACCCATCTTCCTTTCTCTTTGTTCCTTCCCCAGAGTAACCACAATCCCAGTGTGTATCCGCTTTACAACACATTTTCTACTTTTACCACACACATTTCAAGTGTGTGTGTATAGATACAAAACACTATACATAGTGTATATATTATATATAATGTTACATATTATATATACATACATTACACTGTATAGTATATAGCATGTATACATATATTACACATATACACAAAAATATACATTATATAGTATGCACACACACACACACACACACAGAGTTTTGTGTGCTTTTAAAACAAACTTAATTGGCATTATACCATTTAGATCCTTCCTTTTACCCACTGTAAGTCTTCCTTAGAGACTTACCTGCATCAATGTGTGAAGATCTAGCCTATTCATTTTCATTGCTGAATAGCATTTCACTTCATAGTAGTACCATAATTTATCTACCCAGTCCCCTGAGATGGGTTGGGTATGAAGGTATGAGGCATTTCCAGTGTTCACCATTGCAGACAGACCTGCAAGGAGTATCCTTGCACAAGTCTCCATAGGCACAGGCAGAGACCTTCTCTGACCAATAATGCTGTGTCCACTGGATGCAAGGCTCACCCTGCCTGGGTATTGCTGGGCCTGGGGCCCTCATGAGTGGGTCACCATCATCCCTTGTGCTGGACCATGGCCACTGCCGACTGCACCAGAGGGGGACCTTTGATCCAACAGGAGATTTCCAGGAGGCCAATGACACGCACGGAGGTGCAGAAAAGAGAAAGTGAGGCACACTCCTCCCTTTGGTTCCTCAGAATTAATGCACTTTGGGTTAGCCAAAGGAGCTGAGTGAAAGAGCATGAGGGAGACTTGGGATTGGGCAGGTCATGGATATGAAGCCTGGAGAAAGTAGTGGGTAGGATGAGAACGCAGCCGCTTCCAATGAGAAGCCAACAACACAAAAAGGAGTGAATCTGCAGGCAGCAGGAGAGATGGAGAGACACAGCCTCAGTTCCAGAGAGGCTTGTGGCTGCAGCCAGGTCCCTGGAGCAGTCCTGCTTTAAACGCTGTTTCTCCAGGTAATCTGGCTGACTCTCAACAGAGAGGACATCTTCAAGGATCAGTAACGCCACCACCACGAGGCTACTCCAGTCCAGCCAAATGAAGGAACCTCTCCATTCTCAGGCTCGCAGCATTTTCCTGCACCTCTTTTATAACATACGTTCAGTTATAGGCTGCACCCAGTTAACTGATTGCAGGTTCATTCTCTGTACAGATCACAAAAGCCCCACAAACACACACATTCTGCCACTAACCTGTCTCCTGTGCAATATCAGGAATGGGGCTTTGTGCACACAGTAGGTGTCCAATCAATGTTTCGTGATTGAATAAAAGCTGTGAGCTCCTTAAAAGCAGAGCCCATGTCCTCTTCATTTGTATCATACATCCAGGGCTTTACACAGTGTCAGGTATAGAGTTGGTCCTCATTAAATGTGTCCTGAATGAATGACTGCAATATGGGCTTATATGAACAAATGAATCTGCCTGAACTACCCTCCCGGGGCTCATACCAATGATCAAATTTCAAAGTGGAGGTGACCAGGCCAAAGGATAATTTATCTCCCTAAAGAAGCTAAGTGTCAGTTAAATTGCTCTATTTAATAGGGCCTGACTTAGATGAGCCATTTCGAACAAAAGCAATAACTGCTCTAGTAATGAGCCTACTTTAAAGTGGTATTACTATTACTATACTAAATCCAAAGGATTCCTGGAGCCATCAGACCAAGACCCGAATTAGAAATCTGCAACCTTCATAAACCATAGACCCCTGGGCTCACATCTTTGACCTCCCTGGAACCGCAAAGGATATTTTCCAAGTGAATCCAGGATACACCTCTCCAGAGTTCATTCTAGGACTGTTTTTGGCTTTGTTGTTTGTTTAAATCAGCCTGCCCAACAGGCTCTGAGCATTTCCATAGTTGAGCACATAAGGCTGACAAAGGGCAAACATGCTCTGGCTGAAAGGAGCCTGGCAGGGAAGGCCTCAGAGAATCAATCCAGAATTAAACGTGTGGATTCTACTTCATGGGTGCATCCAGTGTTTATTAGCCACTAGGAGTGTTTGCAAGCATCAGAGAAGAGGGAGAAGGAAAAAGGTCTTTCTCTGCCACAAGAGATGATAATCTCTGACAGACAACAAGGACAAAAAACAAACACATAGTAAAGGGGGATGACAAGGAAATTTGCACAACCAAAAATCAGTTCAGAGTTCTTCTTTTAAGAGGAGGTGGAAAACACCTCCTCAGCCTCAGTAATCCCAGGGTTAGAGAAAAAGGAAACAAAGACAATACCTGGGGGAATCCCACACTAACAGGTGGTATGACTGCCCTCCTCTAGTGAACTCCCTCACCATGTTCCTGGCAGTCACCTGAGTGAGTCAACTCCCTTCTAGAGAAGACCTTACAATCTGAAAAGGCAGCACAGGCCCAGTGCCCTGGCCACAGCCTCTCCTAGAAACCTGACATCTTCAGCCAATCATCAGATGATAGTGAAAAGACAGGAGGCCCGAGTCCGACAGACCTGAACTCTAGTCCCAGCCCCACCCACTCTGTAGCTGTGACTCCTGAATTCATAACCTAGTTAAGCCTCACGTTCCTGATCTGTAAAATAGGAATAAGAAAAGTTTCTACTTTTGGCTTTCAGCTCTGAGGAGGCCAAGATGCAACCTTCTTGGGTCGTCCTGAATCTGGGTTCATCTGACACCAGCCACCTCCAGCACACCGCTGAAGTTCGACCTCAAAGAGATCAAAGTCATATACCTAAGGTGCACATCAGGCGAAGCTGGCGCCATGTCTGTGCTGGCCCCTAAGATTGGCCCTCTTGGTCTGTCTGCAAAAAAGGATGGTGATGACATTGCCAAGGCAGCCAGTGATTGGAAGGGTCTGAGGATCATAGTGAAACTGACAATTCAGAACAGGCCTAGACTGAGGTGGTACCATCTGCCTTTGCCAGAGGGTTTCTGCAAAGCCCTCCAGGAACCACAGAGACAAAAAGAAACAGAAAACCATTAAACACAGTGGAAATATCACTTTTGATGAGATTGTCAACATTGCTTGACAGATGTGGCACTGATCTTTAGCCAGAGAACTCTCTGAAACCATTAAAGAGATCCTGGGAACTGCCCAGTCTGTGAACTGCCCTCATGACATCAACAGTGGTGCGGTGAAATGCCTGGCTAGTTAAGAAGCACAAAAGAAAACATTTCCATAAAGGATCCCTTTAATAACTTAAAAAAAAAAAAGTTTGAAAAGTTTCCGCCTAATCATAAAAATAGCAATCATTTTATGCCCCATTTTGTATGCCAAGTGCTGTGCATGTATTACTTTATTTTTAGCCATCCATCATGCCTTGAGGCAAGGACATCACTGTCCTTGTCTGACAGATGAGAAACTAAGGCTTAGAAAGGCAGATACAATATTTCCAAAGGTATATGGTTAGCCCATTCCCAAAGGTACACAAAGAAGCCCTGACTTGAACCAGGTCTGCCAAAGTTTGGCAATATCATACCTGCTGTACTGAGACATTGGAAGAATTTGGATGAGACAACCCACGCTGTGCACAGGGTCTGGCACATTTAACCAAAAACAGTTAAATGTTATTGTTTTACTCATTATGATTTATATTTACAGCTTCAATTCCCTTCAGCTTGCTCCTTGCTCCTGGCCCTCTCAGTCAGGTGAAAAAGAACATCAATTCTTGATCTAAGGAACAGACTCACTCGACATAGAAACCACAGGCAAACCTCATTTCGCTGTGCTTCACTTTATTGAGCTTCACAGGTATTGTGTTTTTTTTTTTTACAAACAGAAAGTTTGTGGCAAGCCTTAATGCAGTAAGCCTACCAGCACTATTTTTCCAACCTCATGGGCTCACTTTGTATGTTTGTGTCATATTTTGGTAATTCTCATAATATTTCAGACTTTTTCATTATTATTATATCTGTTACGGTGACCTGTGAGCAGTGATCTTTGCTGTCATCATTGTAAACATTTTGGGGGCACCTCAAACCACACCCATATAAGGCAACAACTTAATCGATAAATACATGAACTCTTGCTACCCCACCATCAGGCCATTCCCCCATTTCTTTTTCTCTCCTTGGGCCTCCCTAGTCCTCGAGACACAATAATTAAATTAGGCCAGTTAATAATCCTACAATGGCCTCTAAGTGTTCAAGTGAAAGAAAGCGTTGCACATCTCCCACTTTAAATCAAAGGCTAGAAATGGTTAAGCTTAGTGAGGAAGGCATGTTGAAAGCCAAGACAGGATGAAAGCCAGGCCTCTTGGGCCAAACACTTAGCCAAATTATGAATGCAAAGGAAAACTTCTTGAAGGAAATTAAAAGTGTTACTCCAATGAACACACAAACGATAAGAAAGCAAAACAGCCTTGTTGCTGATATGGCGGAAGTTTTAGTGGTCTGGAGAGAAAATCAAACCAGCTATAACATTCCCTTAAGCCACAGCCTAATCCAGGGCAAGGCTCTAACTCTCTTCAATTCTAGAAGGCTAACGAGGTGAGAAATCTACAGAAGGAAAGTTTAAAGCTAGCAGAGGTTGGTTCATGAGTGGAAGGAAGCCATCTCTGTAACATAAAAATACAAGATGAAGCAGCAAATACTGCTGTAGAAGCTGCAGCAAGTTATCCAGAAGATCTAGAGAGCTAAGATCATTGATAAAGGTGGTACACTAAACAACAATTTTTAAATGTAGATGGAACAGCCTTCTATTGGAAAAAGATGTCATCCAGGACTTTCATATCTAGACAGGATAAGTCAATGCCTGGCTTCAAATTTCATACGACAGGCTCTCTTATTAAAAGCTAATGCAGCTGGGGACTTCAAGTTGAAGTCAATACTCATTTACTTTTCTGAAAATCCTAGAGCCTTTATGCTAACTCTACCCTGCCTATATTCTATAAATGGAACAACAAAGCCTGGATGACAGTGCATCTGTTTATAGCATAGTTTACTGAATATTTTAAGCACACTGTTGAGACCTACTGCTCAGGAAAAGATTCCTTATTACTGCTCAGTGACAATGCACCTGGTTACCCACAAGCTCTGATGGAGGTGTTCAAGAAGATTAATGATTTTTAATGCCTGCTTATGCAACATCCATTCTGAACCTCAGAGATCAAAGAGTCATTCCAACTTTCAAGTCTCATTACTTAAGAAATACATTTTTAAGGCTATAGCTGCTATAGATATTGATTCCTTTGATGGATATGGTCGAAGTAAATTCAAAACCTTCTAGAAAGGATTCACCATTTCAGATGCCATTAAGAACATCTGTGATTTGTGTGAGGTCAAAAGATCAACATCAACAGGAGTTTAGAGGGACTTGATTCCAACCCTCATAAATGACTTTTAGGTGTTCAAGACTTCAGACGGGGGAGTAACTGCAGAGGTAGTGGAAACAGCAAAAGAACCAGAATCAGAAGTGGAGCCTGAAGATGTGACTGAATTGCTGCAATCTCAGGAACAAACGTAATGAATGAGGAGTTGCTTCCTATTGATGAGCAAAGAAAGTAGCTTCTTGAGATGGAATCTAGTCCTGATGGAGATGCTACGAACATTGTTGAAATGATAACAGGGATTTAGAATATTCCATAAACAGTTGGCAAAGCAGTGGCAGGGTTTGAGAAGAGTGACTCGAATTATGAAAGAAGTCGTTCTGTGGGTAAAGTGCTATCAAATGGGCATTGCATGCTATAGAGAAGTCTTTCACGAAAGGAAGAGTCAATTGATGTGGCAAACTTCATTGTAATCTTATTTTAAGAAAATGCCACAGCCACCCCAACCTTCAGCAACCACTACCCTGATCAGCAGCCAACAACACTGAGGCAAGATCCTACACCAACAAAAAAATTGAAACTTACCGAAGGCTAGGTGATCATTCGCACTTTTTAACAATATTTTAAAATAAGGTATATACATTGCTTTTCTATATATAATGCTATTGCATGCTTAATGGACTACAATATAGTGTAAACATCACTTTTATATATACTAGGAAACCAAAAGGTTCATGTGACTCACTTTATTGTTGTGGTCTGGAACTGAACGCACAATATCTCTAAGGTATGGTAGGTCCCTGGAACCCTGCTGAAGTCCAGACATGTGGAAGGACAGGCTGTTTGTTCTTCCTACCATCTCTGCTCCTATACCCTCAGCTGGAACCCTAACTAATCAGAAGCTCCTCTGTTCCTGAGATGCACACTTTTTAGCAACACTGAATTCATTATGGCAGGGAGAAAAAAAAAAAAAACCCTTTAAATCTATGTGAGTCCTTTATAACATGGGAAATGGTTCTGCTGGGAGAAGCAAATATTTATGCAAATAATTAACTATGAAGGTAGAGTGTTCTTTCCAAATGTTAAGCAAAACTTGGTGAAAAAAACAGACCTTGGTTATGAAAATGGCCTCTCACAGACACTGGAAGGGGCCACATGTCTGAATTAGCTCATAATTACTCAGAAATGAATCCTTTCCCTATTAAAAATATACCACACATCTGGACTAACCTAAGGCCTTTCTGATACCTCACTCCCTACTTCCACTTCGTTTACTCCAGTAAAAATTCTTTTTTTTTTTTCATCTCTGGCCAGGGCTGCGCAGTCAGGGCACAATTATCTGATATGGATTCCGGAGCTGTAGGAGAACACCAGCTCCTCTTTTCTCCCTAATGACCTGTATGTCTTTTCTTCATTTTTTATGATCCTCTGCCTCAAATTTGACTCTTAGTAGAAGGGCTAGAAGCCAGCAAGCCCCAAATGGCAGGCAGCTAGAAATTTGCAATGTTCTTACTTTACAGTGCTGAGAAAATAGCATCTTTGCTTGAAAAATAAACAAATGGAGCCTCCTTGCTCAGCCAGGACAATGCACAGGGTGTCAGACACTGAAAACTGTGTTCCATGCAAAAATGTGCAGCCAGCCCTTCTTTGTGCCAAGCTTCCCTAACCACTTCAGACTGTAGGTGAAGGTATTCATAAGGAGGCTATTCCTTGCTGATACATTTTTGTTTACCCCTACATTTGCTGAATCTTTTAAATTGTTTTTAAACACTACCCAACCTCTTAGCTAGCACAGTGAAATGGGAGTTAGAAGAAAGACCCAGTGAGAAGTCTCAACTCAGTCACTTATACATTGTGTAACCCTGCACTCACTTCTTAAGTGCTGGGACTTTGTGTTTTTAATCTGTAAAATGGAAAGGAATCCATAAAAGTGTGGATTATGGATTCAGTATCATGGCTCATGTCCAGACACTTGTAGAGAAATAGAATGGAAAAGACTGGAATAAATCAGAATATATTAGATATGAAAAGAGTGTGTTTTGATTCACCTTTATATAAATGTTCTTGTTTGCAATGTAAATGTGATCTTTAACAGCATTACTAAGAGATAAAACTCACACACTATACAATTTACCCATTTAAAGTATACAACGCTATGGCTTTTGGTATATTCAAAGTTGTGCAACCATCACCACAATCAATTTTAGAAAACTTCATCACCCCAAAAGTAAGCCCCATACCCATTAGCAGTCATGCCCCACTTCCTCCCAAACCCCCACCCAGCCCTAGGCAGCCACCTATCTGCTTTCTATCTCCATGTATTTGCCTATTCTGGACATTTCCTATAAACTGAATGATACAATATCTATTCTTTTGTGACTGGCTTCTTTTCATTTGGCATAATATTTCCAGGTTTCATTCATATTGTAGCATGTATCAGAACTTTGTTCCTTTGTGTGGCTGAATAACATCCCATTGTATGGATATACTACATTTTGTTTACCCATGCATCCACTGGTGAACATGCGATTGTTTCTACTTTCAGGCTATTATGAATAATGCTGCTATGAACCACTAGTGTACAAATTTTTGTGTGGACATAACAATGTGCTAGCACAAGTCACTATCAACAAAGTTTGATGGCAATATGCTACAAGATTACTGAGGAATAGTTAAATCACTTTGTGATTTCTTTTTTAATTGACTCATGGACCTTGACTTTGGAGAAGGAAATAAAAACCCTAAAATCAAAGTTGCATTCTTGTTCATGCAGCCACCTGGATCTCTGTGGCCAATACTGCTTCCCTGCTTTCTTGAAAAAACTGTCATTTCAGAGAACTCTAACCTTTGGAGTATGCATCTTCACTGTCCAAAAAGATTGAGACCAGGGGCACATCCATGCCGATAGGAGATGCTGAACTCTCAAGATAATTCAGTAATGAATAAATTTCCTTGTTTAAATCAGCTCCTATTCCAAGATGTAAATTCCTGCATCATCAGGTTTTAGACAAAAGACACTCACAAGCATACAGCCGTACAGCCAGAGGCCAAAACTCCAAGCCTGCTCTGCTACACACACACACAAACAACTATTCAATTTATGAAGTGCTCTACATGGAATGTGACTCCTACAATGGTGGCTATTAAAGAGCTGATGTAAGAAGAGAGGCAATGGTCAAAAGCAGCTCCCTCCACCGCAAACCTACATTAAAAATTTAGCTATTAAAAGCCATGTAACCAAAGAAGCTTGCGAGGGACAGCTCTGCAGTCATCTGTGACACTAGGAACATCCCAGTGCCCTCTCCCTTTTCTATTTTCTACTTTGGCAACAGAGACCCAGTTGTCTGGAAGAACCTGTCCCCACCCAGAGAAAAGGAACAACACAAATTGGTGAAATCTAAGGAATAAATACAATTCCTATATACCTTAAATTTATGGTCCTCACAAAGCCTACAAAATATGATAAACCATTATAGGGTTTTTTTCTGTCTTTCCTGCCCGGCCACAATTAATTTCACCATGTTCCAGTGTAATAGGGAATGTAATATATGGAGGCAAGACAGTTAGAGCCCTTGTTGCCTTGCAGTGAATAAGCTTCTGCAGTTTGGGACCCCGGGGGGGAAAGAAGCAATAATAACAGGACTCATTTTGGGTATCCATTTGTGTGCAGTTTCTGGTTTGCATTGTTAAGCAAGACAAAAGTGCCCGAAGGAACCCGTGACAGTACTAGGCTAAGTCATACAAAATCCAGACACCTAATATATTCTGTAATTGAGATGCATGGGGGCTCGTATGCACACCATAGAAGGGCATCATGCTGCAAATAGAAGCCATGCATTACCAAACAACAGAATATGCTCTGGTTTTATCAATACAATACCCTCCAAGATCTGAAAAGACAGCAGAATTCAGTTAGAAAGCTCCACGTAGGCACTGCTGAACACTATAACAGCAGAGCAATGGAAACTATTATTTACTGAAGGCTACCTATGTGTAGGTACTGTATTAGTACTTTGCAATGCAAAAGATGTGTTCAAAGTCTAACCTCCAATACCTCTGAATGTGACCTCAGTTCGAAAGAGTCTTTGCAGATATAAAATTCGAGAAGAAGTCACACTGGATCAGGGTGAGTTCTAATGCAATGAATGGTATCCTTACAGCAAGAGGGAAATTCGGACACAGACACAGAGAAGAATACCATGTGAAGAAGGATGCAGAGGCCTGGCGTGGTGGCTCACACCTGTAATCCCAGCACTTTGGAAGGCTGAGGGGGGCAGATCATTTGAGGCCAGGAGTTCGAGATCAGCCTGGGCAACGTGGCAAAACCCCGTCTCTACTAAAAATACAAAACTTAGCTGGGCGTGGTGGCACACGCCTGTGGTCCCAGCTACTCAGGAGGCTGAGGCGGAAGAATCGCTTGAACCCAGGAGGCAGAGGTTGCAGTGAGCCAAGATTGCGCCACTGCACTCCAGCCTGGCAACAGAGCAAGACTCTGTCTCAAAAAAA